>NC_067476.1:103843758-104143758 GCF_947179515.1 Apodemus sylvaticus | reverse complement strand
CAGGTTGTCAGCCCACAGAGCATCCACACATGCTCTCCTGACATGTCACCTGACATGTCCCCTTCTGACATGACACCTTCAGGTTCCTCATTATCTTGCTTGGCTCTATCAGCTGCCATCCTCTCAGGCAGGAGGAGTAAATGCTCAGTTGATCCATGTGCCTTTCCCAGTCTGTCTTCCAGGCCCCTGGCCCTCCACACTGCCCCACCCCACTCCCTGTCTCAAGGGAACACAACTCATCCCTTTGGCATATTTTATCTTCCCTTGGCTTATCAGTTACTTGGGCCCTCCACATTGGCCCCTCTCCTTTTAAGGTAGATTCAAGGAGAGTTAGGTCAGCTCTTGTTTTTGTTTTCTAGGTTCCCATCAATTACACGTGAGGTGTGCTTTGAGCCTGGGCTCTCACTTCTACCTTCCAGTTGTTCCCTTTTCAAGAGAGAAGTTTTTTTTTTGTTTTCAAAACTCAAAATTTTAGTTTATTTTTGGTATACCATATCCAATGTACCAGGCCCTGTGCTAAATAATAATAAATAACTTAATCACTTCAAAAAAAAAAAAAGAGACAGCTTCCAGTTCAGTGAGAAGTCTCATGAAAATAAGATAGAGAGGAAGAGGAAGACTATGTCCAACGTGTACATGCATGTGTACACACAAGTCTTCATGCCCACACACCTGCACACACCACATACACACAAGGCACATGCTACACACCTATGCATGCATGCACACAAGCCATCATGCCCACACACTCACCTGCATACACCATGTACACACACAGGACACACTACACACCCCACATTGGGGAATGAATCTGGATCAGCAAGATGGTTCAGTGGCAAAGGGACTTAGCCGAGGCTGGGGCACACACAGTGGGAGGAAATAAATTCCTACAAGTTGCTGTAGGATGTACACACCCATAAACATAAATAAAATAAAATGAAACTTATAAAGATAATCTCAGAAAACCATGAAAATGGCATCAGATTACAAGCATCACTGGATGGTCCACAAGTTCAAGGCAGTCCGTGTTACACGGTATGTTTCATGCCAGTTTAAAATACAGCATGAGATGCCCAAACAGTGGAAAAGGGCTGGTGGCACACACTGTAATCCCAGTGCTCAGGAGGCAGAGGCAGGAGGATCTCTCTGAGTTCAAGGTACCCTAGTCTACAGAAAGAATTCCAAGACAGCCAGGTCTAAACTGACAAACCTTGTCTCAAAAAACCGAAAATGATTCTTTTACAAGTTTAAACCTGGCTTTGGTCTAAAAGCAAGTTCCAGGACAGCCACAGAAAACCTATCTTGAAAAAAACTTAAGTTAGGTAGGTAGTTAGTTTGTTTGTTTATTATTTAGTATGCATGAATGACTTTACAATCACAACATTGTGCAAGTCCCCAAAGGCCAAAAGAGGTGATGGAAACCCCTGGCACTAAGTATAAGTTGCCATGAGGGTGCTAGCAACAAACTCAGATCCTCTTGAAGAGCTGGTAACCACTGAACCATTGTTCCAGCCCAAGATGTGTTCACTTTCAAAAGCCCTGTTCTCAAGCCAGGCAGTAGTTACGCACGCCTTTAATCCCAGCACTTGGGAGGCAGAGGCAGGCAGATTTCGGAGTAGACTAGGCCGGTCTGGTCTACAGAGTGAGTTCCAGGAAAGCCAGGGCTACACAGAGAAACCCTGTCTAAAAAAACAAACAAACAAAAAAAAAGCCCTGTTCTCTTTATTATACAAATACAACTCCCAGGCTACCAACCTGATCCCTCTGCCTCTACAAACACTAAGTGCCACAACCTTCAGACTCAAATGACTTCCAAGGAATCACCAATCTTTGCTAACAATAAAACTTGCAAGCTGGGCACAGTGGCGTATGCCCATAATCCTAACATTTGAGAAGAAGGTAAGAAGCTTGAGGCTTGAGTCCTGTCTCAACCTTAAAACCCTCAGCAAAATGTCATGGTCTAGCCGACGTAAAGCACATCCTCTTGTGTTGTACCTCTTTGATTCAGGTGGCTCGCTCTTCTTTATCATTCCACGGAGCCTTGCAGCTGACTGAAAAGCACACAAAATATAACTACATTGTTTATCGATTAAAATATTAAGTATCTGCTACTATATCTAGGTTTATTTAAGAAATATAGAATTTTAAAATATGGTACTTATTCTTAGTAGATAAATACACCATCAATAATGAAAGCAAGTATATATCGCCATCTAACATATTGACATTCTGGTACCTAAGCCTATCTGCCTATGAGTTTACAGGATTAAATACAGTATTTAATGAACATACTATCACAGGGCTAGCAATCTGGCTCTGTAGCACAACACCTGGTGGCATGCATAGGAATGCCTGCATTCATAACACTGCAAAAAAGAAATCTTAAAAACCTACTGAGTAAAGTGAGGTGACACACACTCATCTATAACACCAGCACTTAGGAGGCTGAACACAAATGTAGTAAGTTCAAGGCCAGCCTGGCTATCTAGGCTGTCTCAAAAACAAAAGAGCCAATGAGGTGGCTTGACTATAAAGACATTGGCTGCCAAGTCTGATGAGCTGGATTCAGGCTCCAGGACCCATATGGGGCAGGACCAAAGCTGACCTCTGACCTCCACATGTGTGCCATAGCATGAACTTGTCTTTCTCAAAAATAAATGTAGTCAGAAAATTGAAAGTAAGAGTCAGGCATGGTGATGCAAGCCTTTAATCCTATCATTCAGGAGGCAAAGGCAGGCTGATCTCTGAGCTGCTGGCCAGTCTGGTCTATAGAGCAAGTTCCAAGGCAGTCAGGCTTACACAGAGAAACCCACTCTCAAAAAAAAAAAAAAAAAAAAAAACATGGGGCAGTACAGCTATAGACAAAGCTGTATCTGTTTGGGAAAGGAGAAAAAGCATAGCTGGGCCTTAGAGCAGCTCCTCCAGGCAAGTGGTGCTGGAGAGGTGTGTAGAGCTTCACAAGGCCAGCCACAGGAAAAACAAAACAAAACAAAACAAAAAAAAAAAAAAAACACAAAAAAACCTAAGTGGATGACTCTTGATCTCAAATGAGATGACCTTATCTATGATTGACCTTTAGCCTCCCAATATACATACACCAAAAGAAAAAGAAAAATAGAAAAAATATGCCCACACTCAAACACAGTAATTAAGAATTTGGATCTGGCTGCATGGGGATATTGCTCACAAGAGGAGCTCACTTAGCACATACGACAACCCTATATCTGATCCAGCACAGCCAAAGAAAAAAATGCATAAATCAGAACAAGATTCCTTAGGTCCATCCTACACAATCTTCTTTCCAATAAGTAAATAGCCAATCCCACCGGGAACCTATTGGTTAATACACTTTCCAAAGTGCTTTGCAATCTTTTGCTGTTCTTGAATTTTGAGATAAGGTTTCATGCAATCCAGGATAGCCTCAAACTTACTATGTAGCTCAGGGATGACCTTGAAATACTACTGTCCAGACTCCACTTAAGTTCAGGGAGGATAGCATGCACCACCCAGCAGCAGGCTCAAAAGTGTCTAAAACAGGATGTAGAAAGAAAAGCCGGCAGCTGAGCACTGTGGCACATGCTCTAATGCCAACACTGCAGGAGGCAGAGACAGACAAGCCACTGTAAATTCACAACCAGCCTGGTCTCTGCAGAGTTCCAAAGGAGGAGGAGGAGGACAATGACCATTAACCGCCTTGGGCCACACACTGCTTGGATTTTGCCTTCCCTCATAGGACACTATGGAAGATTACCATCTAAACTTCATACAGACCTCAGCTAACTGAAGGGAAGCAAAAAAGTTTGCATTTTCTCGGATGTTCTTCATTCTCTTCTTCTCATAAGGTGACAATCCTGAAAATTCATCCTAGAAAATACACCCCCCAAAAAAATATCTGTCACTTCATTCACTAATAGCAACAACAATATGCAAACCCAGATACTCATTCTCTACCCAGACACGTCCTTTCAAACTGCAAACAGACTTTAATTATTTCATATTATCTCAACAAAAAGTTTACAGTCTTTACTGGACTAGATAGCAGAAGAATCCTTTCTTGGAATAACTATGGTTTTCCATTGAAAAGGGAAGTAGTAACCGGGCAGTGGTGGTGCATGCCTGTAATCCCAGCACTCTGGGAGGCAGAGGCAGGCAGATTTCTGAGTTCGAGGCCAGCCTGGTCTATAGAGTGAGTCCCAGGACAGTCAGGGCTACACAGAGAAACCCTGTCTCGAAAAAAAACAAATCCAAAAAAAAAAAAAAGAGAGAGAGAGAAAGAGAAAGGAAAGCAGTCTGCCTGACATGACGTGGTCGCACATGCCATGGATCCCAGCTCTTGGCTTGGGAAGCAGAAGTGGACAGATCTCTAAATCTGGTCTACACTGTGAGTTCCAGGACAGCCAGTGTCCCCTGTCTTAAGAAAAAAAAAAAAGTAAGATAATATTGGGAACCAAGAGCCATGCATTATAGCAAACTATTTCCTAGCAGTCAAAAGTCATTTTTAATACTAATAATAATCTTCTATTCAACACAAGCAGTCAATGAACACATGCATGGGTGGTTCACACCTGCAAATCCCAGCACTGGATGACAAAGGCAGGATTCCTGAGGCTCAATCTTTACATCTCACATCTTTGTATCTATTTATTGTGCATGCCAATGTATGTGCATATGCGTCTGAAGGTCAGAGGCCAGCTTTGAAGGACTGGCTCTCTCCCCATGTGGGTCCTAGACATTAAAGTCAGTCATCAGCCTTAGCAACATGGCACCTTTACCTACAGAGCCGTTTCACTGGACCACAACTGTAAAAACCATGGAAGAGGGAACTACAAGAAGCGAAGTGCTGAGTTCCTCATTTTTGTAAACATGTGCTCCAAAACAGAATTAAGTGTATATGTACACGTGCATGAACAGGGTTATCTTAACATATGTGCATTATTACTTTGCTCCTCCAAGTGAAAGTAGAATGTTTGCATTTGTCATTGCCTTGTTTGGTTTTGTTGAATGTTTGCATTTGTCATTGCCTTGTTTGGTTTTGTTGAGGCAGGGTTTCTTTTTTCTCTTTTTTTAAAGATAGGTGCATCATATATGTGTATATGTACACATATATTCTTTTTTTTAATGATTTATTTCATGTATATGAGTACACTGATGCTCTCTTCAGACACACCAGAAGAGGGCATTGGATCCCATTACATAGGATTGTGAGCCACCATGTGGTTGCTGGGAATTGAACTCAGGACCTATAGAAGAGCAGTTGGTGCTCTTTTATTTTATTTTTTTTTTTGGCTGTTCTTTTTTTTTTTTTTTAACAGTTTTTTTTTTTAATTTATTGATATATTTATTTACATTTCAAATGATTTCCCCTTTTCTGGATCCCCACTCCCCGAAAGTCCCATCAGTCCCCTTCCCTCCCCCTGTTTTCCCACCCAACCCTTCCCACTTCCCTGTTCTGATTTTGCTCTATACTGCTTCACTGAGTCTTTCCAGAACAAGGGGCCACTCCTCCGTTCTTCTTGTACCTCATTTGATGTGTGGATTATGTTTTGGGTATTCCAGTTTTCTAGGTTAATAACCACTTATTAGTGAGTGCATACCGTGATTCACCTTTTGAGTCTGGGTTACCTCACTTAGTATGATGTTCTCCAGCTCCATCCATTTGCCTAAGAATTTCATGAATTCATTGTTTCTAATGGCTGAATAGTACTCCATTGTGTAGATATACCACATTTTTTGCATCCACTCTTCTGTTGAGGGATACCTGGGTTCTTTCCAGCATCTGGCAATTATAAATAGGGCTGCTATGAACCCACTCCTGGGCATATACCCAGAGGATTCCCCACCATGTAATAAGGATACATGCTCTACTATGTTCATAGCAGTTGGTGCTCTTAAGCACTGAGTCATCGCTCCAGCCCATTTCTTTTCTTAATATATAATTTATTCCTATTTTAGGTTCATTGGTATATTGCCTTCATGTGTGAGGGTGTCAGAAGTCTCGGAACTACAGTGACAGACAGGTGTGAACTGCCACTCAGGTGGGGGGGGGGGGGTTGAACCCAGGACTTCTGGAAAAGCAGCAAGTGTTCTTAAGCCCTTCACCATCTCTGCAGCCCAAGACTGTATTCCAGGTGGGGCTTGATCC
This sequence comes from Apodemus sylvaticus, assembly GCF_947179515.1. Lineage (NCBI taxonomy): Eukaryota > Metazoa > Chordata > Mammalia > Rodentia > Muridae > Apodemus > Apodemus sylvaticus. The sequence goes on along the minus strand of NC_067476.1, from coordinate 104,137,616 downwards.
TGGTATACGGACAAGAATGACCCTTTAACTTTGGATCCACCTGTCTCCCAAGTGTGGAAAAAAAACAAAAAAAAAAAATGAGAGAGAGAGAGAGAGAGAGAGAGAGAGAGAGAGAGAGAGAGAGAGAGAGAGAGAGAGAGAGATCAAGCAAGAGCTTGTGTTTCCCATTGTAACTAGGAGTCAGCAGCACCAGGCTAGAAGGATATGTAAATATCACTTCCTGTAAATGTCACTTCCTCAACTACCTGCAAATAAAGGGCAAACAGCCCTGGGGAAGGTGAGCAGCCAAGAGGAAGGTGACCTTCCCCTAGCAGCTCTCAAACCCAACAAGAATGTGTCTTTTTGAATAATAAAGAGCTGGCTACCAGAGCTGGAGCAGGAAGAACCTTCTGGAGGCAGACAGATGCTGGAGGCTGTGGCAGCACAGAACTGGGGAAGCAGCTGTGAAAACCACATAGAGAGCCCCAGTGACAGAAGTCACGCTACCTTAGAGGCTAGCTGAGACTGCCCCAGCAACAGGCCAACAGCCTTAACTAGAAATGTCTCTGTGTCTTTATTAAACCCCAGGTGGGTCCCAGAAAGCCCTGCCATACCCTGCAGATACGAGGATTCCCAAGCCCCAAAGATGGAGCCTTTCTTCCGTAGTTCTCACTAGTCTACAGACTCTAGCTGATCCAGGCAGCCTCATGCACTTAGGACAAGGTTGCCTACACAAGTGTCAAGTAGTGGCTGCCGAGGGGCTGAGACTATCTAAACAGCCAACGAGGCCAGCTGGGGCAATTATCTTCATAACTCCAAGTCCAGGAGATCCCACACCCTCTTCTGGGATCCTCTCACAGATTAGGAGGAATTTTAAAATAACTTTCTATGCCTGGCTCTCACAAAATACCATCCCTGCCCCTTAAAGGAGGCAGTTGAAGATGAAAAACTCTGCCTTTATCCCAGGCTAGCTTCCCATTCCTCCCGTGTCCTCCTCCTGTAAGGCTGGGGTTACAGTTATATGCTACTACCTCAGGTTCTCACAAAATATTTTACTGTCTGTATAAGACACCTTCTTATTAAACAGTTGCAAAATCTCAGACGAACTGAAAATAAATCACAAGAAAGACAACCTCCCACCGTACATCTAAGGCCTGACACTGTCTCAGGAAGACACTGGGGATCTTGAAATAAGAGGGGAATTACTTTATGATTTATTGAGAATACATTTCTGGAGGATCCTACAAAATAATGAAAAATCTGAATACTTCAGTCTTGGTATTTCTGTAATTCCAGGACTTGGAAGCTGAAGCAGAATTGCCAAGAGTCTGAACCTACAGGCTAAGTTCTCGGCAAGCCTTTGCTACTGAGAAATCATATCCAGCACCACAAGAAAATGATGTAAAGAGAACAAACTAATGAACCATATGATTATATGCTCTCTTAGCCAGGCCCCAGTGTACAATCCCAGATAATAGGGGAGCTTTCACAAAAGGATCAAAAATCCCATGGCCAACCTAGACAACTTAGCAAAACCCTGTTTCAAAATAATACTTGAGGGCTGGTCAGATGGCTCATTGGGTAAGAGCACTCACTGACTGCTCTACCAAAGGTCCTGAGTTCAAATCCCAGCAACCACATGGTGCCTCACAACCATCGGAATGAGATCTGATGCCTTCTTCTGGTGTGTCTAAAGACAGCTACCTACCATGTGCTTACATGTAATAATAAATAAATCTTTAAAAATAAATAAGTAGCTGGGCGTGGTGGCGCATGCCTGTAATCCCAGCACTTGGGAGGCAGAGGCAGGCGGATTTTTGAGTTTGAGGCCAGCCTGGTCTACAGAGTGTGTTCCAGGACAGCCAGGGCTACACAGGGAAACCATGTCTTGAAAAACCCAAAAATAAATAAATAAATAAATAAATAAATAAATAAATAAATAAATGTGGAAAGGGGGCTGGAAATCTGTCTCATTAGTACTGTGTTTCCCTAGCACGTGTGAGGACCGAGGATGAACTTCCGGCACCCCAGAAAAATAAATGCTAGTGTCTTCAAAATATATACATCATTTAGGTATTCATAACACTGCTTAAACATCTCTACTGCTCTAATTTCTATTCATTATATCCAAATAAAAATCAGCTCATATAGCCAATAGTCTTGGCTTAAGACATAATCTAATAAAGTAGTTTTCAAAGTATATTTTCAGACCAATAGTATCAGTTTCTGTAAGAAATTCTAGGAGGTGGGCTATGGTAGTAGGCCGATTTAATTCCATCGCTCGGCAGAGGCAGACAGATCTCTGTAAGTCAAGGCTAGCCTGATCTACACAGTGTTCTAGGACAGTTACACAGGGAGACCCTGTTTTGAAAAACAAATAAATATTAAAGATCAAGTCAATTTACATTAAATTAAGAAGCTGACAAAATGATTCACCAGGAAAAAGTGTAGAGGGATGTAATCCAGTAGCCAGCATGGCTACACTGGCTGGAATGCAGACACTCCCTTAGCCTATACCTTTAAACCCAAAAAAAGGAAGGAAAAGTTTAGTTTCTGGAAGGAAGTACCCAGTTTGAAAGAGATGTCTAATTGAGTGGCAGACAAAGTGACAAATCAGAGAAAGATTTGACAGAACAGGATGTGCCCAACTCTTTTAACAACGGAAAGTAAGAGAAACCCACTCAAGGGACAGAGAAAGAACAGGCATTTTTACTGAGAGAGTCATAGAGAAACAGGTTGCAGGAGAGAATGAGCTAGGCACAGGTGAAGACAGAATGAGAAGGAGCCAGAAGAGTAGGACATACTGCCTAAGTTAGTATGAGGCAAGCACAGCAATACAGTCAGAGGCTGAGAAAGAAAGCCAGACTGAGTCGGTCAGCTTGGAGAGAAGTTTTGAGCCAGAACAGCTGAGTTGAACCAGCCAGTCAGAGTACAGAAAAGAACTAGAAAGGGTGAGCTTTGTCAGAAGTAGGATAAGCTCAGAGGCTGAAAACATTCTAGGTCTGGATTAGATCATAAGGAGTCAGAAGCTTCCAGGACTAGGCCTAGGTTAGCAGATGGAAGCAGTAAGTCTCTGAGAGGACAATTACATCAGGTGAACAAAAGTTATTTAACATAAAGGTGCCTGCTGTCATACCTGAGAACCTGATTTTGGTTCCTGTAACCTTTAAACCTGTGTCGAGGGCATAGCCATGCATACTCACCACTCCTCGGACACACAGCACATGTATACACAAAACTTTTTAAATTTGTATTAGATGATAAAACAGATTTTGCTTGAGATCCTTCACTACCTTAGCTTTCAGAACTTCTAGTTTCAAAATGAGAAGATAATTAGAACAACCAATGAACTCTTACCAGGTCTGGTGCGCTGTCTTCCTCACTGCTTCCCACGTCCACACTGAGAGCCACTGAAGCAGAGGTGCTCCTGGGTCCCAGCTCAATACTCTCAGTATAAGCACCCAAGGATGGGCCCAGCAGGAGGGACTCAGCCTTGGAAGAGAAGGCCTTCATTTTTGAAGTTAAAACCTTTCTACAAGTTTTCTTCTGATCTGTCTTCTTATGGGCCACTGATCTGCTAGAATTATTTTCAACTGAGGATTTGGACAACTTAAATAGACCTAGCTTGGAATTGCTGAGCGAAAATGGGTAAAGATAAACCTTAGCTGTTTTCCTTAAAGTTGTAATCTGTATCGGTCTCAGAGAAGTACAAGCAAGATTTTCATTTTCTTTATATTCATTCACCTATTTGGGAAATAAAGGAAAAGAATTATTAGAATGGCAGATCCTATGTTCTTCCATACCAAGGCATGAAACAAATCTGTGTAAGTCTAACTCCTATTCCATAGTCACTTGATTCAAATTGATGGCCTGATAGGAAAATCTTTTTCCTTTTCCAAAATCCAGGTAATTAACTCTCTAACCTGAACAGAAAGTTCTGAAGGCAAATTTCAGTCAGAGGTGATTACAACAAAAGTCAGATTCAGGTTAGTTGTAATTGCTTCAAGCTCACAGGAACTCTTGCAAAACAATAGCAGGAAGCCAGGGGAAAGGGCCCAAGTCCTACCTATCCTACAGTTTTGGGGATGGCCTCTAACTTACAGAGTTCCATCTACATCTGCCTAGAGAGTGATGGGATTAAAGGCAAACCTACCTTTATTTCTGGAGTTGATAGTAAACGTTCCTCAAAGCTTAAGGACCTAACTTTCTTTATATAAATATGTACACTGCAGCTGTCTTCAGACACAGAAGAGGGCATCGGATCCCATTATGAGCCACCATGTGGTTGGTGGGAATTGAGCTCAGGACCTCTGGAAGAGCAATCAGTGCTCTTAACCATTTAGCCATCTCTCTATGCCCCCCCACCCCCAAATTTTCTCTTTAAAAAAAGAAAAGCAGGAATCACAGCTTTTCCTTGGCGACAGATACCAGTGACTAGCAGATCCCTCCCAGGCCAAATCAGGTCTCACCTGCACCTGGGGACACTGTTTGGAGACCTCGGTTTCCTCAACCTCAGAGAAAAACCCAGACATCTCTCTGCCACTGAGCTGCTGTGCTCTTCCTACTGAAATCTAGCCGGGATTGGGCGGGGCCCTGCGTGGTGGGGGCGGGGCCCTGCGTGGTAGGGGCGGGGCCGAGGGAGGAGCCTCCTCAATGTCCAGGGAAGGGCTGGGTGGATTTCCTGGACCATAAAATGCTTTAGGCGCCGGGCGTGGTGGCGCACACCTGTAATCCCAGCACTTGGGAGGCAGAGGCAGGTGGATTTCTGAGTTCGAGGCCAGCCTGGTCTACGGAGTGAGTTCCAGGACAGCCAGGAATACATAGAGAAACCCTGTCTTGAAAAAAAAAAAAAACCCCCCCAAAAAAATGCTTTAGGCACTTGTTTTATTTTGTATCCTTGGTAGCACACTCCACAGCACATTCTACCTCAGAACCTGCACCCCACCTTTGCTGCAGGACAAACCAGGCAGCTCCAAGCATGCTCCTGTGTCCAATCAACACTTACATTAAATCCTGTAATATTGAGCCTACTACTCAACATACTTTAAAGAATATTGCTGCTTTGCAGCATGACCCTTGGAAAAGATCCATACCCTCATTATGTCTCACCATTACCGTACATTTTAAAATAATAAGGTAAGCAGCAAGGCATGATGATCCACACCTGTCACCACAGACTTGGGAGGTGAAGGCAGCTGAATCAGGAATTCAAAGTCATCATCATTAGATATATAAGTAGATCAAGGGAAGCCTGTATTAAATGAACCCGTCACAAAGATAAGTCTTAAGGGAGAACTTAAAAACTTAAAAAGAAGTTGGGCGCTGGAGAGATGGCTCAAGGGTTAAGAGCACTGACTGCTCTTCCACAGGTCTTGAGTTCAATTCCCAGGAACTACATGTTAGCTCACAACCATCTGTAATGGGAGCCAATGCCCTCTTCTGGTCTGTCTGAAGACAGCTACAGTGTACTCAAATACATGAAATAAATCTTAAAAAGAAAGAACTGAAGGGAAGGGAAGGAAGGAAGGCAGGCAAGCATTTTGTGTTGCTTGGTTTGAAAGCACTGACAATGCTGGTTTAAGATGCACATGACTATCTGTCCACCTGTTTTGAAGTAAAGAAAACCTATGGATGGCCAGGGTTGGCAAAGGCCTGTAACCCATCCTCAACACCAATATAACAGATGATAGCAAGTAGCAATTCAGTCAGGTTGGGCTACAACAGCAAAACTTTGTATGGGGGCAGTGTCCAAAGACTTTAAAAGGTAAACCACAGACTGGGAACGTAACTCAGTAGAATGTTTACCTAGAATGCACAAACCCTGGACTCTGTCCCCAACACCACATAAAACCAAGTGAGGTGACCCGCACCTGTAAACTCAACTAAGGCAATCAAACACAGGAGGATCAGAACTCCCAGATCATCTCTGTTACTTTGAGAGTGAGAAGGCATATTGGGATGCTTAAAACTCTGTCTCAAGTCAGGGAAAAAAAAACAGCTAAAAGCCCCAGAATACGGGCATTGCTGAATGAGATTTCCCAACACTGTCTTTCATGAACTCAGGCCCTTCTTAAGCCATTTCCTAGCATTCACTTGAGTGGCCGAGAATCAAAACAATTTACTCCTCTTGGAATTCCCTACTCCAAGCTAAGCCGTGCTCAGAACGTGCTCTGCTGCTGAACTGCACCTGCAGCTCAGCAACGGAAACTTTCTAGGCCGCAAAGTTTGTAATATAAAATTTCTAGGTGCAAGGAAGAGGCACACCTATAAGGAAGCCTAGCTACTCAGGAAGGAATAAACGAACAGTTTAGAGGTGGAAAAACCAAACAGACGGACCTGCCAGGGCAACACAGCCTCAAAATAAAAGGACAGGAAAGAAAAGGTTACAGCTACTCTAGCCTTTTATGGCTTCCCTGGTTGTAATCGTCCTTGCTTCATTCATTGAAGGAAGTACTTAACGTTTTGTCAATTTCCTGTCTTCACCAAGCAAGGACCCAGGTAACATAATTTGATAATTATATTAATAGCACGTTCAGAGTCCTATGTAATATGGTGCTCCCAGAATTTTCACTAGGTAGACGGACTAGCCACAATTCCAGAAACCCACCTGCCTCGGTCTTCCCAGTACTAGAATTAAAGGCGTGTGTGTCCCAAATGCCTCGATTTTCCCAGTACTAGAATTAAAGGCGTCTGTGTCCCAACAAACAAATGGCCCCTAAAGGATTTTCTCCTTTTTTTTTTTTTTAATTTTTTGAGGCAAGGTCTTATCCTGTTGCCCAGGCTGGCCTCCGAAACGTGGCAATCTTGTTTCATTCTCCCAAATGCTGTGAATATAAGAGTGACACGCATACCCAGACCAAACTCTCCCCGTCTGAGCTTTCAACAATGTGCACAAACAGTCCCTCGTAATCCGCTCGTTTTTTTGCGAAACATAATAAATGAAACCTTTAATCCTAACCTTCCTAGACCTTATCAAAACCCAAAACAAGCAACTGTCAGCCAGAAATACCTTCCAACTCTTGAACCGGTTGAAGGCGGGAAACTTGCCTAGGAAGGCGCGCAAATTTCACTCTACCCTTTTAAGCAGTCCGCGCACAACCTACATCCAGTTTCCCACAATCCTCTTTTACATACTTCCGGTTCCGCTACCTCTGCCGGAAGTTGTTTCTGTCAGTTGCGCAGCTGTGTCCCGCAGGGCTCGGTGGGAAGCGGTGTCCCGTCCCTTGCTCTTCGTTGTTGGGATTCAGTCCATTTTGGAGAGTCTCCGGGGCAGCCGTCACCATGTCGGTCCCAAGCGCACTCATGAAGCAGCCGCCCATTCAGTCTACGGCTGGGGCCGTCCCAGTTCGCAACGAGAAAGGTACGGGCTCCCCTCCCCACCGGTCGGACCTTACCTCTTTCATCCTGAGTATCTCTCAAACCTGTCTTACGCGGACCACACCAGCTCGGCTGACCATTAAAACCTAGCTTCAGCTTTGTCCTGCGTCCCACCTGAATTCTCAGGTGGCTTTGAGATTTGGGGAAGCGGGCTCCACTTGCATGTATCTGATCGATTTGGTGAGATCCTCTGTGGGAATAAAAAGTAAAGGAGGCTGGAGAGGTGGCTCAGCGCTTAAGATGACATCCTGCTCTGCCAGAGGAGCCCACTTCAATTGCCAGCACCCAAATCAGGCGACTCAACAACCACCTGTAACCCCAAGTCTAGGGCTATATGACACGTCTGGCCTCTGCCAGTACCTACACTTGTGCACATATATACACACACAGCATCGTTACTACTGCTACTACTACTAATAATAATAATAATGATAATAATACGGATATGACTCAGCCTTTAAACGATAGGCTCACAACCAGAAGAGTAACAAAAATCAAAATATAAGAAGAAAGTGGGCCAAGCAGTGGTGGCCCACGCTTTTAATCCCAGCACTTGGGAGGCAGAGGCAGGCAGATTTCTGAGTTCGAGGACAGCCTGGTCTACAGAGTGAGTTCCAGGACAGCCAGGACTAAACAGAGAAACCCTGTCTTGAAACACCAAAAAAAAAAGAGAGAGAGAGAGAGAGACAGAGAGAGAGAGAGAGAGAGAGAGAGAGAGAAAGAAGAAGAAAGTGAGGTGGAAGTCTGTGTTGTGAGTGTGGTATATATCAAAGCTTTGATTTGCCCCCTTTGGTTAAAAGGGTTTCCTCAGTTATGAAATAATTTGATTCATTTGTAAAATGTTTCTGTTCACTGTTATGGTTTATATTGTTCTTTTATCATTAGTGCATGAATGTTTTGCTTGCTTGAATGGATGGAAACCATGTGGGTGCAGTACCCATAGAGGCCAGAAGAGTATCAAACTGTTATAGACTGCCATGCAGATGCTCAGAAAGTAACCCAAGTCCTCTGTATGAGCAGCAAGTCCTATTAGCTGCTGAGCCAGTTCTTGAGCTCCAACTTGTTTATGTTTTAGAAGAGATCATCTGACTCCGGACAAGAAAGGGCCCCAATTAAATGCTGTCCTTATAAAACTTGTCTTGGTCATGGTGTCTCTTCACAGCAGTAAAACCCTGTCCCAGAGGGAAAAAGTGTGAGTGATAGTTTAGTTTTATGTTCCCACTTAAATTACTCTTGTTAATGTGCTGGGCACTGTTACAAAGAATTTGTTTAATGAGGGTGTGTTTGTTGCTCTTCAATTGATGTGATAAAACACCATGACCAAGGCAATTTATAAAAGAGAGAGTTTTATTTGGGCTCATGATTCCAGAGGATTAGAACCCATGAAGGTAGAGCAAGGCATGGCAGCAGGACGAGGAAGCTGGGGCTCATATCTTGAAGTGCAACCACAAAGCACAGAGACAGACAGAGAGAACACTCAGGCACTGCAGTAGGAATCCATAGGGGTGGTACATGGCTTTGAACCCTCAACGTTCAGCCATGATGGCATGCTTCCTGTAGCAAGGCAGTACCTCCTAAAACTACCCAATCAGCTGGGAACCAAGTGGTCAAAGACCCAAGCCTATGGTGACATTCTCATAAAATCCCCACTAAGTGTTAAGATGACATAACTCGAATGTACAGGGGTGTTGGCGGTTTCTGCACTGTGACTGTTCACATTCCTCTACTTCATTGTCCCCAAGGTGCCTCTTGATGTCCTGGTATTGATGTTCATAAAATGCCTTCTTACACCTTAGACATTATAAGAAAGTACTGAGAGGTGACTGTGTGGCTGCAGAATGGCTGTCATGTGCTGGGAATTAGGGAAGATGATACTGAAACATACATTATCTTTCCTGACCAGGTGAGATTTCAATGGAAAAGGTGAAGGTCAAACGGTATGTGTCCGGAAAGAGGCCAGATTATGCCCCCATGGAGTCCTCAGATGAAGAGGATGAAGAATTCCAGTTCATTAAGAAAGCCAAGGAACAAGAAGCAGAGCCTGAGGAACAGGAGGAGGAGTCATCCAGTGACCCCCGGCTTCGACGTTTACAGAACCGCATTAGTGAGGATGTGGAGGAGAGGTAAGGACTGGAATTCTGTCCTCCTGAACTGAGACCTCTCTCTCATGGAGATGAAAGTAGCTAATACTGTGCTTACTGTGTTCCACATGTGCTGTCCCAACTACTTTACATTGCTAACTCACCTGTAGAGCCTCCTATGAGGTTGGCACTACTCTACTTGTATGACACTACTCTACCTGTATGACACTACTCTACCTGAGGAGCTAAAGCTGCAAGGAGTGAGGGGAGGGGCGTGGCCAAACTTACCTAGCCAGGGAATGGCTGCTTCAGAAAACAGCATGTGTTGGTCTGTTGCAGGGAGTCTTAATCTTATAGAAATAAGTCATAAATTTTGTCTGTCTTTCTCTTTCTGTATCTCTATCACTGATACATCATGGACACCCACAATAATAAAAGTACATCTTAAAATTTTTTAAAGTGGGTCAGTGGTGGTGGGCAGGGAGGGGGTTAGAGATATAGCTCAGTGGTTAAGAGCACAGTGTGTTCTTCCAGAAGTCCTGAGTGCAATCCTCAGCAACCACATGGTGGCTCACGACCCTCTATAATGGGATCTCAAACCTACGTGGTGTACATGTAGATACAAGAGTCATATATATGAATTAAATAAATACATCTAGTAAAATTGTAAATTTTTATTCACACACCACAGGAATGGGAACTGCTCTAATTATACATTTGTTTTAGTATTTACTTTTGGAGTTTGGAGAGTCATATGTAACTCAAACTGACATTGAATTCAATGTAGTAACCACCTGAGCTTTCAACCTTCACTTCTGAAGTGCTGAACATACTGTACCATGCCTGATCATTTATGTTATTAAATAGGTAGATCCAGGGCCTGGACAGATGGCTCAGCGGTTAAGAGCACCGACTGCTCTTTCAAAGGTCCTGAGTTCAAATCCCGCCAACTACATGGTGGCTCACAGCCATCTGTAATGAGATCTGATGACTCTTCTGGAGTCTGTCTTCAGACAGAGACAGTGTACATATATATCAAATAAATAAATCTTTTTAAAAAAAATAGGTAGATCCAGATAACTTAGGTCTTTATGTCCTAAAACTAAACCATTTAAAAAGTGTATGCCTACAAAAGGAAAAAAAAGTAGTTTTATTTGATTCTTACAAACCCAGTTACTCGGGGCTAGAGAAAACTGGTTAAGAATACTGGCTACTCTTCCAAAGGTCCTGAGAACAATTCCCAACAATCACATGGTAGCTTACCACCTTCTATAATGATATCTACTGCCCACTTTTGGCCTGCAGGCAGAACACTGTATCAATAATACATAAGTAATATTTTTTTTTAAATTTAAAAAGTTGCTTACTAATACAAGTAGAAACTTTCGTCAGACCTTTCATCACAACAGCCAACAAATATCAGTTTTACAAAAACTACTATGATCCAGTGAAACTGTGAGCTACTTGAGCCATTAAAAAAAAATCCCTGAGCCTGGCAATGGTGGCGCACGCCTGTAATCCCAGCACTCTGGGAGGCAGAGGCAGGCTGATTTCTGAGTTCTAGGCCAGCCTGGTCTACAGAGTGAGTTCCAGGACAGCCAGGGCTATACAGAGAAACCCTGTCTCAAAATAAAACAAATCTTAAAAAAATAAAAAAATAAAAATCCCTAATGTGCTCCTAAGATCATGCCTAAAGTAATGTTTTAGGTCCAGCTTACATATGTACTCTTATACTCTTTTATTCAGTTGTGTGTGTAATTTTGTAATTTTTTTTAGTTTAAAATAAAATTACATAATTTCCACTTTTCTCTTTCCAGACGCCCCCCCTCCCTTACTATCTCAAATTCATGGCCTCTTTTCAAATTGCTGATTCTCACACATACCTACCTAAGTATATAAATTTAATCCGCTCAGTTTCTATGTTGTTACTCCTGTGTGTGTGTGTGTGTGTGTGTGTGTGTGTGTGTGTGTGTGTGCATGTATGGTCTCAGAGTTGAACATTTGGTATTCTATAATCAATCAGAGGCAAGGGTGCTTTCCTGAGAAACTTGGTTCTTTTTTCTTTTTTTTTTTTTCTTTTTTTTTTTTTTTTTTGATTTGGTTTTATTCAAGACAGGGTTTCTCTGTGTAGCCCTGGCTGTCCTGGAACTCACTCTGTAGACCAGGCTGGCCTTGAACTCAGAAAGCTACCTGCCTCTGCCTCCCAAGTGCTGGGATTAAAGGCGTGCACCACCACTGCCTGGCCCAACAAACATATTCACAGCAGACTTCCTATTAGTCTAGCTCTTAAAATCTTTCTGTCCTCTCTTCTACAATATTCTCTAAGCCTTAGGTGCTGAAGTTATGCTATAGAAATTATTAATTGAGACTAGGTATCACATGATCACTTGTATTTTGAATTTTGATTGGTTCTGGTTTTCTTTAATGGTCTTCTTCTATTCCAAAGAAAAGATTGAAAGATGAGAGCTACACTTATCTGTAGATATAAGTATAAATATTTAGGATGCACTTAGGAATTAAGATGGATTAGTAAAGTAGTAGCTATAGGTAATCCTCAAAATCCCTGACATCAATAGTGTGGGTGGGGACAGGAGCAGGGTAACTGGCTGGGGTTCCAGTATCAGGCATGATTTCCCTGAGCAAGTCTTAAGTCCATTTAGAGAACTGTTGGATGCCACCAAAATAGATGTGTCATTATTGTACCCTTGGTTACCATGCCATGCTGGTAGTTGTAATTTATAGGCATTGTAGCAGCATAGGTCTTTTCATTGCTTCCCTCCCTTGGAAGCTTGGATAGTGACTTCTGATAACATGAAAACTAGTCCTTGGGGACGGGAGGGTTTTCAGGGATTTTCCAGATCCTTTGTCCCAATGTGTGGTATCGTCAGCCATGATGACTTGGTCTTTAACCTTTGGGAGGCAACTAAGAGCATCAGTGATAGCCTGTGATGTTTTCATAGTCTTTTGGACTCCCAAAACAACAGGCTCGAAAGGGAGCTGCTCATGTCTGTTACTGGGGGTTTGGTTATATAGGGTTTTTCTCTTGAGAAGGGAAATGTTGTCTACTAATGTAGGGAATTTTCATATATATATATATGTATGTATATATATATATGTGCACGCACACAAACACATACATACATAACATGTGTGTAGACTTATATGCGAAGAATGTAATTTTAGAAAGCAATATGATTTCTTATGACTTTCTCAGACACACTTACTGTTAATTGTTTTAGTTTCCTAAATCTGAAGTTTTTTGGTTTTTTTTGTTTGGTTGGTTTTCTTTTGTTTGTTTGTTTGGTTGGTTTTTTCGAGTCAAGGTTTCTCTGTGTAGCCCTGGCGGTCCTGGAACTCACTCTGTAGACCAGGCTGGCCTCAAACTCAGAAATCTACCTGCCTCTGTCTCCCAAGTGCTGGGATTACAGGCGTGCACCACCACGCCTGGCTCCTAGTAGTTTTTCCATCTTAAGACTCAGTGTGAAGGGGCTAGAAAGATAACTCAGGGATTAAGAGCACTGAATGCTCTTCCTGACTTCCTGAGTTCAGTTCCCAGCAACCACATGTTAGCTTACAACCATCTATAATAGGATATGATACCTTCCACCTGTGTGTCTCCAGCCAGCAACAGTGTGCTCATATAAATTAAATAAATTAATTAAAAAGAAAAAAAAGGCTCGCTCTGAGTCAGGCTATTGTGGCACATGCCTTTGATCCCAGAACTAGTGATGCAGAGGCAGGCAGATCTTCCATGAGGTTGAGGCCAGCCTGGTCTACAGATTGAGTTTTAGGAGAACCAGGTGTACACAGTGAAACCCTGTCTTAAAAAGTGTCAGGGGTCATTGTGGTAACTCAAACCTGTTATCCCAGGTCTAGAGATGCCAAAGCAGGAGGATTGCCATGTTTGGACTACATAGCAAGTTGCAGACCAGCCTGGGCTAACGATAAAACTCTGGTGAGAAGCAGAGAGAGAAGAGTGGGAAGGGGAAGAAAGTAAATTTTTTTTTTGACTTTTTGACATTAATAGTACACTTGGAAATTCTGCTTTTCAGATTGGCTCGACACAGAAAAATAGTGGAACCTGAAGTAGTAGGAGAAAGTGACTCAGAAGTAGAAGGAGATGCTTGGCGCATGGACCGAGAGGATAGCAGTGAGGAAGAGGAGGAAGAAATTGACGATGAAGTAAGAGGGGAAGAGATGGGATCCCTGCCCCCCACAGACAACCCCCACCACCCCTCCCTTCCCCCCACAGGGTATAAGAAGAATTGGGACCAGTGCTCCCTTGTTGAAGCAATAAAGGCACAAGATCTGCTCCTTTTAGCAAAACTCTGATTACATTCCCTGGTTTTTGGGTTAAGACTGAAAATGAAATCATGCTGAGTTATGCTTACCCATGTCAGAGTTTCTTGAACCTGTTGAAGACAGGAGCTCGGTAGTGGGACTTGGGTTTAGCCTTTAGCATCAACAAAACAGACCTGAAACATTTGAATAACATGTATGCCTTACATATATGCCTTGATAGGAAATAGAGCGTCGTCGTGGCATGATGCGCCAGCGAGCACAGGAGAGAAAAAATGAAGAGATGGAGGTCATGGAGCTGGAAGACGAAGGACGCTCTGGGGAGGAGTCTGAGTCAGAGTCAGAGTACGAGGAGTACACAGACAGTGAAGATGAAATGGAGCCTCGACTTAAGCCTGTCTTCATTCGGAATTAAGTATCTGCCAGGCCTGCTAAGCCAGGCTTAAATTCCCTGCAACTCAGTAGGTTTGGCCAGGGGGAGCTAATTCAAGGCCAGCTTGAGCTACAGAATTAGTTTAAAACAAGCCTGGACTACTTAAGAAAACCCTCTGATTCTCAAGAAGGAAACTAGAGATATAATAGTCAAAGAAAGGCAGACACCACATAACTATGCTCTAGTTCTGACAAAAAAAAGGTTCTGTATGCAATATTTCCTGCAGTGGAAGTCTTCTGGGTGCTGTGTGCTTAAGTGCTAGCAGGGGAGGTGCTGACAAGTAGCCAGATGTTAGCAGAGAGCCAGAGCTTGCTTGCATATCCCCCTTTCAAATTAAGAGGCATATGTCTGCCTAAAGGTAATGGGCGCCGGGTGAGGGTGGGGGTGCCGTGTACCTTCAGATGTTCCTGTTGTGCAGTGTAAGCTGACTTGAATCACTATTAGGTCAAGGCTGGTCTCAGACTGTGACCTCTTGCCTCAGCCTCCTAAGTGCTGCACTTAGAAGCACAGATTCATGTGCTACCATGCCTGGCTGATCCTTTTTTTTAATTGATATATTTACTATGTATACAGTATTCTGCCTCCATGTATCCCCGCACAGAGACAGAGGGTGCCAGATCTCCTTATAGGTGGATTTGAGCCAGCATGTAGTTGGTGGGATTTGAACTCAGGATCTCTGGAAACACAGAGATGGTTCTTCTGAGCCATCTCTCCAGCACAGCTAATCAATTTTCTATGAGTTTTTGCTTTATTTTAGTGGTACTAGAGATGAAACCCATGCATATGCTAGAAAAGTACTGTAACACATCTTCAGGGGAAATCATGTTTTAAGCACAAAATTAAGCTTGTGAAACAAAGTTTTGTTTCTTTCCTAATGCCCAGGAAACCTATTATATTAATATATTGACAATGATTTATAGTCAACTCAGGAAGATGCATCTTAGGCTGTCTATTACCAATGAATAAGGAAGTGTTGGTGCTATCAAGTCCTGGGATGGAGCTAGACATTGGGGCATACACCTGTAATCCACAATTTAGGGAGATAGTACATAGGATACTATCTCAAACATCCAGGGTTCAAGGCAAGCCTGACTGCATAGGAAAGTTAAAGGCCTGTGTGAGGCTTACATGGGGTACACCAGACCCCATCTCAAAACAACACACAGACCTAGGGTGAACTACCTGGGCCTGGTGACACAACCCATAGCTGCTGTAGAGGCTTAAAGAAGAGGATCCAATTCAAGGACAGGTTGGACAACATAGTGCCACCTTGTGTCAAAAGTAAAAATAGCAGGACCAGTAAGATCCTTGATGTCAAGCCTGATGGCTGACTTTGATCTCCGGCTCTCACATGGTGAAGGAGAAAACCACCCCAAAAGTTGTCCCCTGACCTTCATAATATCCGCATACCATGCATTCATGGGCTCAATACAGTCAATATTATGGAGAGATAGCTCAGAGTGACAGATCTGGTTGCTCTTCCCAAAGACCTGGGTTCAGTACCCAAGAGCCATACTGTGGCTCATAACTGGGCATGACTCCAGCTCCAGGGGATTTGATGCCCTCTTCTGGCCTCTATGGATACCAGGCATGCACTCACTAGACAGACAGACATATAAGCCAGACATCCAAACAGAAGAAAGCTTTTAAAAATTTATTGGTTTGGGGGGTTTATTTTGTTGTTGCTGCTGTTGTCGGGTTTTTTTTGTTGTTGGTTTTTTTTTTTTTTTCTTTTTTCCAGACAGGGTTTCTCTGTGTGCTTCTGGCTGTCCAGGAACTCAGTCTGTAGACCAGGCTGGCCTGGAACTCAGAAATCTGCCTGCTTCTGCTTCCCAAGGGCTGGGATTAAAGGCATGAGCTGCCACTGCCCAGCTAAGGTTTATTGCTTTGAATAATAATAGCAATGAATAAATGAGCAGAGCTAGTAATGGTTAGTAGACCACTTGTCTCATGTGTACCAAATCCAGGTTTCAAATCCCATTACCTGGAGATTGGGAAGAAGCCATGATCGATTTAGGGACAGGAATAAAAGCTCACTTGATAGGCTACTTGTTTAGCTGGGCATTGTGGGAATTGCTTACAGTCCTAACATTCTGGGATGCAGAGGCAAGAGGATTGCCATGAGTTTGAGACTAGCCAGACCTATATAGAAGTCTTGTCAATCAAAACAAAATAGGACTGGAGAGGTGGTTCAGCAGTTAAGAGCACTGACTCTTCTATGGGAGGTCCTGAGTTCAAATCCCAGCATCCACATGGTGGCTCACAACCATCCATAATGGGATCTGATGCCCTCTTCTAGGGTATCTTAAGACAGCTACATTGTACTCACAAATAAGAAATAAATAAATCTTTAAAAAAAAAAAGGTGGCTAGAAAGATAGGTCAGTGGTTAATTGCACTAATTGTCTCCAGATTCAATTCCCAGCACCCACGTGACAAATAATAACCATCTGTAACTCCAGATCCAGGGCATCCCGTGGCGCTCTCCTGGCCGTGGTGAGCATCAGAAAAAGAACTGCATGTGGTAGTGCCTGTACTCAGTGCCCTTAGTGCCTGTACTCAGGAGGCAGAGGCAGAGGCAAGTGGATGTTCCTGTGCTCTAGGCCTCCCAGATCCACACAGGGCGTTCCCAGCCAGCCAGGGCTATGTACACAGACCCTGTCTTAAAAACTAAGAGGAATGAAAATGAAAAGGTATTAAGAAAAGTTTTGATAAAGGTCAGGATTGTAACCTGCCAAACATACACAAAAGTCTGGATTCAGTCTCTGTCCTGGGGAAAGAGAGCTGAGATGCTTCCTGGTTTGGGCTTTATCCGATTTGGACAGGACTAGGTGTACAGGCACACAGTTCCCTCTAAGGACTTCAGGAACTAACACGACCTTCTTTAATGCAGGAAGGACCGGGTGACAGTTCAAGAACGAGAAGCAGAGGCCCTGAAACAGAAGGAACTGGAACAGGAGGCAAAGCGCATGGCTGAGGAGCGGCGCAAGTACACCCTCAAGGTCGTGGGCGGGCCCTGGGGCGAGGGCACGGGGCTGTGTGCTGGGCATGGGAGAGGGACAGGCCAGTCGCTGAATTGTTTGCCTTATGCAGATTGTAGAAGAAGAAACCAAGAAAGAGCTGGAGGAGAACAAGCGGTCTCTTGCCGCCCTGGACGCGCTCAATACGGATGATGAAAATGATGAGGAGGAGTATGAGGCATGGAAGGTCCGCGAGCTCAAAAGAATCAAGCGGGAAAGAGAGGACCGAGAAGCGTGAGTGAGGGGTGGGCGTGGGCCTGGTGCCTCAGAAGGCACTGGTTCATTGTCAACAGCCAAGACCCCTTTACTTTCCTGTTCTCTCATGCCATGACTCAGAGTGGAGTCGCTTGAAACAACAGTTCTGTGTTTTCCTCAGTTGTTGGGGAGGACCAAGCAGTTCCTTCACCTGGTAATCTCAGTGGCTCCTTGTATGGCCTCCAGATGCAGGACTGAGTGGGCCAGCATGTCCAGAAGCCCTTCCCTGGTGTGTGGATGGTTGAATGTGGCTTTAGCTTCTAGTGTCTTGGTACTGCACCTCTGGGCAGAGGTAAAAACCGGCAAGGACTCCTGTGTTCTGGGTTCCAGAGCTCATATGTCACTTCGGGGATGTGTCTATTAGTCAGAAGGAGCCACAGGGCAGCTCAGGAGCAAGGTGTGGAGCAGCAGATTCTCGTGTAGGACAGCAGAGCTGGGAACACCTTGAAAAGCAAGTTCATTTCTGAACTGCTAACCCACAAAGTGCAGCCACCACTGTCTCTGTTTTGTAGTTTCAGGGGTTCGTATTCTTGCTTTTTGTTTTTTTTTTTTTTTCCTTCCTTTGAGGCAGGGTTCTTGGCTGCCCTAGACCTCACTGTGTAGTCCAGGCTGCCCCTAAATTCACAGAGATGCACGTGCCTCTGACCCAGCCTCTGCCTCCTGAGTGCTAGACTCAAAGGATTTTGCTACCATGCCAGGCTTGAGATGTTCTAATTATGTGCATATGTGTGCAGATGTGAACCTATATGAGTGTAGGTGCCTGTGGGATCTGAGGCAGGGCATCACATCCCTGAGAGCTGGACTTAGTCTTTGACATTATTTTTGTTGTTGTGATTCAAGAGAGTGTTCTCTATAGACCAGGCTCAACTCAAACTTACACTATGTAGCCAGGGGTGACCTTGAGCCTCTGCTCCTCTGGCTGTGTCTGCTGAGTGCTAGCTATAAGCATGTCTGGCCTGGCTTATCAAAGTGGCAGCCCACAGAGGAGATAAAGAATCAGTGAGGAGAGAGGAGAAGTCTCTCAACTCTGACTGACTAGCAATCAGGTGCTTCTTTATTTATATAGGTTTCACTGAACAAAGACTTAACATTATCCAAGAAGTACAGACTAAATGTGTGATGCTTCATTACATGTCCATGGTTACAAATTCAGTCATATCTAGGAAGTACAAATAAAGCAGATTTTATTTTTATTATCGGCTCTGTAACTCCAACTTAATCTAAATAATGTCACCTATAAAGCAAACACACTAATTATATGACAGCCTACTCTTAGGATGACAGTATTTGAACTTTTGCTGGAGCACTTTTGAAGCCCTCCAGACAAACAGACAAGATCTGAGCCAGCCTTTTATGAAATAGCAAATACTACTCCATAACTTCTTATATCGTTTCATCATCTATGCTAGAAAGTAAGAAAAGTTTCTTATTCCCTGAGTTGTATTCGTTCAGCGATATAACCTGTGTAATCCCCAGTCTTTAAACTACATATTCAGAGAGCTCTAGATGTATTGTAAAAAGAGTCCGTGAGTCTGTAACCTATTCTCCTGGTCAGTCATAGGTTGTCAGTTGTCTCTGTTCACCCTGTACCTATTACTCTGTGTGAGTTGGTTTAGTGGTGGACACCCCCCCCAATTCCCCCCCACCCCCTGAGAAGTTTCATGAGGTACTGACTTCTTATTGGTGCTTGTCTGTGTTTAATGACCTCTAGTGCATAAGGAATACTTCTAAAAAGAGACAGATAAAGTTAAAAGTTGAAGTTTGTAAGACTTTCTCTAGAAAGACTTAATCATAATTTTCTCAGGAAATGACATAAAATGAATCGTAATAAAGAAAGTCCCTGTAATGCAAAGTGCAGAGACCATCCCCACAGTGAGAGACAGATGACAGCACAGGCAGCGTTGGGCGAAGCTTTGCTGGAACTGTTTGAGCTGGGCTGGATTCATGACTTTCGCCCTTTCTAGTGGCTATGACTGTGTCACCCAGGTTCTGTGGTGCTAGGAAGAGGAACCAGGGTGTCAAGGACCCTGTGAAAGCACCACAGCACTGAGCCACTTCCCCAACCCTTGTGTTAAGCATCACTGTTAAATTATGCGTACACGTATTTTTTTCTGAGAAAGGATGTGACGTCCCTTTCTCCCCAGCATAAGGTGAAGAGCCACTGTACTTAATATTGATAGTCCTTCATTTGTGACACGATGCCTGGCTTATGCAGGATTATAAGCAGAGTCTTACCAGTTATTTTGAATTCATTCTCATTTTGTTTTAAAAGCTAAGATATTTGATGGAAAACACAATTAGTACTATAGAATCAAGCAGTAAGAATATGTCTGAACCCCAGAAAGGCTAGAATCACCTTGGGACACTTATAGTCCTGCCCTGGCAAACATAATAATGAAGACCGGCTCCTGTTTTCTTTCTTTCTGGGACTCCTGAACTTGACTTCTAACAAGTAGTGACAAGGACTGAAGATGTATTTGGGTAGCAGCGTGAGTCTGTCCATAATCCTACAGGTGGGAGATGAGGCATGAGGTTGAGACTTGCAGGCCAGCACATATCAGATGTGCTATGAGTCATTGAGTGAGTGAGTGAAGGAATGAGTGGATGAAATGTGGGGAAAGTGACTAATGGCTGAAAGAAGATGAGACCATTATGTAATCTTGAGATATTTGGAGTGTCTGACTTTGGAAAATACCCCTACTTTTGCTCTCTGCATAGGCTTGAAAAGGAGAAAGCAGAAATTGAACGCATGAGAAACCTGACTGAGGAAGAAAGGCGGGCTGAACTTCGGGCAAATGGCAAAGTCATTACCAACAAAGCTGTGAAAGGCAAATACAAGTTTTTACAAAAGTATTATCACCGAGGTGCCTTCTTCATGGTGAGTGCAAGGAGGGTCAGAGAACTGGGCCGTGGGAATAACTTACAGGCATGTCCAACCCTTCATCACTGTCTGTGCACACTAAGAACCATGCAGTGAAGTTACAGAAACAGAAGTCTCCGTAACATGCTTTAAAGAGTAGGCTTACAGCTCTGTGTTGGGCCACATTCGTAGCTGTCCTGAGGCACAGTCAGAGCAGTACACTTCCAGTCCTTTTCCCTAGAACGAGAATTCCCTTGCCACTGACACTGTCTTGTGCTGTTTGCCTGAGAAGAACCTAAACATAGCAAAAAGCATTACCAAGGAAGCAGCGAGAACCAACCACTGCTTTGTTCTAAAGGCAGCTCTCAAACAGGGATGGGGAGGGGCCCTGAGCTCCTGTGGCTGTGACCTGGATACTCCGCTAGCCAGGTCCTACAAACCAGGTACAGATAGAGCTCGAGCATAAATGTGCGGCTAACAGAGAAGTATGAGAATACTGTAAAGATTTTCAAAGGCAGGTGTTCATATTCTACAGTTTATAACTCATAAGATGTGGGTAAATGAACATATGAGAGATACTCAAATTTTGAATCGAGATCATTGAGAGAATGATATTCTTTCTTATAGTGAAACCGGGAAAAGAATCTGACTTGGAAATGTTAGGATATTATATTTCCAGTTCTAAAAGCATGTGCAAGTAAAGGTACGCATACAAAGATTAGAGATTTAGGGAGCAACAGGCTTTGGGAAGCAGCAGTGTGAGGGAAACCCATCTTCCCAAGCAAGGTACAAGCCCTGGAAGAAAGGCTCACCACCCTCTGGTTCTCTTTGGGTCTTTGGTGTTGCATTGCAGGTTTGTGTTTGCATAAATGAGCGGTAAAGCCACAGACTGATAGATTCTCTTCACAGGATGAGGATGAAGAAGTCTACAAGAGAGACTTTAGCGCACCTACTCTTGAGGACCACTTCAACAAAACCATTCTTCCAAAAGTCATGCAGGTATGGGGGGATCCTCAGGAAGAGAAATCAGACTGGGGCTGGGCCATCAGATGTTTCATGTTGTAATCATCCATCCTCTTTCAGGTCAAGAATTTTGGACGGTCTGGTCGCACCAAGTACACCCACCTTGTCGATCAAGATACCACTTCCTTTGACTCTGCCTGGGGCCAAGAGAGTGCCCAGAACACAAAATTCTTTAAACAAAAGGCAGCGGGGGTACGAGATGTATTTGAGCGACCATCTGCCAAGAAGAGGAAAACCACCTAGGCTTCAACTGTTTATTCCAGCTGTGGGACACACGGGGATCTGGCCCTCAATTTTCTTGAACATACTTCTTGTATAGAGCTTTCCAGACTTGCCGCCATTACTTGTGTTTGAAGGTGCTTTGTAAGAGGTTTGGACTCATAACGAGAAACCCCAGAAAAGCACTAACCAGGCAGGGTTAGAGGCTTCCCACTTAAAACTATTCCTGAGAAATCTTAGGTTTTTCTCCCTTGGCTTCCCATATTGATTTGGGACTCTTCTGAGTTTCTTTTTCCAGCCTGGATCAGATACCCAGACATGTGAATGGATGGCTCATGATTTCTTCCTTAGAGTTAGGAATAGGCTACCAGGAAATCCAAGCTCAGTCCAACCTGTTTTTACATTTGTGGTGTTGAATCTACTTTTCTAAGTAAATATACTTTTAGATCTGTGTGTGTGTGTGTGTGTGTGTGTGTGTGTGTGTGTGTGTGTGTGTGTTTTAAGAGAAAGAAACCACATAACAAATATCGTTACTATAATATTAGGAAAAAACTTGTATAAATCACTGAATAGAGGCTGAGTACAGTGGCACATGCCTTCAGTCCCTACACTAAAAGCCAGGGTCCCGTGGAGATCTCTCATTTCAGGCCAGCCATAACTACACAGTGGGCCCTGTCTCAAAAAGGAAAAGTTGTAGTAACTAAAAGTCTAGCCCAGTAGATTACACACACCTGTAATCCCAGCACTTGGGAGGAAGAAACAGGAAAATCAAGAGCACAGTCATCCAAACTAGACATGGTGGCACCCACCTTTAATCCCAGCACCAGGGAGGTAGAGATAGGCAGATCTGAGTTCAAGGCCAGCCTGGTCCACAGAGCAAGGGACAACCAGGGCTACACAGAGAAACCTTGTCTCAAAAAATAAAGAGTTCAGCCAGGCGGTGGTGGCGCATGCCTGTAATCCCAGCACTCTGAGAGGCAGAAGCAAGTGGATTTCTGAGTTCGAGGCCAGCCTGGTCTATAGAATGAGTTCCAGGACAGCCAGGGCTACACAGAGAAACCCTGTCTCGAAAAATACAAATCCAAAAAACCAAATAAATAAATAGAGTTCTGTCATTTTTAACCTACATAGTTTAGGGCTTTCCTGGTCCATATAAGACTCTGTCTCAAAACAAAATAAAACAAACATTAAATAAAATATATATATATATAGCAGGGAAATAGGCAAAGATGTTTTTCTCTCCTCCATACTAGAATTAGAACCCAGGGCATAGAAAATACTTGCCAAGTATTCTATTGTTGAGCTATTTCTCCCGTTCATTTGGCATGGGTGCTTGTGTGTGTGTGTGTGTGTGTGTGTGTGTGTGTGTGTGTGTGTGTGTGTTCCAGAAAAAGTCTCACTAAGCGACTTATGCACACCTTGAAGTTGAGAACCCTGCCAGGGGGTCTTAGCAATCTGCATTTGATCCCACAGATCTACATAGTGCTAGAAAACGACATCTGGCAACCAGCAAATTGATATCTGTCTTTCATATGTATTCCATGGAATGTATGTATTATTGTTCACATGCAATGCAATTTAAAAAGAAAGGGGGAAAAAAGCATCTGAGTGTGGTCATGCACATCTTTATTCCTACTACTCAGGAGGCAAAGGCAGGTGGATCTCAGAGCCCATCCTGGTCTACAGAGTAAGTTCCAAGATGTACAGAGCTAAAACAGAAATCCTACTTCAAAAAACCAAAAATAGGGGCTGGAGAGATGGCTCAGCAGTTAAGAATGCAGACTGCTCTTCTGAAGGTTCTGAGTTCAAAATCCCAGCAACCACCTGGTGGGTCACAAAGACCCCTAATGAGATCTGATGCCCTCTTCTGGTGTGTCTGAAGGCAGCTACAGTGTACTTACATATAACAATAAATAAATCTTTTTAAAAAATTGAGAATAATAATAAACTTCTGTCCCTGCCACCAACATTGGAACCACGTCTAGGACCTTGTATATCCTAGGCCAGCACTCAAGCAGGTTATCTTCCAGGACCTTGTATATCCTAGGCCAGCACTCAACCAGGTTATCTTCCAGGACCTTGTATATACTAGGCCAGCACTCAACCAGGTTATCTTCCAGGCTCTTGCCAATATTTTGATCATCCTTTGATCTCTGAAACAAACTCAGACATTAGACAGCTATTAAGTATTACCCAAAACTATTCTATGCAAATTCAAATGTTTTTAAATCTTAGTTTTTAACTTTACACTCGGGAGCAGGGAATCAAACTTGAGTCCTCTGGAAGAGTAGCCTGTGCTCTTAACCTCTGAGCCCCATGCAAATTCAGATGTATTTGGTGGTCCTTGTTCTTTACCTTGTAGCCTTGTGTCAAACAGTGGCTCATAAAATAAACCATGGCTCACTGAGTCCCCATTCCTACTAATCTTTCTTATTTAGCTCATGTATAAGATGACGGAGAACTGATGCTCTGAGGAGCACCCCACAGCTGTCAGCACTAAACTGTGTTTACAGTGCAACCACCATGCACAAAATGAAATTCTGTCAGCAGAATGACTTTCCTTGATAACACGAAACATGAGAGGAGGGACAAAGAGGTGGCTCAGTGATTAAGGGCACTTTCTTTCTCTTCTAGAAGACCTAAGTACTGTTCCTAGTCCCATATTGGGCAACTCACAAACTGCCTGAAAGTCTAGCTCCAGGGAAATCTGAATCAATGAGCAGATAAATAAAACACAGTTTAAAATAATTAAAAAAAAAAAAAAAAAAGACTGGCCAGTGGTACTCAACTGATAGTCTCAACTACTTGAGAGGCTGAAGGTGATCTACTCAAAGTTTTGGAGAAACCTGGACAATACAGTATAACTTGTCTTAAAAAAAAATAACCCCCAAGTTAGAGGTGTGTTCATTAGTAGAGTAACTGCCCTAGAGAGAATGGGTAAAGCCCTAGTGTTTATTCTCAGCACCTTAACCCCTACAAGACCCACTGATAACCAGCAATGGTGGAACAGGCCTTTATGGAGGCAGAGGGAGACAGCGTTTGAGGCCAATCTGGTCTATATAGTGATTTCTAGGACAGCCTGGGTTACAGAGAAACCCTGTCTCAAAAAGATGAAAGATAAATAAGACCCACTCATAGGCTATCAACAAACCACCTATAACTGCAGAAACATTAAAGGTGTAAAAATTAAGAAAGCTGGGCAGTAGCCAGGCGTTGGTGGTGCACACCTGTAATCCCAGCACTCTGTGAGGCAGAGGCAGGTGGATTTCTGAGTTCGAGGCCAGCCTGGTCTACAGAGTGAGTTCCAGGACAGCCAGGATTATAGAGAGAAACCCTGTCTCCAAAAAAAAAAAAAAATTCAAAAAAAAAAAAAAAAAAGCTGGGCAGTGGAGGTGCACGCCTTTAATCTCAGCACTTGGGAGGCAGAGGCAGGCAGATATCGGAGTTCAAGTCCAGCCTGGTCTACAGAATGAATTCCAGGACACCCAGGGCTACACAGAGAAACCCTGTCTTGAAAAAAAAAATTACTGGGATCTAGGAAAGGGGAAATCATTTTAAATGTAAATAAAGAATATATAGAATAAAAAAACTACTAAGAAATAATAAAGGTGCACACTGAGCCTGATGGAGGGAAACTATGCACAGACGCTGGGGCAGTGGGTTACAGGTTACAGAGCAATGCCCAGTCACATAGTAATGGACATGTACAGCTAATTTCCTCATAACAGGGCCCAAAAACAAAAAACAAACAAAACAACAAAAAACCACTGCTTCTACTAGCTGATAGTATTTTCCTAGCATGCCATGCTGAAAGCTCTGGAATGAAAAAGAATCTCAAGAGCCTGTGTGTATTTTGATGTGAATATCTCACACAAGAGGAAGCCAGAAGGTAACGGATCCCCCGGAACTGGAGTTACAGATGTCAGCTGCCTTGTGGATGTGGGGAATAGAACCTGAGTCCTCTGGAAGAGCAGTAAGAGCTCTGAACAGCTGAAGCACTATCCAGCCCAGGATCATCAATTCTCTTGCCAAGCTTTTCATACATGCACACTCACACACGTACTACACACACACACACATATACACACACACAGACACACACACACACACACAGCCTAGAGAGATGACTCAGTTCCCACGTGTCATCTCACACCTGTCTGACACTAGTTCCAGGAGATCCACACCCTCTCCTGGCTTCTGTGGGCACCAGGTAAGGGATACAGTACACAGACAGACACGCATGGAAGAAAACAATACCCATTTAATTAAAACAATGAAACTAAATGTTAAGTCGGGCGCGGCGGCGCACCCCTTTAATCCCAGCACTTGGGAGGCAGAAGTAGGTGGATTTCTGAGTTCGAGGCCAGCCTGGTCTACAGAGTGAGTTCCAGGACAGCCAGGACTCCACAAAGAAACCCTGTCTCAGAAAGAAAAAAAGAAAAAAAAAAAAAAACCTAAATGTTAAAAAAAAAAAAAAAAAAAACAACAACTTTTAGCAGGGCAGGGCTCACACCTTTAGTCCCAACCCTTGGGAAGCAGAGGCAGGCAGAGCTCTGTGATTTCAAGGTCTGCTTGGTCTACAGAACTGTCCCAAAAACAACTTAAAAAATTCCCCATGAATATGGAGGAGGACTTAACATTCAGATCCTCTCAAACCCTATTTTGAACATAATTTAAAAACAGACTTTTCATGTGATTTTCAGATATACACTTAATGTCTCCTGCCAGATAATGTATGTCGAGATGGCTAAAGATATTCAAGCTAAAAGTGCTAGCTAGAGTTCTACAAAACAATTTTAAATTCTACCAGATTTCTAAAATTTAAAATCATAAAGCACAAAACTATAAATCTCAAGGAACATTTATACATTAATGCTCTGGCTATTTCATTCACACATTTCCATCAGGCAGACTTTACATAATTTCCAAAAGGTAGTGCCTACCAAGGGCCAAAGTCAAATCTTCTCTCTGAAATTTCACAAGACAGCCTCCATCTTCTTCACTGTTCTCAACGATATCTTCCTTGATACCGTTGAGCAGCCTAGTGCACTGGAGAATTAAACCTCATGTGTTTGCATCAAGAGTGGTCCCTCATGAATTTTGGGGGCATCATCCTATCCCAAGACTTGAGTGAGGATTTCCCAGGATTCGGGAGTCTTTCACTATTAATATAATCATCAAATTATTTCACTTGGATCCTTGCTTGGTGAAGAAAGAAAATTGACAAACTTTTAAGTATTGAGGGTTTTCAATGAATGAAGCAAGGACGATTACAACCAGGGAAGCCATAAAAGGCTAGAGTAGCTGTAACCTTTTTTTTCCTGTCCTTTTATTTTGAGGCTGTGTTGCCCTGGCAGGTCCGTCTGTTTGGTTTTTCCACCTCTAAGTTGGGTACTGTTCGTTTATTCCTTCCTGAGTAGCTAGGCTTCCTTATAGGTGTGCCTCTTCCTTGCACCTAGAAATTTTATATTACAAACTTTGCGGCCTAGAAAGTTTCCGTTGCTGAGCTGCAGGTGCAGTTCAGCAGCAGAGCACGTTCTGAGCACGGCTTAGCTTGGAGTAGGGAATTCCAAGAGGAGTAAATGTGTTGGGAAGATAATTGTTTTGATTCATGGCCAATCAAGAGAATGCTAGGAAAAGGCTTAAGAAGGGCCTGAGTTCATGAAAGGCAGTGTGGGGAAATCTCATTCGGTAATGCCCGTATTTTGGGGCTTTTAGCTGTTTTTTTTTTTTTTCCCCCTAACTCAAAACAGATTCCTATGTATCCCAATCTGGCCACCCACTCATCTCCAAATGTTTAACCCAGAACTGCTCCTATCTAAAGGAAATATGGGACAAAGTGTGGAGCAGAGACTGAAGGAAACGCCATCCAGAGACTGTCCCACCTGGGGCTCCATCCCATATACAGACACCAAGCCCAGACACTGTTGAGGATGCCAAGAAGTGCTTGCTGACACGAGCCTGATGTAGCTGTCTCCTGAGATGCTCTGCCAGAGCCTGACAAATACAGATGCAGATGCTCACAGTCAACCATTGGACTGAGTGCTGGGACCACAATGGAGCAGTTAGAGAAAGGACTGAAGGAGCTGAAGGAGTTTGCAACCCCATAGGAAGAACAATATCAACCAACAGACGCCCGAGAGCTCCTAGGGACTAAGGTACCAATCAAAGAGTACAACATGGAGGAACCCATGACTCAAACTGCATATGTAGCAGAGGATGGCCTTGTCTGGCATCAATGGGAGGAGAGGCCCTTGGTCTTGTGAAGCTCCATGGACCAGTGTAGGGGAATGCCAGGATGGTGAGGTGAGAGTGGGTAGGTGGGTA
The DNA here is from genome assembly GCF_947179515.1 of Apodemus sylvaticus. NCBI lineage: Eukaryota > Metazoa > Chordata > Mammalia > Rodentia > Muridae > Apodemus > Apodemus sylvaticus. Next base: position 104,109,744 of record NC_067476.1, on the reverse strand, counting down.
GGTGGGTGGGTGGGTGGGTGGGAGCACCCTCATAGAAACAGGGAAAGGGCAGAGGAGATAAGGATTTTACAGAAGGGAAACCAGAAAAGGGCATAACATTTGAAATGTAAATAAATAAAATGTTCAATAAAAAATAAAATAAAAAAGGAAAGTGTCTTATACAGACAGTAAAATATTTTGTGAGAACCTGAGGTAGTAGCATATAACTGTAACCCCAGCCTTACAGGAGGAGGACACGGGAGGAATGGGAAGCTAGCCTGGGATAAAGGCAGAGTTTTTCATCTTCAATTGCCTCCTTTAAGGGGCAGGGATGGTATTTTGTGAGAGCCAGGCATAGAAAGTTATTTTAAAATTCCTCCTAATCTGTGAGAGGATCCCAGAAGAGGGTGTGGGATCTCCTGGACTTGGAGTTATGAAGATAATTGCCCCAGCTGGCCTTGTTGGCTGTTTAGATAGTCTCAGCCCCTCGGCAGCCACTACTTGACACTTGTGTAGGCAACCTTGTCCTAAGTGCATGAGGCTGCCTGGATCAGCTAGAGTCTGTAGACTAGTGAGAACTACGGAAGAAAGGCTCCATCTTTGGGGCTTGGGAATCCTCGTATCTGCAGGGTATGGCAGGGCTTTCTGGGACCCACCTGGGGTTTAATAAAGACACAGAGACATTTCTAGTTAAGGCTGTTGGCCTGTTGCTGGGGCAGTCTCAGCTAGCCTCTAAGGTAGCCTGACTTCTGTCACTGGGGCTCTCTATGTGGTTTTCACAGCTGCTTCCCAGTTCTGTGCTGCCACAGCCTCCAGCATCTGTCTGCCTCCAGAAGGTTCTTCCTGCTCCAGCTCTGGTAGCCAGCTCTTTATTATTCAAAAAGACACATTCTTGTTGGGTTTGAGAGCTGCTAGGGGAAGGTCACCTTCCTCTTGGCAGCACACCTTCCCCAGGGCAACTTGCCCTTCAGTTACTGGTAGTTAAGGAAGTGACATTGACAGGAAGTGATATTTTACACAACCTTCTAGCCTGGTGCTGCTGACTCCTAGTTACAATGGAAAACACAAGCTCTTGTGCACACCTGTGCTTACTTAATCTCTCTCTCTCTCTCTCTCTCTCTCATTTTTTTTTTTATTTCCAGTCATGGTTTCTCTATGTAACAGAGCCTGGTTGTCCTGGACTTGCTTTGTAGACCAGGCTGGCCTTGAACCCCCAAGTGCTGGAATTAAAGGTGTGCACCACCACATACAGCAAGGACACACTTTTGCACAGCTAGAAAATACAGTATTCATGGGTCATCACAACAGCAGGGTAAAAATCTCTCCTTTGTGGCATTCAGCAGGCCAACATCCACACTCCTCTAAGTCCTGTGCTCTGGACAGAAGTTCTCCAGAGTGAACTGTGGGTAGATGTTGCTTATGCTGCCCCTAGGGAAAGAATTTTAGCATCAATAGTATATAAAGAATTTCCCACACCCGCAGTGGGAGCGGAGCAAAGCCGAAGACAATGGCAGGCTCAGCGCTGGTGGCTCGAGCTCGGCTCGGTATCTGGGGTATGAGGGTCCTACAAACCCGAGGTTTCGCCTCGGACTTGTCGGAGAGCATGGATACGGGCGCCGGCTCCATCCGAGAAGCTGGTGGGGCCTTCGGAAAACGAGAGAAGGCTGAAGAGGATCGGTACTTCCGAGAGAAGACTCGAGAACAGCTGGCCGCCCTGAGAAAACACCATGAAGATGAGATCGACCACCATTCCAAGGAGATCGAGCGTCTGCAGAAGCAAATTGAACGGCATAAGATGAAGATTAAAAACCTAAAGAGTAATCATCATCATCATTAAACGCCACACAGTCAGTCCCTCACAGAGTGGCAGGTATCACTCCCCACTTCTGTAGAGACATTGTTTTGAATGATTTAACATTTGAACATTTGGTCTGTGTGCTACTAACAGATAATAAATTACCACAGGAAAAAAAAAAAAAAGAATTTCCAAATACTTTTTTTTTGGATTTGGTTTTTTCCAGACAGGGTGACTCTGTGCAGCCCTGGCTGTCCTAGAACTCACTCTGTAGACCAGGCTGGCCTCGAACTCAGTTTTTTTTTTTTTTTTTTTTTTTTTTTTTTTTTTTTTGAGACAGGGTTTCTCTGTGCAGCCCTGGCTGTCCTGGAACTCACTCTGTAGACAAGGCTGGCCTCGAACTCAGAAATCCGCTTGCTTCTGCCTCCCAGAGTGCTGGGATTACAGGCATGCGCCACCACTGCCCGGCTGAAGATGGAATCTTAATCGGTAGCCCTGGATGCCCTGGCGCTTTTTGGGTAGACCAGGCTAACCTGAAACTCAGCTTTGCCTGCCCCTGCCTCCTGTGTGCTGGGCATAAAGACATGTGCCACCATGCTTGGGCTACCTTATTTTTTTCCAGATTTTTTATTTTAGATTGTGTATGTGTGTTGGTGGAGTATATGTAGCTTGTATATGAGTGCAGGATTATGAGCTGCCTGATGTGGGAATTAAGACTTGACTTCAGGGGCTGGAGAGATGGCTCAGCGGTTAAGAGCGCTGACTGCTCTTCCAGAGGTCCTGAGTTCAAATCCTAGCAACCACATGGTGGCTCACAACCATCCCTAATGAGATCTGACACCCTCTTCTGGAGTGTCTGAAGACGGTTACAGTGTACTTACATATAATAAATAATAAAAATAAATAAATCTTAAAAAAGAAGACTTGACTTCAGAACCTCTAGAAAAGCAGTAAGTACTCTTAACTGTTAAGCCATCTCTTCACCCTCAGATATTACTACTTACTTATTTGATGTGTGTGTTGTCAGAAATTGAACACATGATCTTTATTGTGGTAGACACCACCAGCCTCTGAGTCTTAACTATACCTAGGTCATGTTAGAGTATACTATAGGCATAATATATGTATAAGAAAAATTATGTGTAAAGTTTATGGTGTTCCTGGTTTCGGACAGCCATTTAGGAGTCTTAGTCATTTATGTGTCCCGATGGGGATAGGGGGACAATTGTGTATTTTGTTCTATGTATAAAATTTCAGAGCTATGAGATTTCTTTTCTTTTTTTTATACAAGCTTCTCAGAAAAGCAGAGAGCTTAAAGGAATGAAAGTGGATGAAAGAGGGAGTACGGTCAAGCAGAGTGGGTAGAGTGTCCCCTAACCTGTACAAGAAGCTCTTGGATTCATTACCAGCAACCATCAGCAGCTGTGGTAGTGTATACACTTCTAATGGTGCTAGCACTTGGGAGACAGGGCTATCCAAAGTTCAATATACCAGGTTCAAGCCCAGCCGGGAATACCTGAAACCCTGTCTTGGACTGGAGAGATGGCAAAGGGCTTAAGAACACTTGCTGCTCTTCCAGAAGTCCTGGATTCAATTCCCCCAAACCTGAGTGACAGTTCACACCTGTCTGTAACTGCCGTTCCAAAACTTTTGACACCCTCACACATGCAGGCAATACACCAATGAACCTAAGATAGGAATAAATTATATATTTTAAAAAAATGGACTGGAGAGATGGCTCAGTGGTTAAGAGCACCGCCTGCTCTTCTATAGGTCCTGAGTTCAATTCCCAGCACCCGAGTGGCAGTTCACACCTGTCTGTAACTGCAGTTCCAAGACTTCTTTCTTTTTCTTTCTCTCTCTCTCTCTCTCTCTCTCTCTCTCTTTCTTTCTTTTGTTTGTTTTGTTTTTCCGAGACAGGGTTTCTCTGTATAGCTCTGGCTATCCTGGAACTCACTCTGTAGACCAGGCTGGCCTCGAACTCAGAAATCCGCCTGACTCTGCCTCCCAGAGTGCTGGGATTACAGGCGTGCGCCACCACCGCCCGGCTGGGGAGGGGGGCTGTTTTCTAGGATGAATTTTCAAGATTGTCACCTTATGAGAAAAAGAGAATGAAGAACATCAGAGAAAATGCTAGCTTTTTTGCTTCCCTTCAGTTAGCTGAGGTATGTATGAAGTTTGTAATGAAGTGAAGGATGCGGGGATTACAAGCGTGTCGCACCTATCCGGATCAAACTGACCGTCAGAGTTTTAAACAATATGCACAAACAGTCCCTCTAAATCGGCTCGGTTTCTTCAAAACATAATAAATGAAACCTTTAATCCTAACCTTCCTAGACCTTACCAAAACCCAAAGAAGCAACTGTCAGCCAGAAAGATCTTCAAATTCTTGACCGGTTGAAGGCGGGAAAGTTGCCTAGGAAGGCGCGCAAATTTCACTCTACCCTTTTAAGCAGTCCACGCACAACCTACATCCAGTTTCCCACAATCCTCTTTTACATACTTCCGGTTCCGCTACCTCTGCCGGAAGTTGTTTCTGTCAGTTGCGCAGCTGTGTCCCGCAGGGCTCGGTGGGAAGCGGTGTCCCGTCCCTTGCTCTTCGTTGTTGGGATTCAGTCCATTTTGGAGAGTCTCCGGGGCAGCCGTCACCATGTCGGTCCCAAGCGCACTCATGAAGCAGCCGCCCATTCAGTCTACGGCTGGGGCCGTCCCAGTTCGCAACGAGAAAGGTACGGGCTCCCCTCCCCACCGGTCGGACCTTACCTCTTTCATCCTGAGTATCTCTCAAACCTGTCTTACGCGGACCACACCAGCTCGGCTGACCATTAAAACCTAGCTTCAGCTTTGTCCTGCGTCCCACCTGAATTCTCAGGTGGCTTTGAGATTTGGGGAAGCGGGCTCCACTTGCATGTATCTGATCGATTTGGTGAGATCCTCTGTGGGAATAAAAAGTAAAGGAGGCTGGAGAGGTGGCTCAGCGCTTAAGATGACATCCTGCTCTGCCAGAGGAGCCCACTTCAATTGCCAGCACCCAAATCAGGCGACTCAACAACCACCTGTGACCCCAAGTCTAGGGCTATATGACACGTCTGGCCTCTGCCAGTACCTACACTTGTGCACATATATACACACACAGCATCGTTACTACTGCTACTACTACTACTACTACTACTACTAATAATAATAATGATAATAATACGGATATGACTCAGCCTTTAAACGATAGGCTCACAACCAGAAGAGTAACAAAAATCAAAATATAAGAAGAAAGTGGGCCAAGCAGTGGTGGCCCACGCTTTTAATCCCAGCACTTGGGAGGCAGAGGCAGGCAGATTTCTGAGTTCGAGGACAGCCTGGTCTACAGAGTGAGTTCCAGGACAGCCAGGACTAAACAGAGAAACCCTGTCTTGAAACACCAAAAAAAAAAAAAGAGAGAGAGACAGAGAGAGAGAGAGAGAGAGAGAGAGAAGAAGAAGAAGAAAGTGAGGTGGAAGTCTGTGTTGTGTGTGTGGTATATATCAAAGCTTTGATTTGCCCCCTTTGGTTAAAAGGGTTTCCTCAGTTATGAAATAATTTGATTCATTTGTAAAATGTTTCTGTTCACTGTTATGGTTTATATTGTTCTTTTATCATTAGTGCATGAATGTTTTGCTTGCTTGAATGGATGGAAACCATGTGGGTGCAGTACCCATAGAAGCCAGAAGAGTATCAAACTGTTATAGACTGCCATGCAGATGCTCAGAAAGTAACCCAAGTCCTCTGCATGAGCAGCAAGTCCTATTAGCTGCTGAGCCAGTTCTTGAGCTCCAACTTGTTTATGTTTTAGAAGAGATCATCTGACTCCGGACAAGAAAGGGCCCCAATTAAATGCTGTCCTTATAAAACTTGTCTTGGTCATGGTGTCTCTTCACAGCAGTAAAACCCTGTCCCAGAGGGAAAAAGTGTGAGTGATAGTTTAGTTTTATGTTCCCACTTAAATTACTCTTGTTAATGTGCTGGGCACTGTTACAAAGAATTTGTTTAATGAGGGTGTGTTTGTTGCTCTTCAATTGATGTGATAAAACACCATGACCAAGGCAATTTATAAAAGAGAGAGTTTTATTTGGGCTCATGATTCCAGAGGATTAGAACCCATGAAGGTAGAGCAAGGCATGGCAGCAGGACGAGGAAGCTGGGGCTCATATCTTGAAGTGCAACCACAAAGCACAGAGACAGACAGAGAGAACACTCAGGCACTGCAGTAGGAATCCATAGGGGTGGTACATGGCTTTGAACCCTCAACGTTCAGCCATGATGGCATGCTTCCTGTAGCAAGGCAGTACCTCCTAAAACTACCCAATCAGCTGGGAACCAAGTGGTCAAAGACCCAAGCCTATGGTGACATTCTCATAAAATCCCCACTAAGTGTTAAGATGACATAACTCGAATGTACAGGGGTGTTGGCGGTTTCTGCACTGTGACTGTTCACATTCCTCTACTTCATTGTCCCCAAGGTGCCTCTTGATGTCTTGGTGTTGATGTTCATAAAATGCCTTCTCATACCGTAGACATTATAAGAAAGTACTGAGAGGTGACTGTGTGGCTGCAGAATGGCTGTCATGTGCTGGGAATTAGGGAAGATGATACTGAAACATACATTATCTTTCCTGACCAGGTGAGATTTCAATGGAAAAGGTGAAGGTCAAACGGTATGTGTCCGGAAAGAGGCCAGATTATGCCCCCATGGAGTCCTCAGATGAAGAGGATGAAGAATTCCAGTTCATTAAGAAAGCCAAGGAACAAGAAGCAGAGCCTGAGGAACAGGAGGAGGAGTCATCCAGTGACCCCCGGCTTCGACGTTTACAGAACCGCATTAGTGAGGATGTGGAGGAGAGGTAAGGACTGGAATTCTGTCCTCCTGAACTGAGACCTCTCTCTCATGGAGATGAAAGTAGCTAGTACTGTGCCTACTGTGTTCCACATGTGCTATCCCAACTACTTTACATTGCTAACTCACCTGTAGAGCCTCCTATGAGGTTGGCACTACTCTACTTGTATGACACTACTCTACCTGTATGACACTACTCTACCTGAGGAGCTAAAGTTGCAGGGAGTGAGGGGAGGGGCGTGGCCAAACTTACCTAGCCAGGGAGTGGCTGCTTCAGAAAACAGCATGTGTTGGTCTGTTGCAGGGAGTCTTAATCTTATAGAAATAAGTCATAAATTTTGTCTGTCTTTCTCTTTCTGTATCTCTATCACTGATACATCATGGACACCCACAATAATAAAAGTACATCTTAAAATTTTTTAAAGTGGGTCAGTGGTGGTGGGCAGGGAGGGGGTTAGAGATATAGCTCAGTGGTTAAGAGCACAGTGTGTTCTTCCAGAAGTCCTGAGTGCGATCCTCAGCACCCACATGGTGGCTCACAACCCTCTATAATGGGATCTGATGCCTACGTGGTGTACATGCAGATACAAGAGTCATAGATATAAATTAAATAAATGTATCTAGTAAAATGTGTAAATTTTTATTCACACACCACAGGAATGCAAACTGCTCTAATGATATATTTGCTTTGGCATTTACATTTGGAGTTTGGAGAGTCGTATGTAACTCAAACTGATGTTGAATTCAATGTAGTAACCACCTGAGCTTTCAACCTTCACTTCTGAAGTGCTGAACATACTGTACCATGCCTGATCCTTTATGTTATTAAATAGGTAGATCCAGGTAACTTAGGTATTTATGTCCTAAAACTAAACCATTTAAAAAGTGTATGCCTACAAAAGGAAAAAAAAAAGTAGTTTTATTAGATTCTAACAAAACCAGTTACTCAGGGCTAGAGAAAACTGGTTAAGAATACTGGCTACTCTTCCAAAGGTCCTGAGTTCAATTCCCAACAATCACATGGTGGCTTACCACCTTCTATAATGATATCTTCTGCCCACTTTTGGCCTGCAGGCAGAACACTGTATCAATAATACATAAGTTATATTTTTTTAAAAAATTTTAAAAGTTGCTTACTAATACAAGTAGAAACTTTCGTCAGACCTTTCATCACAGCAGCCAACAAATATCAGTTTTACAAAAACTACTATGATCCAGTGAAACTGTGAGCTACTTGAGCCATTAAAAAAAAAATCCCTGAGCCGGGCTGTGGTGGCGCACGCCTGTAATCCCAGCACTCTGGGAGGCAGAGGCAGGCAGATTTCTGAGTTCTAGGCCAGCCTGGTCTACAGAGTGAGTTCCAGGACAGCCAGGGCTATACAGAGAAACCCTGTCTCGAAATAAAACAAATCTAAAAAAAAAAAAAATTCCTAACGTGCTCCTAAGATCATGCCTAAAGTAATGTTTTAGGTCCAGCTTACATATGTACTCTTATACTCCTTTATTTGTTCAGTTGTGTGTGTAATTTGTTAATTTTTTTTAGTTTAAAATAAAATTACATAATTTCCACTTTTCTCTCTCCAAACGGCTCCCCCCCTTACTATCTCAAATTCATGGCCTCTTTTCAAATTGCTGATTCTCACACATACCTACCTAAATATATAAATTCAACCCGCTCAGTTTCTATGTTGTTACTCCTGTGTTTGTGTGTGTGTGTGTGTGTGTGTGTGTGTGTGTGTGTGTGTGTGAGTGTATGGTCTCAGGGTTGAACATTTGGTATTCTATAATCAATCAGAGGCAAGGGTGCTTTCCTGAGAAACCTGTTTTCTTTTTTCTTTCTTTTTTTTTTTTTTTGATTTGGTTTTATTCGAGACAGGGTTTCTCTGTGTAGCCCTGGCTGTCCTGGAACTCACTCTGTAGACCAGGCTGGCCTTGAACTCTGAAATCTACCTGCCTCTGCCTCCCAAGTGCTGGGATTAAAGGCGTGCACCACCACCGCCTGGCCCAACAAACATTTTCACAGCAGACTTCCTGTTAGTCTAGCTCTTAAAATCTTTCTGTCCTCTCTTCTACAATATTCTCTAAGCCTTAGGTGCTGGAGTTATGCTATAGAAATTATTAATTGAGACTAGATACCACATGATCACTTGTATTTTGAATTTTGATTGGTTCTGGTTTTCTGTAATGGTCTTCTTCTATTCCAAAGAAAAGATTGAAAGTTGTGAACTACACTTATCTGTGGATATAAGTATAAATATTTAGGATGCACTTAGGAATTAAGATGGATTAGTAAAGTAGTAGCTATAGGTAATCCTCAAAATCCCTGACATCAATAGTGTGGGTGGGGACAGGAGCAGAGTAACTGGCTGGGGTTCCAGTATCAGGCATGATTTCCCTGAGCAAGTCTTAAGTCCATTTAGAGAACTGTTGGATGCCACCAAAATAGATGTGTCATTATTGTACCCTTAGTTACCATGCCATGCTGGTAGTTGTAATTTATAGGCATTGTAGCAGCATAGGTCTTTTCATTGCTTCCCTCCCTTGGAAGCTTGGGTAGTGACTTCTGATAACATGAAAACTAGTCCTTGGGGACCGGAGGGTTTTCTGGGATTTTCCAGATCCTTTGTCCCATTGTGTGGTATCGTCAGCCATGATGACTTGGTCTTTAACCTTTGGGAGGCAACTAAGAGCATCAGTGATAGCCTGTGATGTTTTCATAGTCTTTTGGACTCCCAAAACAACAGGCTCGAAAGGGGCTGCTCATGTCTGGTACTGGGGGTTTGATTATATAGGGTTTTTCTCTTGAGAAGGGAAATGTTGTCTAATAATGTAGGGAATTTTCTTATATATGTGTATATATATATACATATATATATGCACGCACACAAACACATACATACATAACATGTGTGTAGACTTATAAGCGATGAATGTAATTTTAGAAAGCAATATGATTTCTTACGACTTTCTCAGACACACTTACTGTTAATTGTTTTAGTTTCCTAAATCTGAAGGGTTTTTTTTTGTTTGTTTGTTTGTTTGTTTGGGTTTTTTGTTTGTTTGTTTGGTTGGTTGGTTTTTTCGAGTCAGGGTTTCTCTGTGTAGCCCTGGCGGTCCTGGAACTCACTCTGTAGACCAGGCTGGCCTCAAGCTCAGAAATCTACCTGCCTCTGTCTCCCAAGTGCTGGGATTACAGGCGTGCACCACCACGCCTGGCTCCTAGTAGTTTTTCCATCTTAAGACTCAGTGTGAAGGGGCTAGAAAGATAACTCAGGGATTAAGAGCACTGAATGCTCTTCCTGACTTCCTGAGTTCAGTTCCCAGCAACCACATGTTAGCTTACAACCATCTATAATAGGATATGATACCTTCCACCCATGTGTCTCCAGCCAGCAACAGTGTGCTCATATAAATTAAATAAATTAATTAAAAAGAAAAAAAAAGGCTCACTGTGAGTCAGGCTATTGTGGCACATACCTTTGATCCCAGAACTAGTGATGCAGAGGCAGGCAGATCTTCCATGAGGTTGAGGCCAGCCTGGTCTACAGGTTGAGTTTTTTTTTTTTTTTAAATAGATTTAACTCTTTTTTTTAATATTTATTTATTTATTATATGTAAGTACACTGTAGCTGTCTTCAGACGCCAGAAGAGGGTATCAGATCTCTTTACGGATGGTTGTGAGCCACCATGTGGATGCTGGGATTTGAGCTCATGACCTTTGGAAGAGCAGTCGGTGCTCTTACCAGCTGAGCCATCTCTCCAGCCCCAGATTGAGTTTTAGGAGAACCAGGTGTACACAGTGAAACCCTGTCTTAAAAAAGGGTCAGGGGTCATTGTGGTAACTCAAACCTGTTATCCCAGGTCTAGAGATGCCAAAGCAGGAGGATTGCCATGTTTGGACTACATAGCAAGTTGCAGACCAGCCTGGGCTAACGATAAAACTCTGGTGAGAGGCAGAGAGAGAAGAGTGGGAAGGGGAAGAAAGTAAATTTTTTTTTTGACTTTTTGACATTAATAGTACACTTGGAAATTCTGCTTTTCAGATTGGCTCGACACAGAAAAATAGTGGAACCTGAAGTAGTAGGAGAAAGTGACTCAGAAGTAGAAGGAGATGCTTGGCGCATGGACCGAGAGGATAGCAGTGAGGAAGAGGAGGAAGAAATTGACGATGAAGTAAGAGGGGAAGAGATGGGATCCCTGCCCCCCACAGACAACCCCCACCACCCCTCCCTTCCCCCCACAGGGTATAAGAAGAATTGGGACCAGTGCTCCCTTGTTGAAGCAATAAAGGCACAAGATCTGCTCCTTTTAGCAAAACTCTGATTGCATTCCCTGGTTTTTGGGTTAAGACTGAAAATGAAATCATGCTGAGTTATGCTTACCCATGTCAGAGTTTCTTGAACCTGTTGAAGACAGGAGCTCGGTAGTGGGACTTGGGTTTAGCCTTTAGCATCAACAAAACAGACCTGAAACATTTGAATAACATGTATGCCTTACATATATGCCTTGATAGGAAATAGAGCGTCGTCGTGGCATGATGCGCCAGCGAGCACAGGAGAGAAAAAATGAAGAGATGGAGGTCATGGAGCTGGAAGACGAAGGACGCTCTGGGGAGGAGTCTGAGTCAGAGTCAGAGTACGAGGAGTACACAGACAGTGAAGATGAAATGGAGCCTCGACTTAAGCCTGTCTTCATTCGGAATTAAGTATCTGCCAGGCCTGCTAAGCCAGGCTTAAATTCCCTGCAACTCAGTAGGTTTGGCCAGGGGGAGCTAATTCAAGGCCAGCTTGAGCTACAGAATTAGTTTAAAACAAGCCTGGACTACTTAAGAAAACCCTCTGATTCTCAAGAAGGAAACTAGAGATATAATAGTCAAAGAAAGGCAGACACCACATAACTATGCTCTAATTCTGACAAAAAAAAAGGTTCTGTATGCAATATTTCCTGCAGTGGAAGTCTTCTGGGTGCTGTGTGCTTAAGTGCTAGCAGGGGAGGTGCTGACAAGTAGCCAGATGTTAGCAGAGAGCCAGAGCTTGCTTGCATATCCCCCTTTCAAATTAAGAGGCATATGTCTGCCTAAAGGTAATGGGCGCCGGGTGAGGGTGGGGGTGCCGTGTACCTTCAGATGTTCCTGTTGTGCAGTGTAAGCTGACTTGAATCACTATTAGGTCAAGGCTGGTCTCAGACTGTGACCTCTTGCCTCAGCCTCCTAAGTGCTGCACTTAGAAGCACAGATTCATGTGCTACCATGCCTGGCTGATCCTTTTTTTTAGATTGATGTATTTACTATGTATACAGTGTTCTGCCTCCATGTATCCCCGCACAGAGACAGAGGGTGCCAGATCTCCTTATAGGTGGATTTGAGCCAGCATGTAGTTGGTGGGATTTGAACTCAGGATCTCTGGAAACACAGAGATGGTTCTTCTGAACCATCTCTCCAGCACAGCTAATCAATTTTCTATGAGTTTTTGCTTTATTTTAGTGGTACTAGAGATGAAACCCATGCATATGTTAGAAAAGTACTGTAACACATCTTCAGGGGAAATCATGTTTTAAGGACAAAATTAAGCTTGTGAAACAAAGTTTTGTTTCTTTCCTAATGCCCAGGAAACCTATTATATTAATATATTGACAATGATTTATAGTCAACTCAGGAAGATGCATCTTAGGCTGTCTATTACCAATGACTAAGGAAGTGTTGGTGCTATCAAGTCCTGGGATGGAGCTAGACATTGGGGCATACACCTGTAATCCACAATTTAGGGAGATAGTACATAGGATACTATCTCAAACAGCCAGGGTTCAAGGCCAGCCTGACTGCATAGGAAAGTTCAAGGCCTGTGTAAGGCTTGCATGGGGTACACCAGACCCCATCTCAAAACAACACACAGACCTAGGGTGAACTACCTGGGCCTGGTGACACAACCCATAGCTGCTGTAGAGGCTTAAAGAAGAGGATCCGATTCAAGGACAGGTTGGACAACATAGTGCCACCTTGTGTCAAAAGTAAAAATAGCAGGACCAGTAAGATTCTTGATGTCAAGCCTGATGGCTGACTTTGATCTCCAGCTCTCACATGGTGAAGGAGAAAACCACCCCAAAAGTTGTCCCCTGACCTTCATAATATCCGCATACCATGCATTCATGGGCTCAATACAGTCAATATTATGGAGAGATAGCTCAGAGTGACAGATCTGGTTGCTCTTCCCAAAGACCTGGGTTCAGTACCCAAGAGCCATACTGTGGCTCATAACTGGGCATGACTCCAGCTCCAGGGGATTTGATGCCCTCTTCTGGCCTCTATGGATACCAGGCATTCACTCACTAGACAGACAGACATATAAGCCAGACATCCAAACAGAAGAAAGCTTTTAAAAATTTATTGGTTTGGGGGGTTTATTTTGTTGTTGCTGCTGTTGTCGGGTTTTTTTTGTTGTTGTTGTTGTTGTTTTTTTTTGTTTTGTTTTTTTTTGTTTTTTTTTTTTTCCCCAGACAGGGTTTCTCTGTGTGCTTCTGGCTGTCCAGGAACTCAGTCTGTAGACCAGGCTGGCCTGGAACTCAGAAATCTGCCTGCTTCTGCTTCCCAAGGGCTGGGATTAAAGGCATGAGCCGCCACTGCCCAGCTAAGGTTTATTGCTTTGAATAATAATAGCAATGAATAAAAGAGCAGAGCTAGTAATGGTTAGTAGACCACTTGTCTCATGTGTACCAAATCCAGGTTTCAAATCCCATTACCTGGATATGGGGAAGAAGCCATGATCGATTTAGGGACAGGAATAAAAGCTCACTTGATAGGCTACTTGTTTAGCTGGGCATTGTGGGAATTGCTTACAGTCCTAACATTCTGGGATGCAGAGGCAGGAGGATTGCCATGAGTTTGAGACTAGCCAGACCTATATAGAAGTCTTGTCAATCAAAACAAAATAGGACTGGAGAGGTGGTTCAGCAGTTAAGAGCACTGACTCTTCTATGGGAGGTCCTGAGTTCAAATCCCAGCATCCACATGGTGGCTCACAACCATCCATAATGAGATCTGATGCCCTCTTCTAGGGTATCTTAAGACAGCTACATTGTACTCACAAATAACAAATAAATCTTAAAAAAAAAAAAAGGTGGCTAGAAAGATAGGTCAGTGGTTAATTGCACTAATTGTCTCCAGATTCAATTCCCAGCACCCACGTGACAAATAATAACCATCTGTAACTCCAGATCCAGGGCATCCCGTGGCGCTCTCCTGGCCGTGGTGAGCATCAGAAAAAGAACTGCATGTGGTAGTGCCTGTACTCAGTGCCCTTAGTGCCTGTACTCAGGAGGCAGAGGCAGAGGCAAGTGGATGTTCCTGTGCTCTATGCCTCCCAGATCCACACAGGGCGTTCCCAGCCAGCCAGGGCTATGTACACAGACCCTGTCTTAAAAACTAAGAGGAATGAAAATGAAAAGGTATTAAGAAAAGTTTTGATAAAGGTCAGGCTTGTAACCTGCCAAGCATACACAAAAGTCTGGATTCAGTCTCTGTCCGGAGGAAAGAGAGCTGAGATGCTTCCTGGTTTGGGCTTTATCCGATTTGGACAGGACTAGGTGTACAGGCACACAGTTCCCTCTAAGGACTTCAGGAACTAACACGACCTTCTTTAATGCAGGAAGGACCGGGTGACAGTTCAAGAACGAGAAGCAGAGGCCCTGAAACAGAAGGAACTGGAACAGGAGGCAAAGCGCATGGCTGAGGAGCGGCGCAAGTACACCCTCAAGGTCGTGGGCGGGCCCTGGGGCGAGGGCACGGGGCTGTGTGCTGGGCATGGGAGAGGGACAGGCCAGTCGCTGAATTGTTTGCCTTATGCAGATTGTAGAAGAAGAGACCAAGAAAGAGCTGGAGGAGAACAAGCGGTCTCTTGCCGCCCTGGACGCGCTCAATACGGATGATGAAAATGATGAGGAGGAGTATGAGGCATGGAAGGTCCGCGAGCTCAAAAGAATCAAGCGGGAAAGAGAGGACCGAGAAGCGTGAGTGAGGGGTGGGCGTGGGCCTGGTGCCTCAGAAGGCACTGGTTCATTGTCAACAGCCAAGACCCCTTTACTTTCCTGTTCTCTCATGCCATGACTCAGAATGGAGTCGCTTGAAACAACAGTTCTGTGTTTTCCTCAGTTGTTGGGGAGGACCCAGCAGTTCCTTCACCTGGTAATCTCAGTGGCTCCTTGTATGGCCTCCAGGTGCAGGACTGAGTGGGCCAGCGTGTCCAGAAGCCCTTCCCTGGTGTGTGGATGGTTGAATGTGGCTTTAGCTTCTGGTGTCTTGGTACTGCACCTCTGGGCAGAGGTAAAAACCGGCAAGGACTCCTGTGTTCTGGGTTCCAGAGCTCATATGTCACTTCTGGGATGTGTCTATTAGTCAGAAGGAGCCACAGGGCAGCTCAGGAGCAAGGTGTGGAGCAGCAGATTCTCGTGTAGGACAGCAGAGCTGGGAACACCTTGAAAAGCAAGTTCATTTCTGAACTGCTAACCCACAAAGTGCAGCCACCACTGTCTCTGTTTTGTAGTTTCTGGGGTTCGTATTCTTGCTTTTTGTTTTTTTGTTTTTCCTTCCTTTGAGGCAGGGTTCTTGGCTGCCCTAGACCTCACTGTGTAGTCCAGGCTGCCCCTAAATTCACAGAGATGCACGTGCCTCTGACCCAGCCTCTGCCTCCTGAGTGCTGGACTCAAAGGATTTTGCTACCATGCCAGGCTTGAGATGTTCTAATTATGTGCATATGTGTGCAGATGTGAACCTGTATGAGTGTAGGTGCCTGTGGGATCTGAGGCAGGGCATCACATCCCTGAGAGCTGGACTTAGTCTTTGACATTATTTTTGTTGTTGCGATTCAAGAGAGTGTTCTCTATAGACCAGGCTCAACTCAAGCTTACACTATGTAGCCAGGGGTGACCTTGAGCCTCTGCTCCTCTGGCTGTGTCTGCTGAGTGCTAGCTATAAGCATGTCTGGCCTGGCTTATCAAAGTGGCAGCCCACAGAGGAGATAAAGAATCAGTGAGGGGAGAGGAGAAGTCTCTCAACTCTGACTGACTAGCAATCAGGTGCTTCTTTATTTATATAGGTTTCACTGAACAAAGACTTAACATTATCCAAGAAGTACAGACTAAATGTGTGATGCTTCATTACATGTCCATGGTTACAAATTCAGTCACACCTAGGAAGTACAAATAAAGCAGATTTTATTTTTTTTTAAATCTTTTATTTATTTATTTATTGTATGTAAGTACACTGTAGGTATCAGATCTCTTTATGGATGGTTGTTAACCTACCATGTGGATGCTGGGATTCGAACTCATGACCTTTGGAAGAGCAGTCAGTGTTCTTACCCACTGAGCCATCTCTCCAGCCCCAGCAGATTTTATTTTTATTATCCGCTCTATAACTCCAACTTAATCTAAATAATGTCACCTATAAAGCAAACACACTAATTATATGACAGCCTACTCTTAGGACGACAGTATTTGAACTTTTGCTGGAGCACTTTTGAAGCCCTCCAGACAAACAGACAAGATCTGAGCCAGCCTTTTATGAAATAGCAAATACTACTCCATAACTTCTTATATCGTTTCATCATCTATGCTAGAAAGTAAGAAAAGTTTCTTATTCCCTGAGTTGTATTCCTTCAGCGATATAACCTGTGTAATCCCCAATCTTTAAACTACATATTCAGAGAGCTCTAGATGTATTGTAAAAAGAGTCCGTGAGTCTGTAACCTATTCTCCTGGTCAGTCATAGGTTGTCAGTTGTCTCTGTTCACCCTGTACCTATTACTCTGTGTGAGTTGGTTTAGTGGTGGACACCCCCCCCACTTCCCCCCCACCCCCTGAGAAGTTTCATGAGGTACTGACTTCTTATTGGTGCTTGTCTGTGTTTAATGACCTCTAGTGCATAAGGAATACTTCTAAAAAGAGACAGATAAAGTTAAAAGTTGAAGTTTGTAAGACTTTCTCTAGAAAGACTCAATCATAATTTTCTCAGGAAATGACATAAAATGAATCGTAATAAAGAAAGTCCCCGTAATGCAAAGTGCAGAGACCATCCCCACAGTGAGAGACAGATGACAGCACAGGCAGCGTTGGGCAAAGCTTTCCTGGAACTGTTTCAGCTGGGCTGGATTCATGACTTTCGCCCTTTCCGGTGGCTATGACTGTGTCACCCAGGTTCTGTGGTGCTAGGAAGAGGAACCAGGGTGTCAAGGACCCTGTGAAAGCACCACAGCACTGAGCCACTTCCCCAACCCTTGTGTTAAGCATCACTGTTAAATTATGCGTACACGTATTTTTTTCTGAGAAAGAATGTGACGTCCCTTTCTCCCCCAGCATAAGGTGAAGAGCCACTGTACTTAATATTGATACTCCTTCATTTGTGACACGATGCCTGGCTTATGCAGGATTATAAGCAGAGTCTTACCAGTTATTTTGAATTCATTCTCATTTTGTTTTAAAAGCTAAGATATTTGATGGAAAACACAATTAGTATTATAGAATCAAGCAGTAAGAATATGTCTGAACCCCAGAAAGGCTAGAATCACCTTGGGACACTTATAGTCCTGCCCTGGCAAACATAATAATGAAGACCGGCTCCTGTTTTCTTTCTTTCTGGGACTCCTGAACTTGACTTCTAACAAGTAGTGACAAGGACTGAAGATGTATTTGGGTAGCAGCGTGAGTCTGTCCATAATCCTACAGGTGGGAGATGAGGCATGAGGTTGAGACTTGCAGACCAGCACATATCAGATGTGCTATGAGTCATTGAGTGAGTGAGTGAGTGAAGGAATGAGTGGATGAAATGTGGGGAAAGTGACTAATGGCTGAAAGAAGATGAGACCATTATGTAATCTTGAGATATTTGGAGTGTCTGACTTTGGAAAATACCCCTACTTTTGCTCTGTGCATAGGCTTGAAAAGGAGAAAGCAGAAATTGAACGCATGAGAAACCTGACTGAGGAAGAAAGGCGGGCTGAACTTCGGGCAAATGGCAAAGTCATTACCAACAAAGCTGTGAAAGGCAAATACAAGTTTTTACAAAAGTATTATCACCGAGGTGCCTTCTTCATGGTGAGTGCAAGGAGGGTCAGAGAACTGGGCCGTGGGAATAACTTACAGGCATGTCCAACCCTTCATCACTGTCTGTGCACACTAAGAACCATGCAGTGAAGTTACAGAAACAGAAGTCTCCGTAACATGCTTTAAAGAGTAGGCTTACAGCTCTGTGTTGGGCCACATTCGTAGCTGTCCTGAGGCACAGTCAGAGCAGTACACTTCCAGTCCTTTTCCCTAGAACGAGAATTCCCTTGCCACTGACACTGTCTTGTGCTGTTTGCCTGAGAAGAACCTAAACATAGCAAAAAGCATTACCAAGGAAGCAGCGAGAACCAACCACTGCTTTGTTCTAAAGGCAGCTCTCAAACAGGGATGGGGAGGGGCCCTGAGCTCCTGTGGCTGTGACCTGGATACTCCGCTAGCCAGGTCCTACAAACCAGGTACAGATAGAGCTCGAGCATAAATGTGCGGCTAACAGCGAAGTATGAGAATACTGTAAAGATTTTCAAAGGCAGGTGTTCATATTCTACAGTTTATAACTCATAAGATGTGGGTAAATGAACATATGAGAGATACTCAAATTTTGAATCGAGATCATTGAGAGAATGATATTCTTTCTTATAGTGAAACCGGGAAAAGAATCTGACTTGGAAATGTTAGGATATTATATTTCCAGTTCTAAAAGCATGTGCAAGTAAAGGTACGCATACAAAGATTAGAGATTTAGGGAGCAACAGGCTTTGGGAAGCAGCAGTGTGAGGGAAACCCATCTTCCCAAGCAAGGTACAAGCCCTGGAAGAAAGGCTCACCACCCTCTGGTTCTCTTTGGGTCTTTGGTGTTGCATTGCAGGTTTGTGTTTGCATAAATGAGCGGTAAAGCCACAGACTGATAGATTCTCTTCACAGGATGAGGATGAAGAAGTCTACAAGAGAGACTTTAGCGCACCTACTCTTGAGGACCACTTCAACAAAACCATTCTTCCAAAAGTCATGCAGGTATGGGGGGATCCTCAGGAAGAGAAATCAGACTGGGGCTGGGCCATCAGATGTTTCATGTTGTAATCATCCATCCTCTTTCAGGTCAAGAATTTTGGACGGTCTGGTCGCACCAAGTACACCCACCTTGTCGATCAAGATACCACTTCCTTTGACTCTGCCTGGGGCCAAGAGAGTGCCCAGAACACAAAATTCTTTAAACAAAAGGCAGCGGGGGTACGAGATGTATTTGAGCGACCATCTGCCAAGAAGAGGAAAACCACCTAGGCTTCAACTGTTTATTCCAGCTGTGGGACACACGGGGATCTGGCCCTCAATTTTCTTGAACATACTTCTTGTATAGAGCTTTCCAGACTTGCCGCCATTACTTGTGTTTGAAGGTGCTTTGTAAGAGGTTTGGACTCATAACGAGAAACCCCAGAAAAGCACTAACCAGGCAGGGTTAGAGGCTTCCCACTTAAAACTATTCCTGAGAAATCTTAGGTTTTTCTCCCTTGGCTTCCCATATTGATTTGGGACTCTTCTGAGTTTCTTTTTCCAGCCTGGATCAGATACCCAGACATGTGAATGGATGGCTCATGATTTCTTCCTTAGAGTTAGGAATAGGCTACCAGGAAATCCAAGCTCAGTCCAACCTGTTTTTACATTTGTGGTGTTGAATCTACTTTTCTAAGTAAATATACTTTTAGATCTGTGTGTGTGTGTGTGTGTGTGTGTGTGTGAGTGTGTGTGTGTGAGTGTTTTAAGAGAAAAAAACCACATAACAAATATCGTTACTATAATATTAGGAAAAAACTTGTATAAATCACTGAATAGAGGCTGAGTACAGTGGCACATGCCTTCAGTCCCTACACTAAAAGCCAGGGTCCCACGGAGATCTCTCATTCCAGGCCAGCCATAACTACACAGTGGGCCCTGTCTCAAAAAGGAAAAGTTGTAGTAACTAAAAGTCTAGCCCAGTAGATTACACACACCTGTAATCCCAGCACTTGGGAGGAAGAAACAGGAAAATCAAGAGCACAGTCATCCAAACTAGACATGGTGGCACCCACCTTTAATCCCAGCACCAGGTAGGTAGAGATAGGCAGATATGAGTTCAAGGCCAGCCTGGTCCACAGAGCAAGGGACAACCAGGGCTACACAGAGAAACCTTGTCTCAAAAAATAAAGAGTTCAGCCAGGCGGTGGTGGCGCATGCCTGTAATCCCAGCACTCTGAGAGGCAGAAGCAAGTGGATTTCTGAGTTCGAGGCCAGCCTGGTCTACAGAATGAGTTCCAGGACAGCCAGGGCTACACAGAGAAACCCTGTCTCGAGAAAAACAAATCCAATAAACCAAATAAATAGAGTTCTGTCATTTTTAACCTACATAGTTTAGGGCTTTCCTGGTCCATATAAGACTCTGTCTCAAAACAAAATAAAACAAACTTTAAATAATATATATATATATAGCAGGGAAATAGGCAAAGATGTTTTTCTCTCCTCCATACTAGAATTAGAACCCAGGGCATAGAAAATACTTGCCAAGTATTCTATTGTTGAGCTATTTCTCCAGTTCATTTGGCATGGGTGCTTGTGTGTGTGTTTTCCAGAAAAAGTCTCACTAAGCGACTTATGCACACCTTGAAGTTGAGAACCCTGCCAGGGGGTCTTAGCAATCTGCATTTGATCCCACAGATCTACATAGTGCTAGAAAATGACATCTGGCTACCAGCAAATTAATATCTGACTTTCATATGTATTCCATGGAATGTATGTATTAGTGTTCACATGCATTGTAATTTAAAAAGAAAGGGGGGAAAAAGCATCTGAGTGTGGTCGTGCACATCTTTAATCCCACTACTCAGGAGGTAGAGGCAGGTGGATCTCAGAGACCATCCTGGTCTACAGAGTGAGTTCCAAGATGCACAGGGCTAAAACAGAAATCCTGCTTCAAAAGTCTAGCTGGAGGGAACTCTGAAGCCTCTGGCTTCCAGGGCACCTGCACTCATGAGCCGATAAAGAAAACACAGTTTAAAATCTGTTTAAGCCAGGCGGTGTGGTGCATGCCTATAATCCCAGTACTCTGGGAGGCAGAGGCAGGCAGGGCT
This sequence comes from Apodemus sylvaticus, assembly GCF_947179515.1. NCBI lineage: Eukaryota > Metazoa > Chordata > Mammalia > Rodentia > Muridae > Apodemus > Apodemus sylvaticus. Next base: position 104,088,953 of record NC_067476.1, on the reverse strand, counting down.
ACAGAATGAATTCCTGGACAGCCAGGGCAATAACAGAGAAACCCTGTCTCAAAAAAAAACCAAATCCAAAAAATAAAAAATAAAATCTCTTTAAAAAAAAAAAAAAAGACTGGCCAGTGGTACTCAACTGTTAGTCTCAACTACTTGAGAGGCTGAAGGCAATCTCTTTACTCAATGTTCTGGAGAAACCTGGACAATACAGTATAACTTGTCTTAAAAAAACAAGTTAGAGGTGTGTTCATTAGTAGAGTAACTGCCCTAGAGAGAATGGGTAAGGCCCTAGTGTTTATTCTCAGCACCTTAACCCCTACAAGACCCACTGATAACCAGCAATGGTGGAACAGGCCTTTATGGAGGCAGAGGGAGACAGCGTTTGAGGCCAATCTGGTCTATATAGTGATTTCTAGGACAGCCTGGGTTACAGAGAAACCCTGTCTCAAAAAGATGAAAGACAAATAAGACCCACTCATAGGCTATCAACAAACCACCTATAACTGCATAAACATTAAAGGTGTAAAAAATTACTAAGAAATCATAAAGGTGAGCACTGAGCCCGATGGAGGGACTGCACAGACGCTGGGGCAATGGGTTACAAGACTAGCTTCAGTTACAACTCAATCCCACGGCAAACAAAGGTCTCCTGTGAATTGGTTTCAGTATGCATTCCTACCCACATATGGGCTCGTGAGACTCTGAAGTCGGTCGTCATTCCCTTAGTCACTCTACGTTTGTGTTCCAGTGCTATGCCCTCACAAAGCTGCAAGTCCTGATTAGACGAAGCTTGTCGTCTCAGCACAGCTCCCCCTTTGTAGGGTTTCAGGAACATCCCACCACCCCTGGGTTTTTAGAGTTACTGGGAATCCAAACTCATTTTGCTTTTGAGGCAGTTATTTACTGAGTCATCGCTCTAGCTCTAATCCAACATTTTGATGATCTAGGTCCCCATTTCTAGAACCTAATATTTTCGTTGCTTTTAAATGAGGTTGGTAACTTAAAAGCCCCCAAATAGGTGCTAGTCTTTTGATATTCATAAGCTAGCCTTAAGAGTTGGTAAAGGTAGCTGAAGCAGCTCTCAAGTTAGAGAGGGGATCTGAGTTTGGAAACAGCCTGGCTTATACAGAAAGAACAGATCTGAGGCAACAGATGCATTTGGATCTTTGGCAGAGGATCCAGATGTACTCTATATTGCCAAGGCGCTCGTCAGATGAGTAAGACTAACATACCACCTAGTATCTGCTGTGTAGAGCTGGTGAGATGACTTAGTGGAAAAGGACAAGAATTTGATTCAAACATGAATTCGATTCCCATATGGTAGTTGTTTTAAACACTATGTCAGTAGAATACCCACACACGCACACACACACAATAAGAGCCTGTATTTGAACATTAGGTACTTCTTTATACTGATTGTTCATGCAGTTTCATCAAGGTCCAACATAGAAACTGACAAAAAATAGAATATATAATGCATTTGATCTAAGATAAAACTTAGAGAAAAAAACCCCAGCAAAACAGTGTACTTTATTTCAGTAAATCAGTCCAGAATGCCTAAAAAAGCACATTGTCAGTTGGTCAGGGCAATAAGAGCCTCCACCACATTGCCCATGTGTTCCCTCAAGCTCCTTTCTGCTGCTGCTCGAGAGATCTCCATTTCTGTCATCTGCAAAAGGGGAAACCACGTCACCGAAGCCTCTTCTCAGGCATAAATTTATCAACAAACTTTTCCACTTGTTTCAGGAACCCAAATTAGGTAGAACTTCTCTTGGGAATCCATTAAAGCATTACTACTCACTATCAACTCCAGGTCTTCCTTCTTGATAGTGACCTTCGCCAGTTCCTTCTCCCTGTAAATATATATACATTTGCTTTCATTCTTTCCCTCTGCTATAAACTCCCAGAAGGAACATTCCCAGCTACACACTGAAAATGGGTGGAACAAGGTTTACTGAAAAGAGCAAATAAATGCGCCAACTCTTTCCCCTGGGGGTTTGACAGTAACGTATCCAGGAACCTTTCTTTCCACTAACAAAGTTGTAACCCCTAGATCTATAGGAATTGGTTAAAGACTTAACACTTTTTCCCCTGGAGAACGAGGATCGACTGGTAGTGCTGGCGGTGTGCTTTAAACTTACCGCTCCTGTTTGGCCTTTTGCTCTCTGGACCGTCTGTCTCCAATGACGGACATAGCCTGTAGAAAACACGAATCTAGTTACCTACCACCGTGCGACCCAAATTTTTTTCCGATCTAAAACGCAATACCAAAAATAAACACCACGTGGTTCTTCAGGTATTCACAACTACTAGTGTTCTCAGGACCAAAGGACTACGCTTAATTTCATGCACTTGAGATACATTTAGGCCCTATCTCTATCAAATTCTTAAGCAAACAGCAGACTGGGCGAGTGCTATTGCTTAGCGCCACCCTACTGCCAAATCCCACTGTAGCTATCAGCGGTCCTGGAGCCCCAGTGAGCAGCAAACCAGTCTGCCTCACCTCCCTCCCGCCCCATTCTCAACCCCTCTCATACAAGCTCCCAGTCAACCTCACCGTCTCAAGATTCGAACTCTGGATCTCCTTCTCCTCCGCATAGTCGGTAACCCGCTCTAGGTCAGCAGCACCACTGTCATGTTTCCTTGGCTTCTCGGGAGGACGCTCCGGGCCGCTGGTCTCTGTCTCTAACTCGAGCTCCACGTCTCCCTCGGTCGCCATTTCGATCTCACCGCGCCGCCGCATAGGCTGCCGCTTCACAACTTCCGGCAACCCTCAGCTTCCGCCCACATAAGGGGCGGGGTAGGCGCTGGACCACACCTTTGTGCCTATCTTGAGAAGCTTCAACTAGGAAAGAGGTTCGCTTTTGACTTTCTCCCCAGCTTGTTTTCTGAAGTCTCCTTCGACTATCTGTTCACTACCCACACCACCCAAACGCACCATATCCCTAAGAGCAATCCCTTCACACACACACACACACACACACGCGGAATTCTGTCCAATCAAGGCGGCTAATCCTAAATCAATTAAAAACCCTAATCCCCAGACCAGATAGGCCAGCTGCTCTTAATCTCAGAAAACAGTCCGAATGATCCTGAATACAAAGCCTGGTGAAGGCATCTTCATAAGAGTATTTGCATCCACCACTTCCCGGTAATCTGTATTCATTTTATAACATGTCCATACTGCCGCCTTTAAAACGAATGATTAGGCCAGCAAAGTGACAGTCCAATGGGCGAAAATCCTGAGAAACGGCTGTTCCTCATCAGTTTTTCCAATACTGGATCTACATCTAATCTCTGGGCCAAAAATGAAAGGTGTTAAAGTCGTCACAGGCCGGCACACCACCCAGGACCTTGCACAGCAGCACGGTGGAGTCAGTGATGTCGTGGAGAAAATCCCCTTCAATCAGGTGAGATGTTTGAGAAGAGACTTGAAAATGCCCTTAAGCAAGAGATAGCTAAAAAAACTAGGAGTTGGGAAGAGTAACCTGGTTCTTTGCCTGAATAATAGGTAAACATCTCATCCCACATTCCCACTCATTATTAGGAAAAAGTGGTTCAAGAATACACTAAAGTTTAAAGTTCTTGCAATGAAAATCTTACTAATGCTTTGTGGAAGGTAATCCTAAGTGGCTCATAACCGGACAGTAGGATAGTTTAGGAACTTGACCTTTGGCTAATCTCCTTTGAAAAACTACATTGCTCCCTACATCTGCTCTATCCCCAGGTGTCCTGCTGCGGCCCTGTTTCTTGGACCAGTGGTTGCCACTCTGACAGAGTCTACCTGTAGCCGCCTGCTCTACATCCTTCTCCACGTGGGGGCCTCGGCAATCTGCTGCCTTCTGTTGTCAAGGACAGCGGTAGAAAGGGTCTGGGGCAAAGCATATGGGGTAAGTGGACTGGGGCTGCAACATGTGGAAAATAAACATTTAAGATTTGAATTAGGAACAAGGAGCAAAGGAGTCAACCTTCCAGTGAAAAGTTGAGACCTGCCCGTATATTGTGGCTTGCCCTGACTTTTCTCACAACCAAACTCCCTGCAGATACCGATGCCCTCAATGCTATGTGCCCACCTGTTTGGCAACTCTGACTGTCCAGTGCTCAGTGGGTCTGGGGCTGTGTATGGAGTATGTGCAGGAACTGCCACCTTCCACCTGCTGTAGGCTGTGCTGCTAGCCTGCCTCCACTCCCCTACCAGCCCTCAGGCACAGCTGCAGAACTGGTTTGTGTGTAATTTTTTGGATAGGGATGGGACAGAGGGAAGTAGACACAAGCTGGCTAAAAGAAACTCTAGGACAGCAGGGCGGTGGTGGCGCACACCTGTAATCTCAGCACTTGGGAGGCAGAGGCAGGCAGATTTCTGAGTTCGAGGCCAGCCTGATCTACAGAGTGAGTTCCAGGACAGCCAGGGCTACACAGAGAAACCCTGTGGGGGTTGGGAGTGGGTGAAGAAACTCTAGGATAGTTTCTGGGCTGGGCAAAGGCCACTAGATGACTGTGGCATGAGTTTGAACTTGGACTACAATGGGACTTGGGGCTGATTCCACCTGCCACTTTTTCTCCCCATCCCCCCTTGCCTTTTCTCCTCAATCTGATGTTCTCTCTACCCTAACTAGCTTCTGGAGCCTCACGCTGTTGTTCCTGTCAGGTCTCTGTACCGTTGCCTTCTGTACCCTGATGAGCATCTCTTCCCTGGTGCTCTTCATCTTACACCGTCATCAGCAAGAGGAGGCTATTAAGAGCAGGAAGCTTGACTTATATTACACACCTGTAATCCCAGCATTCAGGAGAGTGGAGCAGGATTGAGTCTGAGACCTGCCTAGGCTATGAAGCCTTTTAATCAAAAGGCGTGCGCGGGTTGGAGAGATATATATACTGATATATCATGACCAGCCAGAGCTAAAAGTTCCCAATGGTGCCTGTCTTACAGCCTGGCATTATATTGGCATCTGTGGAGGCTTCACATTCATCCTATTACAGCTGGTGCTTATCACAGCCTTTGCCCAGTCCTGGAACAAGAATTGTTAAGGATGGGCTGGAGAGATGACTCAGAGGTTAAGAGCACTGCATGCTCTTTCAGAGGTCCTGAGTTCAATTCCTAACAACCACATGGTGGCTCACAACCATGTGTGATACACACACACACACACACACAAACTGGTAAACACATAACCCTAAAGGCTCCCTCCTCCCAAGGAGGTTGACAGACATTACTCAATACAGAAAGGCTGGGCAAAGGCCATAGCAGGTACTGCTCCCATGGCCTCCCAAGGAACAATATCAAAATGCTTAGGAAATCAGATATTAATGACATTTACTTGTGATCCCAGCACTGAGGAGGTAGAAACAGGAGGGCCAATAATTCAAGGCCACAAAAACACAAGCAGGGTAGGGAGTTCAAGTCAGCCTCTTAAAACACAAACAGGTAATCAAGAATGGTGATAATACCCATAATCTCAATACTCAGGATGCTGAGGCAAAAGTTCAAGGCCAGTCTGAAGTGTATGGTAAAATCCTGTCAAAAAATGAACAACAAAGCCGGGCAGTGGTGGTGCACTCCTTTAATCCCAGCACTTGGGAGGCAGAGGCAGGCGGATTTCTGAGTTAGAGGCCAGCCTGGTCTACAGAGTAAAGTTCCAGGACAGCCAGGGCTACACAGAGAAACCCTGTCTCGAAAAACCAAAAAAAAGAAAAAAAAGTAAATTAAAAAAAATTTAAAAACCAGCAAAAAGCTAAAGAATGTACTGTGTGGACCAGTGGGCTAATCAGTCATGGGTTAAAGTTCTAATCCCTTAACTACTCTTTAGGCTGACTGGTGCAGCTCAAGACTGTAGCTGGTTCCTAGGTGTTCCTAGGTAAGTACCTTGATTGCTTTTGTCACTCTCCCCCAAAGGATGGGGGAGGACAAAAGTGCATGTGGAAGTAGTACTAACTCCGTTCCTGCCAACTAACCCCTGTTCTCCCTAGAGCAACCAAATTCTGGCCTTCTACAAGCCGCTATTATCAGCTGCTACATCATGTATCTGACCTTCTCTGCACTGTCCAGCCGTCCCCCAGAGACAAGTGAGGACCCAGACTGCCAGTATAGTGCTGAAGACCTTTTCTGTTCCATCTAAATGCCCAGCTTTCTTCATAACCCTGTTCGTTCTCTTGCCCCTCGGCAATAACCTCTCAAGGACAGAATCACACCTTGTGCCTGCCTAGCCCGAATAAAATGGAACTACAAATACTGGATACCTCAGTAGCAGTGCTTAGTGCTGGCATCATGTAAGCTTGTGTGCTCTTTGCTTGGTATGTAAAGATGCCAACGGGAAGTGTGAGTGGATGCCCAGGACTCACTGAAGAATGTCCAGGGCTGTGGTTTATTTAAAGTGTAGAGCAAGTCTAGAACCAGAAAAGCTCCCCAAGAACAGGGACAATTTCTAAGAATAGCACTTTGTCAGATGATCTGTATGAGATGACGGAGGCAGGAGAGAATGTGAGTTTGAAATGCACAGACTTTAGGGGCCTCTGGGAGCACAATACCCTCTGAGAGGAGGCCAAACTGGACTAGTTGATGGTAAATGCTACCAATCTTTCATATTTGGCGCAAAGTTAAAAAAAATTTCTTTCACAGCAACGAGGCTTCCTACCTAGCAGAGTTTTTTGGACTCTTGTGGATCATCAAGGTTTCCAAGTATTGAGTTCCAGGTGGGCATCAAGAGCTCAAAACCCCCAACACCCCTCCCCAGAACACAGAGACACACATCCTACCAACTTCTACCCAGAATGCTCAGATTCTAGCTGCTGTTTCCTTTTATTGAGTACCCACAATGTGCTAGGCACTGTGCTAGATACTTTACATACATAGTCTCATTTAATTTAATCCTCACAACAACCCTGTGAGGTAGGTATTTGCTCCATTTCACAAATGGAGGAATTGAGGCACAAAAGATTAAACATCTTACCAAAGTTTGCATAGCCAGTTATATGCTGGAGCAAGAATTTGAACCCAGGTGTGCCTCCACTTCTTACACAAGGCCAATCTTTTCAAAGAGGAGATTTTCTAAATTAGTACCCTCACACTGTCTTGAAGTCATTTCACAACACCTTGCCTTGTTTTACAGAAGCCCTCAGTCTGTTTCTGCTGCCCGCACACAGTGGAACCAGAGGATGGTGAGTCACGTGAACAATCTAGCCAGCTGAACCCTGTAAAGGGCCAGAGCCCTCCAGAGCCTTCCCACGAGCTAGGGGAGGGGAGTGCCAGCAGCACTGCTTCCCACCCGCGCGGCTCTCTCTAGGGTGAAGAAGCAGGGCCAGGCCAGGCTGCTCCGGGGCAAAGCCAGCATCTTTCCTACAGCTACTCTGGCTTCCACTTCGCCTTCTTCCTCCCTTCGCTCTATGTCATGGTTACCCTTACCAACTGGTTCAGGTAGGATGAAAGCAAACCTAAGAGACTCTCTAGAAAACCTAGCTATTTTAAGCAAACACTTTAAGGCCATTCCAAAAGTTCTTGGGAGAGACACACAAGGATCTGTCCTGGTTATGAGAAAGCAGGGGAGTTCAAACACCAAGGCCCTGCATCATCTCTAATCACCTTTGGTTTCACAGCTATGAGGAAGCAGAACTGGAGAAGACCTTCACTAAGAGTAGCTGGACTACCTTCTGGGTCAAAGTTGCCTCGTGCTGGGCCTGTGTACTCCTCTATCTGGGGCTGCTCCTGGCACCACTGGTGGCTCCCCACTCAGAATCACCAGCACCCTAGAATTTTTAGGCAACACTGCCATGGCTTCAGTACTGCCACAGAAAAACTGGCTCCTGATCTACATTAACCACTGGGAGACACTTTTACACTCGTAATCTTAGCTCCAAGAGCCGTCCAGCCAATACCTCAAGGACAAATGAACAGTTATCACTGTTCAAGCTCATTAAGTATCTAAATTGGAAGAAGTAGATGAACTAGTGGCTTCATTAAAGCTCAAGACTCGTACTCCCAGGAAGTGAACCCAGGGGCCTTACCTGATCCTAGCAGCGTGGCACAAGCCCCTTCCTGGTTCCTGAGCTGGAGAAAGGGTCAGGGAAACACCTACAGAGACTCAAGACGTGGGTCTGCTCTTAGCAATCAAAAGGAAACAAGTGGCTCAGCCCAGAGCAGAGGTTGAAGCCCAGACCACAGAGCAAACCAGGAAGAAAGGAGCAGAGCCTACCACGGGTTTTAATCCTGATCTTGAAGTCAGAGGGAATGGAAGACAAAAACCACCCAAAACAGAAAAGAATGAACATAGAGAGCAGCGGACCACCGGAAGTCGGTGAGCAGCAGGATTTTTTTCCAGCCAACTTTCAAGCAAACAAAGAATGAGGAAGAGACAAACTTGGGTCTTAGATCCTTCCCCTCTTATGACCCTCATGACCATCCTGGGGATAGTGCTCAAGGTCACTGTGGGGGACAGAAATCACAGAAGTCTGTATAGTTCTTAAGAGGACTCCCCTGCCATATAACTGGAGTGCTTTTCTGGTTGCAATAGTTAAAATAAAGGTTTCTTCTGTGACGTTTGCCTTATGAAGTCTACAAATCATAATCTCTTAGGTGCCTAACAGAACTCCCCTTTAGTAGGAAAGGGCAGTCACTCCTCCATCCCCATTCCCCCAATCCCCAGTCAAACCAGGCGCTCAAGGAATTACAAAGCTACTTTTAATACTTTGGGGTGTGCCCCACAGGAATAAAAAACACTGGGAAGGGGTAACCCCCTCACCCCCAGGAATGGCCCAGAGGGAGAGAGGCTACCTGAGGGGAAGGAAGCACAAAAGGAACCCGCTGCAGACTCAGGGCAAGGGGAATGCCATCGGTGCTGGGACCTGTGAGCACTACAGGAAGAAACTCGAGCATGGTGGGACTGGCTCCAGGCACACAGGCGTAGGGCAAGAGGGTTGGACGCGAAGCCACAAAGCTACTTGGGTTCCTCCTTCTTCTCGTTTGCCTTTTTCTGCTTCTGCTGCATGATCTCCGAGTCCCTGGGGGTAGAGATGATGGGGCACTGGGAGGTACCAGAGGGCAAAAAGGACAAGATGCAGGGGGATGAAGGGTACAGAGGATAAGATGGAAGTGGATGGGACAAAGTTCAGCATATGGCTGCTATATTCCCACCCTAGGAGAACAAGAGGAATAGAGCTAAGGGTCAAAAGGCAATCAGTCTCCATATGGCTGTTGCCCAAGGGGTCAGAAGTCGGGCCACTCAGGTCCAAGGCTCTCTATTCTGTACTAAGTACCACACCCCAACAACACTAGTGAGAAAGTTGGGAGAAGGGAGGAGATACAAGCAGCAAGGAGGGTCAAAAGTACTGGGCCATCAAAACAACTACACCTGTAATGTGACGCTCCTGACCCTTAAGGTCAGAAGCAGGGCCCGCAGAAATCAGCCTGCGGACAGGGACCCGCCCCAGTCCCTTCCTGTATGGCTGTGACCTAACAATTTAGAGTGGGGAGGAAATAAAACCCCAGCGGAAGCAATGCACTCTGCCCCTCACATCTAACCTCGACTCGAACCCTGCAATAGTTCTCTTTCCTGGTACACCCCTCGCTCTCACCCAGGTCTCCCCGTCCAGTCCCGGCCCGACCCTTCCTTTCCCCTCCCTGGGGCTACCTCTGCTTGCGGGCGGCAGCAGAAAGCCCATCGTCTCGGCGCTTTCCCTTAACCGAGTCGCTCTGCTTCTTCATGTTCTTCTGGCGGGCGAGCTCTCGCTGGTTACCGCCTAATAAGAGAAGGTAAAAAGTGAGACGCCGGGGCCGCTCCACGTACACACCAGCGCCCCTCCTCCCGCAACTGGGACCCGACTGTCCCCCGCCGCGGCGCCGACCCCATCGCGGGGCTTCGGCTGCCGGGGTGTGGCAGCCGCCCCGGAGCAGGTTAACTTGGGGGTGCGGGAGGACGGTGCGGTCGAGACTGCTGGCGGCGCGCGTCAAGTTTGGGGCGGCGCGGGGGCCCAGGCAGCTGCTGCGGCGTGTAGGAAGCCCCGGGGCCTCATGGGCACGCGCTGGGGCCCACCGCCCGGGGCACCCGGCTTCCCCGGCGCGGAAAGCCGGCGGCGGCCCGCGCCCAACACAGGGGTCTCCCCAAGTGGCGGCGTGCAAGAGGGCTGCGCTTCCGGCTGAGCGGGAGGCAGCCGGAGAGCTCTCCCCAAAGAACCTTCCGCCGGGGAAGCTGAGGGGCCGCACACGCCGGCGCCCGGCCGCGCGGGTAACGAGAGCGGAAAGAAAAGGGAGAGAAGGAAAGGTCCCAGCACTCACGGGTCATGGCGACGGCAGCGGCTCCAACCTGCCTCCGTTGCGTCCCCTCGTTCGGGCCGACGTTGCAGGCCCCGCCCCCTTCGCGCGACGCTACCAAGTCGTCTTCTTCCTCCCGCCCCTTCACGCCCGGGCGCCCGCTCTCATTGGGCAGAGGGAAACACGTGGAGTGCGGTGCCACGCGCCAGTCCCGCAGGGCGAGGAGCCGAGCTTCGCGGGCGGAGCGCCTGGCACGGGGCGGGGCTTCCCCGGAGCGCTGGGTCCAGCCTGGAGAAACTAGGCCGGGTCACGTGGGCGGTGGGGTGGAGGGGTGCGGCTGGCGATGTGGCGCTCCGTCGGGGCCGAGCACGTGACCGGGCAAAGTGACCTCATGTGGGACAGTTTAGGGTACTGACTGACAAAGTCGCCCCGAAGGAACGCGGGGGCGGGGCGGGGACCGGGTGAGGGCGGGATTTCCTAGGTCGTTCATCCGGTTATGAGCTATCAGTTCTCTGGAGCTAAACTTAGTGCTGTTACCCCGTCCCGGAGCCTCTTTAGCCGAACACTTGCCACAGTTGTCTGAAAACATGCACAGACAATTAGGAAGCCCCTTTCCACATTCCCCGCCCCTGATCGCAGCCAGTTTTAGTGTGTCATAAAGTGATCCTGCAATCATTTCCCAAGAGCTGGAGTCCAGAGCTCCTGCATGATCATCTCCACTACTGAACTGTACTTCCAGACTGCCCAAGGAAACTTTGAATGTGCCTTGGGGGTGACGAAGCATACCGGCATCTGACTGTGGAGTTACTTCAGGAATCGAGATTAGGAATGCTCGTATTTTGTTAATCTGCATCTCTCTCTTTCTCTAGACCGCGTCTACATTGTACCATTTCCCCCAAACCTTACATTTGATTTGTAAGAGAAATCAGACTGGTAACTAAATCTTTCTCACTTTTGGTTGCTGTTTCACAGATGCGTGCCCGTAGAAGAAATTAATTAAGCCTTCCCTCCCGCGCCAGGTCCAGGATAAGAAGAATTCTGCTAAGCTATCATGAAACAACCCCAACATGAATCAGAACAGTAGGATTAGTTCCTTGCTGGTCAGGCACAAGAAATCCTGAGTTGAGGCACTTTCTCCTGTCTAGTACCTACACTAAGCAGCTGTATTCAGAGACTTCTCTCTATTCTTTCACAGGAGTCGCCTAAGACCGTTGAAAAACACAGATATTTACACTATGATTCATAACAGTAGAAAAATTACAGTTATGAAATAGCAATAAAATAATTCTATGGTTGGGGGCTCACCACAACATAAGGAACTATATTAAAGGGACGCAGAACTGGTCCCGTGAACCCTCAGAAGACGGCAGGTGTGGTGGTGTGTATCTGCCACTCCTAGAGTAAGAAGGGAAATAGAGATGGGAGAATTTTCTGGAAGTTCATGAAACAATTAGCCTGGTATACAAAGCAATCCAATAAAAACAATGACCAACCCTGCCTCAGAAAGATAAAAGACTGAAAGTTGTCCCCTAAAGACACACAGACAAGGGTGAAGGAAATGAATTTAAATGAATGGTGGTAAATTTTGATGGTACGGGACTGGAGAGATGGCTCAGCAGCTAAGAGCACCGACTGCTCTTCCGGAGGTCCTGAGTTCAAATCCCAGCAACAAGGTGGCTCACAACCATCTGTAATGAGATCTGACCCCTCTTCTGGTGTGTCTGAAGACAGCTACCATGTACTTACATATAATAATAAATAAATCTTTAAAAAAAATTTTGATGGTACTATAAACAAATGCCTATCTCAGAATCAAGATGAGGTTAAGGCGTCAAACTAGCTTTATGTAGAGCAGATGGGAAACAAAAAACACAAAACAAAAATATCATTACCATCTTCAATTTTTTCCTAAGTCCAGTCCCACTTGAACTATTAATATTTTTAGGGCCGGGTGTGGTGGCACACGCCTGTAATCCCAGCACTTCGGAGGCAGAGGCAGGCAGATTTCTGAGTTCAAGGTCAGCCTGATCTACAGAGTGAGTTCCAGGACAGCCAGGGCTACACAGAGAAAACCTGTCTCAAAAAACCAAATATATTAAGATTTTTTTTTCAAAAATAGGTGTGTATGTTTGTGGTGTGGGTTTGTGTAGTACCCATGAAGGCTAGAAAAGTGTTAGACAGCTTCAAGCCAGAGTAGTTATGGGTGGATATGAACCACACAGTATGCCTGCTGAGAACCAACCCCAGCCCCTCTGCTGGAATATTCAATCCTCTTAAACACACTGAGTCTTCTCTACAGATCCTACTATTAATGGTAATATGTTTCTGCCAGTTCTTTCCTCTCCCCTTCCACCTCCTTGACTAACTGCCCACTGAAGATTAACCAAGGGTGTTTTTGTTTTGTTTTGGGGGTTGAGTTTCCTTTTTCTTCCCCCCCCCCTTTTTTTATTTGTTTGTTTTTGTTTTGTTTTTTGGTATTTTGTTTTATTGAGACCAGGTTTCTCTGTGTAACAGCCTGGCTGTCCTGGAACTCAGTTTGTAAAACAGGCTGGCCTCAAACTCACAGAGATCCACCTGCCTCTGCCTCCTCAGTGCTGGGATTACAAGCATGTCCCACCATGCCTGGCTAGATGAATAGGTTTAATCATGGAATCACACACCTTAAATTACTTTATTTACTTTCGAGACAAGGTTCATATATAGCCCAGAGTGACATGGATCTAGCTATGTACTAAAGAATGATCTGAACCTTCTGACCTCATTTTATGGTCAGTTTTATTCCTTGCTGGGGATCAACACCAGTGTCTCATGCACACTGCAAAATCACTCTACAGAGCTACATTTCTAGCACCCCCCAACTTTTGGGGTTTTTTGTTTTGTTTCATTTTTTGGGAGTGTTTTTTTTTGTTTGTTTTTTTGTGGGGTTTTTTTTGGGGGGGGGGGCCGTCAAGACAGGGTTTCTCTGTATAGCCATGGCTGTTCTGGAACTCGCTTTGTAGACCAGGCTGACCTCGAACTCAGAAATCCGCCTGCCTCTGCCTCCCAGAGTGCTGGGATTACAGGTGTGTGCCACCACCACCCGGCTTTCCACATTTATTTTTAAGTGATAAAAGTGAAAATCAAAAAACTCAAAAGAAGAAAAAACAAGCAGGGCGGTGGTGGCACACGCCTGTAATCCCAGCACTCTGGGAGGCAGAGGCAGGTGGATTTCTGAGTTCGAGGCCAGCCTGGTCTACAGAGTGAATTCCAGGACAGCCAGGGCTATACAGAGAAACCCTGTCTCAAAAAAACCAAATCCAAAAAAAAAAAAAAAAAACCAACCACAATAAAAATCAGCCAAGCCTGTATGTCTACAAAGCAGAGGTAGGACTATTGCAAGCTCAAAGTCTACAAATGGTAAAGAATAAGGTCAAGCCATCCAACTTAGTGACACCTGTCTTAAAGGGACAGAAAGAAGGTTTGAGAGCCAGGCGTGGTGGCGCACACCTGTAATCCCAGCACTTGGGAGGCAGAGGCAGGCGGATTTCTGAGTTGAGGCCAACCTGGTCTACAGAGTGAGTTCCAGGACAGCCAGGGCTACACAGAGAAACCGTCTTGAGAAACCAAAAAAAAAAAAAAAAAAAAAAAAAGGTTTGAAATGTAGCTTCTCCTAGAAAGCTTGTCTAGCATGCATGAGGTCAAAGGTTCAGTTCCCACTATTTAAAAAAAAAAAAAAAAGGCCAGGCATTGGTGGTTAGACACCTTTGATCCCAGCACTGGGGAGGCAGAGGCAGCAGGATCTTTGTGAGTTTGAGGCCAGCTTGGTCTGCAGAGTGAGTTCAGAACAACCAGGTCTATAAAGAAAAACCCTGTCTTGGAAAAAAAAAAAACTAACAACTAAACAAAAACTCCAAATCAAACCAAACCAAAATCTAGCACAATAAAAAGCCTTGTGTGATGCCCATAAGAAGCCTTGTGTGATGGGGCATAGCCAGCTATGGGGGAGGCAGAGGCAGGCAGATCAATGTGTTGGAGGCCAGCCTTGTCTACAAAGCAACTTCCAGGCTAGTCACAACTACATGACCCTGTCTCAATGAAAAGTTCATGGACTATCATGTGACATTTTCATATATGTGTGTATTGGATTTATTTCATTTTGGTGTTCAAAAGTTTTATTTAGCCGGGCAGTGGTGGCACACGCCTGTAATCCCAGCACTTGGGAGGCAGAAGCAGGTGGATTTCTGAGTTTGAGGCCAGCCTGGTCTACAGAGTAAGTTCCAGGACAGCCAGGGCTACACAGAGAAACCCTGTCTCGAAAAACCAAACCAAAACAAACCAAACCAAAACAAAACAAAACAAAAAAGTTTTCTTTATATCTTTTATTTAAAATTAATATGAACAACCAGGGTGATACAGAGAAACTTTGTCTCGAAAAACCAATAAATAAATAAATAAATAGATAAATGGATAAATAAATAAAATTAATATGAAAGGCTTGATACAGTGGCAAACATGCCATCTTTAATTCCTGAAAATTGACCTCTGACCTCCACACATGTTATGGTGCATGTTCATACACACAATAAATATAATCTTAAATATGCTACAGAACAAAAAGACTATTTCCCTCTCTTTCACTTTATATGTGTACTTACATAGATACATGCAAATTGATTATGACAATTGCCTGTAAGAAAAACCATATTCTATACAAGGGTGATATTCAAAACATTTCTCAGGGTGCAGAGCACAAGCCCACTGACCCATCCAAACAGATGTCAGTATAATTTGAATGAAGATGAAGCAATGTTACTTGTGTCAGTACATAGTAACAACTGAATTGTTGCTTCTATGCTGGGAAGAAATGTGTGAGCTTCATAGGCCTTGATTTGGGCCAGTGAAGTCACTCATGTTGTAATGGAAGTAAAAAGATGGATGGAGAATTGGAACAGCCAAGAAGGGGCAGAAGAATCCTTCAGGAGAGGGAACAGCCAGCCTGTGAGAACCATCAGACCCTACTCCCTCAGGCCGCTGGCCCATCCAGAGTCATGGTTAGTGAGTGAGAACTAAGTTGGAACTAGGTCAAGGAGGCAAAAGGACAATCTTCACAATGATACCAAGGCAAGACTTAAGCAGAGGAACAGAGTTCATAAAAGCAAGGGAGTATGTTTCCATTAAAAAAAAAAAGTTTCATAGAAATGAAAATGCTCTTAGAGCAGGGAAAACAAGAAGGCATCCTGACAGCCATGGTGGGAACACTGTAGGAAAATTAGCAGCTCCACAGAGGATTCAGGGAGCCAGGCATAGTTGTTCACACCTGTAACTTTGCACTCGGAGACTGAGGCAGGAAAGTCAAGGGCAGCCTGGGCTACATAGTAAGACCCTGTTTCAAAAAAAGAGACCGGGTGGTGGTGGCACATGCCTTTAATCCCGGCACTTGGAAGGCAGAGACAGGCGGATTTCTGAGTTCGAGGCCAGTCTGGTCTTCAGAGTGAGTTCCAGGATAGCCAGGGCTACACAGAGAAACCCTGTCTCAAAAATAAAATAAAATAAAATAAAAAATAAATAAAAAATCAAACAAACAAACAACCCAAAAGAAACCAGGCAAGGTGGTATACACCCTTAATTCCAACACTAGGGTGGTGAGGCAGTTTATACTAGAGCTACTAGACCCTGTCTCAAAAACAGAGAAAGAGAGAGAGAGAGAGAATAGGAAGAAAAGAAAAAATAGTGATAGTGATTAAGTAAGAAGACCATAAAGTCCTTTTTTTTTTCCTGACTAATGCAAACACTGAAGTTTTTACAAAAATATCATTAGAGAGCAATGGGAGAAACTACACACATATTTGTTAGGCAGATTATTTACATTTGGGAGGACTAGATTCTTTAATTTTCTTCTCTGTGTTCCAGCACTTAGGACCGAGCCCAAGGCCTTTCAAAGCACTGGACCACTGAGCTATAGCACCAGGAATTTTACCTTTGTTTTGAGTAATGGGCTCTCCAAGTTGCTCAGAGAGAACTGTGGATCTTCTGTCTCAGCCTTCCAAGCACTAAGTTTACAGGGGTAACCCACTATGGTTGGCTTGACATCTCCATTCTTATTTTATCTTATTATTATTTAATAATTCATTTTATGTGTTTGAGTGTCTTATCTGCATATATGTGTACCAAATGAATGTCTGATGCCCAGAACTAGAAGTACTGGTAGTTGTATGACGTTTAAGACCCCATGTGTATGTTGGAGTTTAAACCTGGGTCCTCTGCAAAGGTATGCCTATAATCGCAACACTGGGGATGGCCCACACCTATAATCTAGGTACTCAGGAGGCAGAGATGGGTGAATCTCTGAGTTCCAGTGCTACAAATGGAGTCCCAGGACAGACAGGGTTACACGGAGAAACCATGTCTTGAAAAACCCAAACCAGCCAACCAACCAACCAACCAACCAAACCCCACTATCATACCAGTTTAAAAAGTACTGTACCTGGACCTTTTTGCATGCTCAACAGGCGCTGCATCAACTTAGCTACATCCCCAGCCTCAAACCAGGCTTCCCTCCCCTTCATTTCACCAAAAGTATTCTTTAGTTTTGTATGATACAGGGTTTTTCGATGAAGCCCTGACTATCCTTGAACTCACGCTATAGATTAAGCTGGCCTCAAATTCAAAGATCCGCTTTTTTTTAATATTTATTTATTATATGTAAGTACACTGTAGCTGTCTACAGACACTCCAGAAGAAGGCATCAGATCTCATTACAGATGGTTGTGAGCCACCATGTGGTTGCTGGGATTTGAACTCCGGATCTTCAGAAGAACAGTCAGTGCTCTTAACCACTGAGCCATCTCTCCAGCCCCAAAGATCCGCTTTACTGCCTCCTGAATGCTGGGATTAAAGGTGTGCCCCACCACAAAAGTATTCTTATCAGGTTTACTATAATGAACCCACATTTCTTTTTCTGTTCTCTTTTGTTTTGGAGATAAGTTGCCCAGCTTGCTACAGGTTGCCCAGGCCTGACTCAGTTTCCTAAATAAGTGGGATGGTCAGTATACTCCACCATAGCTGAATGCAAACTTGCCTTTCTACATTCAAGGATCTTTCTTTTTTGAGAGGGCTGTGATGGGATTTGAATGTGTGGTCTGTGCATGCTTTTTTGTTATTTTTTTTTGGATTTGATTTTTCTTTTTCTTTTTTTTTTTTAAAAAGATTTATTTATTATTATATCAAAGTACACTGTAGCTGTCTTCAGACACACCAGAAAAGGGTGTCAGATCTCATTACAGATGGTTGCCAGTCAGATCTCATTGTGAGCCACCATGTGGTTGCTGGGATTTGAACTTAGGACCTTTGGAAGAGCAGTCAGTGCTCTTAGCTACTGAGACAGGGTTTCTCTGTGTAGCCCTGGCTGTCCTGGAACTCACTTTGTAGACCAGGCTGGCCTTGAACTCAGAAATCTGCCTGCCTCTGCCTCCCAGAGTTCTGGGATTACAGGTGTGCGCCACCACCGCCCGGCTTGGGGCTTGGTCTGTGCACGCTAAGTGCCTGCCCTGCTCTGCAACACTTTATGACTACACAGTCCTTTCCCATCCCAGGCTCCCCCCATCCCTTTCCCACTCCCAAGCTCTCCTACCCTGCTTTCTTTTCCTTTCGTTCTGTGGCATTATCACCTTTTAACATGCACTGTATGTTATTGTTAAATTTTCTTTATTTCTCTCTCTCTCTCTCTCTTTGTTTGTTTTTGTTCAAGACAGGGTTTCTCTGTGTAGCTCTGGCTGTCCTGGAACTCACTCTGTTTACCAGGCTGGACTTGAACTCTGATATCCGCCTACCTCTGTCTCCCAAGTGCTGGGATTAAAGGCGTGCGCCACCACCGCCCGGCTTTTTTATTTCTCATATTAATTTTTAGTCTTTCCTTCCCTTCTAGAACTTAAGCTTTTCCAAAAAGAAGAAGAAGAAGAAAAAGAAGAAGAAGAAGAAGAAGAAGAAGAAGAAGAAGAAGAAGAAGAAGAAGAAGAAGAACAAGAAGAACAAGAAATCTGCTATTTGAGCTATCCCTGAGTTTCAGTAAGAGCCTGGTACTCAGGAAAATTTTGCTGAATGAATGAGTGCCTGAAAATGTGCATAATACCTATTGTGAACGTTGAATGACACGCAAGCAGTGGTCACCCCGCAAATGCTGGGCCCCATCACTGTCTTCCAACTACCCTCCTCAGTTACCTGCTATTCCATTTGCTCTTGAATTATTTATTGGCTTAATTGTTTTTAAAATGAGGTTAGGTTATCACTGTGTTGCCCAGTCTGTCTTGAACTACTGGCACAAGCCATCCTACTAATAGACACCACTGAGGCTTTCCCTACATTCGTGTGTGTATGTGTCTGTGTGTGTGTGTGTCTGCATGTCTGTGAGTGTTTGCGTGTGTGTCTGCATGTCTGTGTGTGTTTGCCTGTGTATGTTTGCATGTTTGTGTGTGTGTTTGCGTGTGTTTGCATGCTCACCTGTGTACTCTGGGGAAGCCAACCAAAAGCTTAATCATGCCTGCAGGCAAGGATTCTATCCACAAGCTTGATCCCCAGGCCCTGGTCTCTCTTTTGAGTTTAAACTCAGGAATGTCCTATAAAAGGTCCCAGCTACCATCTAAGAAAAGAAAGCCCAGGCCATCAGCTTTATGAATTACAACCACTAAACCAGGTGTGGTGACCCAAGCCTTTAATTCCAGCTTTTGGGAGGCAGAGGCAGGCAGATCCTTGAGTTTGAGGCCAGTCTGTTCTACAGAGTGAGTTCCCTGATTCTAAAATGAAGGAGAAGAAAAGAAGAAAAGGAAGAAGAAAGAAAGAAAAATAGAGGGTTATAACTACTTATAAAATTAATAAATTGTCTTCCACAAAAATAGAATGGTTCAATGGGTAGGTAAATGTATCTGTGGTTGCTGATGGCAACTTGTTGCCAAGATTTTAAAAATCAACATTACTGCAAATATTTCCCTATATATAGTACATGTTCTGAGTACATTGTTCAATGGGTTTTGACAAATATTTTGTTTGGGTTTTTTTTTTTTGTTGTTTTTTTTTCCTTGGTTTTTTGGATTTGGTTTTTTTGAGACAGGGTTTCTCTGGGTAGCCCTGGCTGTCCTGAACTCACTCTGTAGACCAGGCTGCCCTCGAACTCAGAAATCTGCCTGCCTCTGCCTCCCAGAGTGCTGGGATTACAGGTGGGTGCCATCACCGCCCGGCTGTGACAAATATTTTGTTTTGAGATGAACAGCATTAAAATCACTTGGAATCACACACACACACACACACACACATGTATGTATATATAATACATATGTATCTAATATATATGTATCTCATGTGTGTGTGTGTGCATTAACAGATCCCAGTTAGGAAAAAGAAGATAAGAGACTCTAAGAAACAACCAAATATGAACAAATAGAGACAGGAAACACTAGCCTGAAATTTGCCCTGGGGTCTCAGCAGCCATAGGATCTGTCCCTGCTCTACAACTTCCAGGCACCTTCTAGTCAAGTCAGGAGTAGAAGCTAACACTTATAATCCCTGCACTTGGAAAAATATAGGCAGAATAATTGCTAGTGAGTTCAGCTAGAGTGATCTACAGAGTGAATGAAAACCTGTCTAAATGAAACAACAAAAGAAAGAGGAGGGGAGAGAGCCTTCAGAAGGAGCCAGCTGTCGGTTTCGCCACTTTCCATTATGTTTATTAGGCTACGAAGTGACACCTGGGAGTGAGTGGTGGCTTTCTGCCTGCCCTGCGATTGTTTATTTAGTTATTATTTTATTATTTTTTATTTATATTTTTGCCACCAACTACGCCCCACATCCCCATCCACCGATAGGCTTGGCTCCAGTCCCAGACAGCCAGGCTTCCAAGTCTGCTGAGACACCCACCCACTTGGCCTTACAGCCTCACCAAGTCCCATTTAGAAACTAGATTGGGATTCGCCTCAGCAGCCGCAGCACCTAGGGCGGAAAAAGAAAAAGCATTGCACTGATCCCTCTTGGGGTCTGCCATCCTCTGGTTCCCTAGGAACTTCAGGGCCTCGGAGGCATAAATGACTCAATCGGCCAATCAACCAGCCTCGAAACCCTCCCCTGTGAGACTGAAACCCTCAAGTGGTTTCAGGTTCAGCTTTTACTTAAAAACCGCGATTTTGAATCCAGAATGGGGAAACTGAGGCAGAACAAGGGATTCTGGGTGACGGTCAGACCCTGGAAGTAGATTCTTTGTCCCTAGACCTGGATAGCTCCTCGTAATGAACAACCAAGCCAAACTAAGAAACCGCTTGGGTCCTGGCCAGCAGCAGAGGTGAGTGAGGTACCGCCCACCAGACCAGGGAAACTTTGGGGCGGTGCCGGGGGTGGGGTCATGGTGGAGGGCGGGGCAGACCCGGAGGGCGGGAGTACCAGCCTAGGCTTGCACAGCAGAGGTGGCCCTCACCTGTGGTCCCGGTTCTGCATGTGCGCGACTTTGGCAACATGGAGGGGACCCAGGAAGCTCTGAGTGGGAAAATGCGGCTCCTCTTCACCCCCGCTGCTCGGACCAGCCTCTTGATGCTAAGGCTCAACGAAGCGGCGCTGCGGGCACTGCAAGAGTGTCAGCAGCAACAGGTGCGGCTGGCCCCCTGGCTCCTTCTTCCCTTCCAGACCAACCGGACCTCGGCCTCTGTAGGCTTTGCTGGAGAAGGGTCTTAGGGAGGTGCGGCTTTCTCAGATTCCAGTCCCCACCACCATCACCCCACCCCACCTCCGCCTCCAAGTGAAGCCGGCCAGGCAGGTGTCCCCAGCCTCCGCGATCCTGGGGACTTTGTTTCCTTTGTGTTCAGTTGGTGCTTGGGCTCTTCCTGCAGGTACGGCCAGTGATCGCCTTCCAAGGCCACCGAGGGGTAAGTGCCGGCCGGATGTGCGCGGGAGGTTGGGGGTGAGGGAGCATAGGCGTGGGCTCCAGGAAGGTGCGCTCTGGGCCGGAGCTTGCCAGAGGTCACAGTCTGAGCAGTTATGAGAACTAAACCCTATGAGGATGTGGGGCTGTGGTCCCAGGAGACTGTGCAGTCTCTGCCTCTTGGGGGAACTCGGACCCAGCTGCACCTCTTGTGCTAACAAGCCCCTTGGGGATTTGTCTTCAGTCTTAGACTTGTTTGGGGAGGAGTGGCATGGGCAGGAGGAAGAGGGGCCGGCCTAACTGGGCTTACCATCTCCTACCCTAGTACCTAAGGCTTCCAGGCCCTGGATGGTCCTGCCTTTTCTCCTTCATAGTATCCCAGTGTGGCCAAGAGGGCGCTAATGGTAGCTTGGACCTTGTGTACCAACGTTTAGGAAGGTAAGGAAAACCAGACAACAGGTAAGAGAAGTTTGCAGGAAATGGGAAGAGGCGTTCAGAAGATCTCCAACTCATTTTTCTATTTTTCCCATCTTTCAAGATCTGGGCCTAACTGTCTCCACTGCCTGGGCTCACTTAGAGAGCGGCTCACTATTTGGGCAGCCATGGATACTATCCCAGCTCCACTGTTAGCTCAGGAACACCTGACTGAAGGTGCCAGAGAGTCTGAGAGCTGGCAGGACACTGGAGATGAACCCGAAGGCCATCCCCAGATGCCACTAGATGAGGTGAGACTATAAACAGCAGGTAGTCAGCATAAGGTGGGACACCCAGGTCCAGGGAGCCAAGTTTTCCTACAACTTCCTACAGGTGTCTGACCCACTGGCAAGCAACCGCGAACTGCCACTCCCAGGATCCTCCAGTGAGCCCATGGCACAGTGGGAAGTGAGGTACTGGGACAGGCTGGGTCTGATCTCTACCTGGTCATTCCTGTAATAGGCAGTATAGGCTCAGCTCTCACCCTGGCCTCTCCCATTCCTTCCAAAACGCCTAGGAACCACACTTATCTTACAAACAGAGAGCCTGATCAGACACTGCCTTCCCCTGCTGGCCAGAAACGCTTGGACAAGGTAAGCAAGGACTTTAGTCTCTTTTTGGAGTCTGGTTCTCACTGTGTAATCCTGGCATGCCTGGAACTCCTTATGATAAGAACAGGCTGGCCTCAAACTCGAAGATTCGCCTGTCCCTGCTTTCCGAGTGCTGAGATATCCAGAGAGGCAAGAGCTTTTTGAAGAGTAGTTTAAAAGGCAGGGTGAATCTTGGATTGTTACAGTACTGATACAGCATAAAATCTGGCACATGCCTGTATCTCGGGTCTCCAAAGATAGGACAGGCTATGCTGCTACACAAACTGGTAGGCCAGCTTGGACTTCCTAAGGATTGGTCTCAAAACAAAAAATGCTGGCTTATCAAGTAAGTGCAAGCAAAAGGTTTAGACTGAGTCTGAATCCTAGCACCTATGTAAGGGCTGAGCAGTGTTTCCTGTGTCTCTTAACTCCATTACTGGAAACAAACAGGTAGATCCTAGGATCTTGCTGGCTAGCCAGCCTAGGAGAAACAAGAGCAATGGAGGACACCCCACGTCCACATGTGTGCACATGAGCACACACACAAGAGTACTTTTTAAAAATTAGGCTAAGTCTTAAACCTAGAAGCTGATGGGATTGCAGTTTTGTCTAAAGAACCTCCTGGCTTGCTGTTTGTTACATTTTTTTTTTTCCCCAACAGAAACGTTCAGCACCTATAACCACTGAAGAACCAGAGGAAAAGAGGCTCAGAACTCTGCCTCCAGCCTCAAGTCCACTACAAGGGCTATCAAACCAGGACTCCCAAGAGGAAGAAGACTGGGGGCAAGATGAAGATGAAGATGGAGATGGAGATTCCAGGCTGGAACAGAGTCTCTCAGTTCCATCAGGTGAATTGATGAGAGGAGGGTAAATACCCATGGAAAAAGAACCAAGAATTACTTGTTTTCTTGCTTCCTTCCTAGCCTCTGAATCCCCAAGCCCTGAGGAGGTACCAGATTATGTCCTGTGAGTTCCCCACACTTCCAATTTCATAGTCTGTATGTGTAAGCAGCCAAGTGCTTTTAAGGATAATAAAATTGAAGGTGTCATATCCCTGGCAGGCAGTACAGAGCCATCCACAGCACAGAGCAACAACAGGCCTATGAGCAGGACTTTGAGACTGACTACGCTGAATACCGCATTCTGCATGCTCGAGTTGGGGCTGCAAGCCAGAGGTTCACAGAGCTGGGGGCAGAGATCAAGAGACTTCAGCGAGGAACTCCAGAGCACAAGGTAATGGCAGGATTGGCCATCATCATCCTGCTAATTACCCCAAAACATGTATGTTTAGTGACTAAGCAAAGGAACAAGCAAACCTGTCATAACATTTGGTAGAATGAAAACAGAAGTTACTCCCATTCCTTACTTTACCCTCTTTTCCCTTCTCTTCAGTTTTGTGTTATTGTGTTTCAGGTACTAGAAGACAAGATAGTCCAGGAGTATAAAAAGTTCAGAAAGGTAAGTCAAGCTGTGAGCACAGAAGTAGTAAGGTAGAAGCCGCTTTACTTTTTGACAAGGGTGCTTTTTCTCTGCAGCGGTATCCAAGCTACAGGGAAGAGAAGCATCGCTGTGAGTACCTGCATCAGAAACTGTCCCACATTAAAGGTCTTATCCTGGAATTTGAAGAAAAGAACAGGGGCAGCTGAAACTCTCCAGAGGGCTAGAACCTTCTCCTCTGATGAACACAGCAGCTGAGATGGGGCCCACCTGTTCTTCTGACTTTCTCCCCTACATCCACCATGGCAAGTAGAGAGCCATCCTAGGTTCTTACAGGTTTTTGACGTTGCCATAATTTTAGGGTGCGGGCATGGAATCATCTCCTCAGTTGTGCCCAGGAGACTAGGAAAGTAGGAGATGCTTGGCTTCTTCAACTTTACTTTAGCTAAGTCATTTTCAGATCCTGAAAAGTGACATTTCTAGGTTAACCTTGAGAATTAGACAATTAAGCAAGTTTCGTGGAGTTGCCTTGCAGGAATAAAATGACAACTTCTGGTGATAGAACTCATTGGACTGATAGTGTACCTGGATGTAACATGGCTGAAAAATTAAACTGATTGCTTCTGTGTCTTTTGTGTGATCATTGGCCTTCATCATCCAAGGCAGTGCTGTCTATCTGAACTACCTCTGAGTCTCTGGAAGACTGGACCACCCTGTTCCAGCCAAGGGTTATAAACTAGAGTCATCTCTACTGTGCTCATATAAGCCAGGCACATGCACTACCACTAAGCAACATTACCTTCCCCCACCCACAGCATGTTTTCTAAGTATCCAGATCTCTATTTTGTTATCAGGTTTTACCAAAACCCACACTTCGTGTGTTTAGGATCACCTAGAATTAGTTATATATCTAAAATTACCCAGGGTTGAAAACTAGAATTACAGACAAGATTCTATAAACCTATAAAGAGGGCAATACTTTAATCCATTCAAAAGAAAACAGCTGTCTGTGGGCTCTCACTCTTGCCAGTGATGACACTTTCCCTGTTTCCCTGGAGGGAAGTAAATGGCCACACCCAAGGATTTGGGGAGAGCTGCACCCAGCAGTGTCAATAATTCCTAAAATTGGATGGAACCCCAAACTGCTGTCAGCCACACAGGGCATTTCTGGGCAGAGAACCATCCTCAGAAGGCGCGAACATGAACATGCAGAAAGCTTGGCCATGTGGCAACAATAAGCAGCATCCATTTTTAGAACATGAAAAAAACCTGTAAAAACCTCTCAGTACCTCAGGGCCAGTGAGGAAGGACTGTCCCAAGTTCAAGGACAGCTTGGGCTACAGAAAGAATAATAAATTAGAAGATTGAGAGATGGTAACTGGACCTATTCAGTTTGAAGTTACCAGAATCAACATAGCTGGTTGTTTTTGTTTTTTAAAGATCGAACACTCATATCTACAGTAACAGTTTAGAGACCCTGATTCTCCATTCCATGAGGGGGGAAAAACGACAGTATAAAGGGGGCACATTTATTGTCACTGTTCCAAATGTACAAAAAAAATTAGAAAATAACCCCCCAACTCAATTCCCCCCACCCCCACAACATTCTTCCCAACACAAATAATTTTCTCCCCAAACCACAAACATAAACTGGTCCTGGTAGTTTCAAACAGTGCAGCTAAGAAACAGTTTAGAGAAAATTTAACAGGATTCAGAGTATATCCCTTCTGTCCTCTCTGATGGTTTTGCCTTCTCTGGTGTAAGAGTCCTTTTATAAAGTGGTGCATTTGGCTGTTGCTTTAGAGATCCTCTTGTGCCTTCTTCTTCTTCTTAGGTTTTTCTTCTTGAATTACAGGGGGGTTTGTAGCTTCTCGTTGTAGATAGCTAATAAAATCATTTAATTCACGGCCACCCTGAAAAAAGAAAAGTTATTTTAACTTTAACTTTCTAAAGAACACCAAAGCTGGGTGGTGGTGGCACACGCCTTTAATCCCAGCACTTGGGAGGCAGAGGCAGGTGGATTTCTGAGTTGGAGGCCAGCCTGGTCTACAGAGTGAGTTTCAGGACAGCCAGGATTCAGGACTACACAGAGAAACTCTGTGTGTGTGTGGGGTGGGGTGGGGGGGAGGGGAGGACGGATGGGACGGGACACCAGTGAAGGGCCAGTAAGATGGCTCAATAGAATTTGATCCTGAGATCCTGAATAGGAGAAAACTGAGTCCCCAAAGCTGTCATCTGACTTTCACACACATATCCACTGTAACAAATACAATGTAAACAAGTAAACAGGCCAATAAAAGAACTAGGTATCAAGGCTGGAGAGATTGGATAAGTGATTAGGAGCACTGGCTGCTCTTCCACAGGACCCTGGTTCAACCCCCATAATGTACATAGTAACTTTCAACTGTCTGCAACTCTAGTTCCAGGAGATCTGAACCCTCACAGAGACAAAACACCAATGAATATTAAAAAAAAAAAAAAAAAGGAGAAAAAAGGAAAAGGGAAGAGGAAGAGGAGGGGGGAAGATGACCTCTTTGCCCCACGTATCTAATGATGTGTGCATACATGTATCTGTGTATATTTTGGGGAAACAGGACAATGACCGCCCTCATGCATCTAATGATGTGTACATACATGTATCTGTGTATATTTTGGGGACACAGGACAATGCACTTACTTCATACTTCTTTGGAGTTAGCTTCTTGTTGGCTGGTGAGAAGTAGATTGTAGGAAAACTAGAAAAAGGGAAAGAGTTCAACAGTTGTGTCTCCGAGTATTACTAACATATACCTGACCCAGTAAGTGTTATAGAATCATTTTTCCTTTCTGGTTTCTAATATGATCAGATGTTACTCTCCTTGAGTGTCTACGTTATACTCAAATTGTAAGAGATTTCTGGTAGTAATTTTGGGATCACTCATTAGAGAAATCTAAGAAATTTACTCTCCAAACTATGTTCAATAAGGAAATAGTTTCTTGGAGGCTACTCAAGTGGCTGAGGCCATGTTAGTCTGAATCCAGAAGTTTGAGGCCAGCCTAGGCAACAAAATAGATTCCATCTTACCCCCCTCCCCCTTAAATCAACTTACCCCTTGACTTCATATGGAGAAGGCACATCATTGGCTGTGGCATCCATCTTGGCTATGACAATATTTGGGTCTTTGCTGAGCTATTAATAAAAAAAGAGTCAACAACAAAAAACTTATTATCTGTAATTCCAGAGTTGAAGAAGCTGAGGCAGGGGTATTGCCACAAATTCCAGGTTGGCTTAAGCCATAGTATGAAACTCTACCTCAAATAAACATGCCTGAGTACATGCATAGACTCCTACACTTGGAAACAGAAGCAAGTTCCAGGCTAGCCAAAATATTTACCACCGATCTCAGCCTGGTGGCCCATGCCTTTATCTTAACTCTTCACAGCCAAAAGCAGACAGATTTCAGAGTTTGACACCAACCTGGTAAAGCTTTCACTTATGACCTAAGATAATTCCGGCCTTTTTTTTTTTTTTTTTAAACCTGTGTAAGTTTCATTTAAGGGCTTTGCCTAAATGAGGAGAACACAGACTTGGTTCCTAACCTCCTAGCTCCATTTTTCTATATTGACTCCCATAAGACTACAGATAAGGACAGGTCTAGTCCTCCATGTGGGAGGCTGAGTATATACTCAGACTACTAGCGACAGCACAGTAAGACACCATCTCAAAAAAACAAACAAACAAACAAACAAACAAACAAAAAAACCCCACAAAGACTACACAGAGCCACCTTTAAAATTTTCTGGCTTGGATTACATTACAATTGCAAAACTCCCAAACATTGTAAAATGAAAGACTTTATGAATTCATAAGCCATCACCAAAATTCAGAAGATCCCAGATATTTGTAATCACGATATAGAAAGAGCCTGGTGTGTGTTTAGAACATCTCTATATACTATAGACACTGGGGGGCGGTCAAGAGCAAGTGTGTAAAGAATAATTGGGAAAAAATTACCAGTATTTAGTAACTAATGAAGTCTATACTTAATATGTATATAAACTTCCAGCTCAATTTTACATTCAGAAGAGGGTTCAGACTT
Source organism: Apodemus sylvaticus (assembly GCF_947179515.1). Taxonomy (NCBI): domain Eukaryota; kingdom Metazoa; phylum Chordata; class Mammalia; order Rodentia; family Muridae; genus Apodemus; species Apodemus sylvaticus. The sequence goes on along the minus strand of NC_067476.1, from coordinate 104,061,266 downwards.
ACTTTTTCTCCCAGCTCCTTATACTTGGGTTCCAGATTCTTACAGTGACCACACCAAGGAGCATAAAATTCAATCAGCACATCCTTATCTTCTTCATTCACTATGTCATCAAAATTTTCTGCTACCACAACCTAGAAAACACAGGAGATTCACTAGTCATAAGAAAGTTGAAAAATAAATCCACAGCTGTAACTGTTCTGGACTTAACTCACCTCAACTTGTATCACAACATTCTTAAACTTGTTGTTATTCCCCTTGATCCAACTTACCCTCACACCTATTCCTGTCAAACTATGCTCAGAAGTCACAGGAAAAAAAACAAAAACAAAAACAACAAAAAAACAGAAACAAAAACAAATGCTACCTAGCAGTTTTCTTTCTTCTTTAAAAATTACTTGTGTGTGTGTATAAATGCATAAATGTGGAGACTTTAGAGTTTATTCTCTCCTTCCATTGTTACATGGGATCAAGGGATGATCTAACAGGTCTTTAGGCTTTGCAACAAGTGCTTTCCCCCCTGCGCCACCTACTGGACCTGTCTGTAAATGGTTTCCTTTGTGGAGGGGTTTAATATAGGTTTGAGTTCCAGCATTAAAGACAAACAAAGGTCAATATGGTTTTTGTATAGGTCAAGCAGGATTTAGGAAGAGACACAGGTGGTGAGATGTCAAGCAACACACCTTAACAGGTCCTTCGTTGGTCTCTGGGATGGGTTCAGACTTCAGGTATCTCTTCAAGTTGCCATCAAAGTATTCCTGCAGGAACCGCTCAAGAGCCTTGCCATCTCGCCTGCAAGGAAGGATGGACAGAATCTAACTGGAATTCATGATTCTTTTGTCCTGTTTCCACTACCCAAGTACATGCTAGAATTACAAGAGCATATAACTATGCCCAGCCTCCATCCACTATTTCTAATAAAGTAATTATGTAAGAATTCCAAGCTGCAACCCTTTTGTTAGTCTGTAGAAGTGATAATCTTTCAAAGTACCTAAGCTGAGAAAAATGATAATCACAGGTCTTGACTGGAAGACGTCTCTCCCCACTCCAAAGTCACTCTAAATCCAATCCTGAACCAATGCTAAGCAGTAACTTACGAGAACTCCTCCTGCATCACAAACTTCTCTCCTTTAGCAGTTCTGATAGCCACAACAGGAACCTCGCCAGTAGTGCTTTCTAAGCCAAAATCAGACAGTTCATGGCTAAAGGTTTTACGGCTAGCTACAGCAAAGCTGAGTGTGTGTCCAGCATCAAGGAATTTCTTTGCCACCATCATGACCCTGTGAGGAATAAATACGAAAAATATTTGTATCATAACATGTGACAAAGCTTTTTTTCTTTTCTTTTTTATTAAACTAAAAGACACGATCTCTCTATGTAGTCTTGACTGTCTTGGACCATTTGGTAGGAATTTTCCTATACTATTTAACTGTAATATTTCTTGCAAGCATAAAAACTGACCTGAAAAGAACATTTATTTGTAAGGGTAAAACACACTCAGAGAATTCGTAAGCAAGTATGGTCTTAAGTGCACCATACATCAGGCTTATACTTTTCATTATAATCTGTAGGACAAGGGAGCACAGAAGTCCCGCCCAGAAGATTCTGTGAATAGTGTATGTTACTTGTTCTTAGGCTTTAAATGCAGTTTTTGGGAGCTATGTGTCCCTTTCTATCCTCCACCCCCAAATTCTTTTAAAGACAGGCTTTTTTTATTTTTTGGTTTTTCGAGACAGGGTTTTTCTGTATAGCCCTGCTGTCCTGTAAAGATAGACTCTTATGTAGTCCAGATTAGCTATAAATTCAGCAGCATGGACAACCTTAAACTTCTGGTTGTCCTTCCCTACCTCTCAATGCTTGGATCATGGTCCTGTGCCATCACACTCAGTTCTTGTTTTAAATGTGGTGCCATGGCTGGTGAGATGTGTGCACACACTGGATGCTTGGGAACCAAACCCAGGGCTTTAGGCAACCACTGTACCAACCATAGACCACGTCACCTTTCCATTTCCAGCCAATCTTACACCCCAGGGCAACAAGATACAATAGTCACAATTGCTAATAACAGGTAATAACAGGTAAACATGTCTTCACAAAAGAAAGCACATGGTTTTTATTACCTGTTTCTCCAGTAGTTAGAGCCTTTAGCATTCTTTTCATAGTCCACATCATAGTAAGCCGTTAGTAAGTCCTTGCCTTGTATCAAATCTTTATTATCTTCTGTCATATGAGGACAGAGACCAAAACTGAAATAGAGTAATTCATTAACTTTATCACTTTCTAGCTGTATTCTGGAATTATCAACGTGATAACATCTATAAGAGGAAGTCATTATCAACACTCAATACAAGTACTGCAACATACGGGACCACTGTAAGAGGTAATGGGCCCAAGGGCTTTATTTAAGCCAAAACATAGCTTGCCAAGTAGCTGAAGTATACAAATCAAAAGCAAAGAAATCCCAGACTAGGAGAGAGGTACTCACATGCTTTCCTGAATAAACTTCTTGATCTTGCCACTGGTCATTTTCTTTTCAGTATATGCCACAGTTTTGTCTTCAAACTTGTTAGTAAGATGTAATGGACGAAATATAGTGATCCCCCTTAAAACAGAAGCAAAAAAAACACCAAAAGTGCCTTAGCAACAAATACCAGGGTTGTCTCTCACTTCACTTAAAGCTCAGGATAAGCCGGACACCTTTTATCTCAGCAGTCAGATTGCAGAGGTAAATGGATCTCTATGAATTCAGAGCCAGCCTGGTCTACAAATCAGCCAAAGCAACATAGGGAGACCCTATATCAAAAAACAAAAATCTCAGACAAGACAGGCATTGTTACACACCTGTAATTTCTGCATTTAGGAGGTAGAGGCAGCAGGATCACTATAGAGAGATCCAGTCTAAAACATTCTGATATAGTGCAGAGTGCCTGCCTACCTTCGGTTCAATTCCTGGCACCAAAACAGAAATAAAATAAAATAAAAAGTTCAAGCTACCGTTTAATAAACGAATAAATGTATGCCTAGAGAGATGTCTCAGCAGTTAATAGTACTGGATTCCACCAAATGGAGGCTAATAATAATCTAATGCCAGTTCCAGGGGACTCTGACTTCTGAGGGCCACGCATGCACATGGCCCAAGAACATACATGTACACAAAACATTATATATAAAAATTAAAAATAATAATACAATTTGTTTTCTTTGAAGATAAGTCTCTCTCAGTATAGCCTTTATTATTCTGGAGCTCACTGTGTGGACAGCTGCCTGTGTTAGCCTCCCAACTATAAACAAATCTTTTTTTATTAAAGCAGTATCTGTGTGCCACCCTGGTAAATGCAGAGGCTAGAAAAGGATATCATATATTACCACATATAACTAGGGTAAAATGGAACTGGTTTCATCCTGTTTTTTAAGATTTGGAAGTTAGACCCATGTGGTCTTAGACACCTGTAATCTCAGTATTTGGGAGGCAAGATCAGCAGAGGCTATAAGCTAAATTCTAGGGTAGCAATATAGCTGTCACTAGGTGTGAGAGCAGTACTTGGGAGGCAGAAGAAGATAGATCTCTGTGGAGATCTCAGGGGGAGCCTGGTCTACAAAGGAGTCTAAAACAGCCAGGGCTCTGTTACAGTGAGAAATCCTGTCTCAAAAAACAAAATTAAATATAAACAAAAATCAGAAATATAGGGGCTAGAGACTTGGCTTGGTGGCTAAGAACATTTGCTCTTGGCAAAGGATCCAGGCTCAATTTCCCGCACACATAGGGGGTCTCACCACTTCCCTGGACACTAGGCATACACGTGATACATGGAGACACATATAAGCAAACACATATATACACAAAATAACAACAATAAGATAATAAACAACCTTAAAAAGAGAGAGAGAGAGATAAATTCATTACCTACTCTTAAAACAACCTGCCAGGCAGAGGTGGCGCACTCCTTTAATCTCAGCAGTCAGGAGACAGAGGCAGGCGAATTTCTGACTTTGAGACCAGTCTGGTCTACAGAGTGAGTTCCAGAACAGCCAGGGCTACATAAACCCTACCACCAAAAAATAATTTATTAAGTAAATAAATAAAAAATAAATAAAATAAATAGATAAATAAAAAACAACAAAGCAACACGCTCAGGCTTTTTATGTGGGTACACAGCAAACCCTCTACTGATGAGCTATTTCCTGAGCTTTGATCGAGAATAAATTCTCAGTTCAATTATCATTCTCTTTCCAGAAAAGCTTATCTACTAAGAATCACCTCCTAACTGGGCATAGTCCAGAGACAGGACTCATGAAAGTTCAAGTCTGGCTTGATCTACACAGCAAGATCCTTTCTTAAAATAAGGTCAACCACCTCCTCTGAAGCCAGAAGAATGTGTCTGGGATCACTATATGTAGTTGTGAGCTGCTTGATGTGGGTGCTTGAAAGTAAACTCTGGTCCTCTGCAAGAGCAGTAATCACTGCACCAACTCTCCAGCCCCTATAGCTTTTTCTAATACTCAGCCCACAAAAAAGGTAAAAACACCCCTAACACCATTTTCTATTTTTTTATAGCAAATGTATAACACAACACTCATATTTCTATACATATTTGTTGATGTTCAGATGTTTCTATTCAGTCACTTACTCTCCATTATCATCGTACTCCTTCACCAGAGACTCAAGGTTGGTGTGTGCAAATCGGTAGTTATCTCTCAAGTTGCTGGCTGCTTTTAGGAACTCAGAGTGCCCATCACTGAATAAATCCCTGAAAAAGCCTGCATAGGAAATGTCAAACATAAAGAATAATCAATGCTATGTCTTACTTTATTCAAGACTTACATTCTTTTAGTCTCAAAGCTTTCAGTCTATCATGGATAAACATGTAATTCAGGCTAAGATGAGGCTGCTTTGACATGACACAATGTTCCATTCTCTACTGTCTAGAGACAGTTAAGGGAGAGGTTTGGTTGAACCAAAGTCTCCCTCTAGTTATCCAAAATAGATCTGGGCAAAGTGCCTCACACCTTAAATTTTAGGAAATATTTCAGGTATTAAAAGATTTGAACAATATGGTAAAGGGGGCTGGAGAGTTGATCCAGTGTAATTCTGGGTTCAAATACCATACTCATAATATGGCAAGTCAAAACTGTCCTAGCTCCTGAGGATGAGACACATACATGCAGGAAAAACATTCATACACATAAAACAAAATAAAATTTTAAGCCAGGTGTGGTGGTGCACCTGGGAGGCAGAAACAGACAGGTCTTTGGGAGTATGCAGCCAGCCTGCTCTATAGAGTGAGTTCCAAGATATTCTCTGGTCTACACGGAGAAGCCCTGTCCCAAAACAAACACTATAATCACTTTACCCCTCCCACCCCAATGTTTTGTCTTTAAAGCTACTCTTAAGTGCCTTAGGAGATAGAGATATAGAGAGTGTGCCCACGCACGAGAGAGAGAGAGAGAGAGAGAGAGAGAGAGAGAGAGAGAGAGAGAGAGAGAGAGAGAGAGAGAGAACACGAACACATGCCTGTAATCCTAGAATTTAAGAGACTACAGGCCACCTGGAGGTGGTGGCGCACACCTGTAATCCCAGCACTTGGGAGGCAGAGGCAGGCAGATTTCTGAGTTCAAGGCCAGCCTGGTCTACAGAGTGAGTTCCAGGACAGCCAGGGCTGTAAAGAGAAACCTAAAAAACAAATCCAAAAAACCAAAAGAGAGACAGAGACAGAGACAGACAGACAGAGACTACAGGCCAGTTCCAGTGTCATGCAGGTTACTTAATACAAATTCCTCTCCTCCCAAAATGAAATGATGGGAGATGGGGATGGGAGGTACAGCACATGGTGGGGTATTTAAGAAATGACTACTGGAGCTAAAAAGGTGGCTCAGTAGTTAATGGCACTATATTGCTCTTCCAGGACCTGGGTTCAGTTCCCAGGACCCAAATGGTGACTTGCAACCACCAATAACTTTAGTTCCGGAGTATCCTGTGCCTTCCGACCTCTTTGGGATTCAGGCATACATGTGGTACACACACATACATGGAAGCAAAACACTCATACAAACTAAACAGATCAATAAAAAGGCTCCTTATGATTAATTATTAAGAAAAAAAGGAAAATATTTGTGTGTGAGTGAATGATTTGTTTTGTCAAGTACTTAAGGGAGCCAAATGGACATCAGTACCCCTTGAAGCTACAGGCTGGCCTCAAAATCAGAGATCCACTTGATCTGCCCAAGCGTTGGGATTAAAGGCGTGTGCCCTCACTACCCAGCTGAGGCCAAGGTTTTAACCTCAGTGTATTACAGACACAGACACACACACACACACACACACACACACACACACACACACACACACACACACACACACTTTAATTCAGTTGGATATGGTAATAAGCCTGGCACCTCTGTTCTCTGGCTTCCTGCTTACAATCAAATCTCTCCTTGTTGCATGCATTCTTTCCATGAGATGCTACCAAAGAGACCTGCACCAGAACTTAAAAGTACCACTGTCTTTTTTTGAACATTCAGTTTTAAGACAAGTATCTTTTCTTTGTTATGATCCAGCCTCAGCTATTTATAGCTACAGAAATTTGACCAATACAACCACAAAGACAGCTATAAAAATTGACAAGATACAGGAGTTGACTAATTTGTATTCTCTTGCTTTAAACCTTATTATCAGTTAACTACACACTTTTTCTTTAGCTGAGTTAAGGAAGGGACAGAGCGAGAACACACAGCTACACAGCTCTGTGGTAGAGCACTTACTTGGCAGGAGTGAGGAGAGGTTAAATTTTCAGCACTGTTGGATGGGAGCAGAAGGTAAGCCAACACTTCTATTCTGGTCTTTTAACTGAATTTAACTTTATATCTGTAAGGATATAAACCCACACAAGATACCATTCTCTTTCCCTGTAATAGTGTGTTGACTCAGCTCTGTCAGTTATCATTCAACTGCTTCAAGTTTGCATAAGGTGCTTTAACTTTGAGGCTTCACAAAAAAATCCAATTAATTTTATGGCATAAACAAACATCTGCTTCTTACCCACCACCGAGGCATCTTTATCACTAATGAACTTCTTAAATTCTTCCTCAGTTCTGAGAGGAACTGAAGCTGGTCCAGCTTGTTTCTTCAAGTGGCTGACAATTCCATCTTAGAAAATAAAAGTTATATTAACACATATACAATTTTTTGAAAAGGATTGGAATAATTCAAAAGGTACAACATGTTTTCAGTTAAGGTTTCTTTCAATTCCTGTCCTTGAACTATCCAGTTTCTTTCTTATACATGTAAGTTCAGCTTCAGTTTGTGTTATCTTTCTACTTGATTTTAGCCAAAAAGGCTATGTATATATTTTATACTTCTAACAAACCTCCCCCTACCCTTTCAGGGTGGTGGTATCCTATACTCACATCTACCTGCCTGTGTCTACCTCTCATAAAATTGTATTTGGCTCCTTTCTTTTAGACAGGCCTCTCAGTCTAGGTTGTATAGCAGAGGCTTGCTCTGCCTTCTGCCTCTGCCTCCAATCTTTCCAAGTGGCAGGGTTACAAGGATGTACTATGCCAGGCAGTGGTGGCACATGCCTTTAATCCCAGCACTTGGGAAGCAGAGGCAGGAGGATTTCTGAGTTCCAGGACAGCCAGGGCTACACAGAGAAACCCTGTCTCAAAAAAAGAAAAATAAAACAAAACAAAAGATGCACTACTAGGTCCAACTCAAGTGGTTTTGGTTATTTAACACGGTATACATTAACATAGTATATATAATACACAGAAGTAATTCATACTCCAAATACTGAGCTGTGATATCTCTACTCGCCCACTTTCACCCCACTTTTTCCTTTTGCTTTTTTTTTTCCAGACAAGCAGGGTTTCTCTGTGTAGCCCTAGCTGTCGTGAAACCCAGAAATCTGCCTGCCTCTCAAGTGCTAGGATTAAAGGTGTACGCCACCACTTCCTGGCATCCCACCCCACTTATTAAAAAAGACAACTACTGTGTGTGAGGTATGACAGCACTTGTGCCGAAGCCAAAGGGAAACCTGCAGAACTTAGTTCTTTCCCCCTTCCAGGTGGGCTCTGGGGATTATTACATTTAGCAGTAGCTGCTTTTACCCACTGAGCCCCCCTGACAGCCTTTCAATCATTTATTATACCTGCAGAGTGTTTTTTGGATTTACATAGTGATTTATTTAACTCATAACAACTGAGAGACATTTATTTCCAGTCTTTTGATTTTCCAAAAGATTGTCTGCAGGTAAATTTGCACCATATACCTTCAAGGTAACTTTCTAGAAGTAAATCCAGTCAAAAAGTACAGGAATTTATACCTGTTAAGCTGCTTTCCAAAGATGTACATAACAATTGCCCCTCTCCTTCTATCAGCCAGAAAAACTCCAGAAAAGCAGGACCAGTGCTTCCCCCCCTCCCCCAAGACAGGGTTTTCTCTTTGTATCCACGGCTGTCAGGGAACTCACTTGACCAGGCTGGCCTCAAACTCAAGAAATCCTCCTGCCTCTGTGTCCCCAGTGCTGGGATCAAAGGCGTGCGCTACCACCACTGCCTGGTCAGTGCTTTATGAACACCACACCTACTATCCAGAGTATCTGACATACAGTAGATAAAATTCATAACAATTACCAAGTGAAAACATGCTTTGGCTAAGCCTGTATTTGAAGTTCAATTATTTTGTATATTACTTCATAACAAGTTAAAAACAAACAAACAAACAAAACCTTTGTTACCTAACAAGTTGACTTCGAAACTGAGGATTTTTTTGTTTGTTTGTTTTTTCAAGACAGGGTTTCTCTGTGTAGCCCTGGCTGTACTGGAACTCACTCTGTAGAACAGGCTGGCCTTGAACTCAGAAATCCACCTGCCTCTGCCTCCCAAGTACTGGGATCAAAGGTGTGAGCCACCACTGCCTGGCTAAACTGAGTAATTTTAATGAATATGCTATATAGAACAATAAATTTTCTCCCATTACTAAGAATAAAGCATTTATTTAGGGGCTAGCTCATGCTTGCACTACCTCCCCCCATACCACAAAAAAATTAGCACATCTATTCTAGGCTAATTTGGGTTACACAATGAAACTGTAACAAAACAAAATGTTAATTCAATTTCCAGGGCAGGTATGGTAGCACATGCCTATAATGCCATCACCTGTAAAATGGAGGCAGGAGGATTAGAAATTAAGCCTAAACTGTGTATAAACGGTACATGGCTTTAATCTCAGCACTTGGAAGGCAGAGGCAAGTTGATCTCTGCAAATTCCAGGTCATCCTGGTCTACATAACCAGTTCTAGGACAATCAGAGCTTCGTAATAAGAACCTGTCTCAAAAATACAAAAATAAAGAAAGTTAAACCTAGCCTGGTCAGATAAACTCCAGGATCCTTACCGGCAGTCCTAGGCCCATCATAAGCACCTGCTTCTTCACCATCTCTAAATATTTTAAGAGTTGGGTAGCCACTGACTCCATACTTATTACAGGTGTTTGTATTGGCAGTGCAATCCACCTAAAGGTTAGAACAAGAGTTATTTTATTATCCAAATACCTGCTGCAAGATCTTCTAATAGTCCCAAATATTAAGACTGGCTATCCCAACAGAGGATCAATATTTTTTGGCATTAGACCTTGAAGATATAAGGGTGTTATCTAACTAGATCATAATTGCCCAAGAGGTGCTTTAGACTTTAGATTCCTTGGCTTTATATAAAATTTCTTTTTTTAAAAAAAGATTTATTTATTTATTATATGTAAGTACACTGTAGCTGTCTTCAGACACCAGAAGAAGACGTCAGATCTCTTTATGGATGGTTGTGAGCCACCATGTGGGTGCTGGGATTTGAACTCATGGCCTTCAGAAGAGCAGTCGGTGCTCTTATCTGTTGAGCTATCTCTCCAGCCCTATATAAAATTTCTAAAACAAGTATTTTTTTACATTATTTCAATAATACCCCCCCACATCCAATTCATAGTGCACATCAAACCCACTGCTCTACCACCAGGCTACACTCAGTCCTGACAATAAACTTGCTTGGGAACAATCATTACTGAAGGTATGTACTTAGTACATCCACCCTTTAGCTGGGATAGAATAAAACTTGATTTTGCAAATAATTAATTTATTGGTAAACGCATCAATATTTGTTACATAAAAGCAAACAATTAATTGGTTTAAAACCACAGGAAAATACATTAACCTTATAAGATTCTAAGGTTTGATCCTTATGTCCTAAGGTGGGTAGAGTGAGGTTTAGAAAATTAATATATTAGCCTGGCAGTGGTGGCGCATGTCTGTAATCCCAGTACTCTGGGAGGCAGAGGCAGGCAGATTTCTGAGTTCGAGGCCAGCCTGGTCTACAGAGTGAGTTCCAGGACAGCCAGGACTATACAGAGAAACCCTGTCTCGAGAAAACCAAATCCAAAAAAACCAACAACAACAACCAAAAAAAAGAAAGAAAGAAAGAAAGAAAGAAAATATATAGCCTTACAATCTTCTGAACAGCTCTGTGCTAAGTTCATGCTCACAATCACATGAAATAAAAAATTATGACATGATTCTTTTGCTATGGCAAGTTGCTTAACTAAATTAGAATTAAATGTAACTTTAAAAATTTCTAAGATACAAAGTACTTATCTGAAGTTAGCAGAGATATGACTTTTAAACTGGAATAGCTATGGACTTATTACTTCAGAATGCTACGGAATGGCAAAATTTATTAAACATTACTATCTTTGCCTGTTTTTTTTGTGAGACAAGGTCTCAGGTAGCTCAGGCTGGTCTTGAACTTCTAATCTTTACCTCACAAATGCTGGCATCATGGGCCACTAACACAGCTGGCTCTTAAAACAGTATGAAAACAAATACCAGCCTTACAATTATCCACTCAGTTAATCCCCCACTTCTTCCCAGATCTCATCACTGACCATTATCAGGGTAGACACAGAATTCAGTAATTATTTTCCTTCTCATCCTTAAAGCTCTACCTCTGTTGTCTTTGTTTGCTCCTTGGTTCTTATTCACCACATTCTATTTTTATTTATTTATTTTGTATGAATGTTTTGTCTGCATGGATATGTACCAGGTGCATGCAGTGCCTGTAGAGGTCAGAAGAGGGCATCTGTCCCCTGGAACTGGAATTAAGAATGGTTTTGAGACACCAAGTGAGTATTGGGAAATGGAACTCATGCCCTTTGTAAGAGCAGCCAAGTGCTCTTTTAACCACTGAACCATCTCTCAAGCACCCCTTGCCCCCAATACTGGTTGTATATACTTTAAAGTACTTGGCCAGTAAGATGGCTAAGCCTGTAAAGGGGTTTGTTGCCACATGCACACCTCCACATACAAATGTAATAATATATATTCCATATTCCTCTCTAGCAACGCCCCGATGCTCACCTTTGCTAACGGGACTATTCCTTTTAATCTGGTTGCCGCAGCTTCATACTCAGGGGCAAGCCTCTTGCAATGTCCACACCTGTGTTTAAAAAAAAAAAAAAAGAAAGAAAAAGCCAGATGCTTAGTCTGACACAAACTTACTGATGTTTTTAATCTCCTATCATACTCTTTTCTTTTTTCCTGAAGACAGGGCCTTGTTACATAATCCAGGCTGTGATCACCCCCTTTCTACTTCTCTTGCACTGACTGTAGGGATCACCAATTATTCTACTACCAAATTATACCTGAGACTTCTGATATTGAGTCAAGACTTGTTTGTTTTGTTTTTGTTGTTTTGAGACAGGGTTTTATTCTGTAGTCCTGGCTGTCCTGGAACTTACAGAGATCCATCTGCCTCTGCCTCCCAAGTGCTGAGATTAAAGGTGTGCACCACCACTTCCCGTTATTGCTTTTTTTTTTTTTACGTCTAGGATCTGTTATTTCTTTTTGAACGTTAACCCGTGAACTAATGCATAGGGAATAGACTCCAGCCATTCAGGCTCCTCCCTTTGTCTCACAAGTGTGCTTCTCTAAGTGGAGTGGCTGGTGCTTCAGGTGAATCACAGTACCTTCACTTTCACTTCTGTTAGTCATCAGCTTTAAATTAAGAGTGCTTAATATGCTCAACGCACATATTAAATTCTCTTCACAAGATCTGCTCTTGTTTGTTTACAGCAATGCCAACAGCAAGCTTAGCTACAGACAGCATGTGACACTATAGACCTTTCCAGTTGTGTCACAGTGCCATTCTGTTTAGTCTACAATATAATCCTTCTCATAGATTTGCATCTATGGGGCCAAGGGAACAATTTGATGTTTCTTTTTTTTCAAGGTAGGGTTTCCTCTGTGTAGTCCTGACTGTCCTGGAACTCTCTATGCAGACTGGGCTGGTATTGGGCTAAAAGATCTGCCTGGTTCTGCCCCTCAAGTGCTGGTATATTTAAAAAAAAAAAAAAAAAGATGTGCACACACGGTAATTATTTTTATTATATTAAAATTATTGGAATCTGTATTTTATTAACAATTCAAATATATTCATGGAACCACTGAGTTGACCAGCAATTAAAGGTACTTGCTGATGACCTGAGCCCATCTCTGGGATCTACATGGCAGAAGATAGACTGATTCCTAAAAAGGGTCCTCTGATGCACTGTGGCATGTACACGCCCACACCTGTCATGTGCACAAAAAAAGAAAAAAAATGCATTAAAATGTTGGCCAGGCGGTGGTGGCGCACGCCTGTAATCCCAGTACTCTGGGAGGCAGAGGCAGGTGGATTTCTGAGTTCTAGGCCAGCCTGGTCTACTGAATGAGCTCCAAAACAGGCAGGAGCACACAGAAAACTCTTGTCTTGGGGCTGGAGAGGTGGCTCAGTGGTTAAGAGCACTGACTGCTCTTCCAAAGGTCCTGAGTTCAATTCCCAGCAACCACATGGTGGCTCACAACCATCTGCAATGTGATATGATGCCCTCTTCTGGTGTGTCTAAAGACAGCAACAGTGTACTCACATAAAATAAAATATCTTCAAAAAAAGAAAAAAGAAAACTCTTGTCTTAAAAGTCAATGCAGCTGAAACCTTCCTGTACCCCTTCTTCCTGCTTATATATCCCTCTATCTTGAATTTGGTGTCTATCAGTTAGTCCTTTATATATATTCTTCCCTTCTAAGACAAGATCTCATTATGTGACTGCAGCTGGCCTCTAGAGTTCAGGGTGGCTTGAGCAACCATACTTGGCATGGTCCTTTTATATTTTTAATAAAATGTGTATATGTGTGTGCAAGATGGTTTAGTAAGTAACTGTACTTACCACTAAGACAGAGTTTGCTTCCAGTATGATGCAAAGAGAAAATTGGCTCTTTTGTACTACTAACTTGGTTCTACATTTAAAATTTGACAATTTCTCAACAGGTGTCCTAAGGACCCTAGAGAATATATACATTTACAGTTTTTGTTTTTTTCCCTTTTAAAAATTTGTGTAATTCCTTTGGAGCTGGAGTAACAAGAAATTGTGAAGGTTGCTGGGAAGGAATTTGGGTCCTCTGCAAAAGCAGCATTCACTCTTAATCACTGAGCCATCTCACCAGCCTGTTTTTGAGACAGTCTCTTAAATACTTTTCAGAGGCACAATACTTTATAGCCAAAGACCATCCTTAAACACCTCTGACCCACCACCATCTCCTAATTTTTGGGGAACTGCACCTGGCTTTTTCCTTCTGTTTTCTATTTTCACTGCCTATAGGGAAAACAACTCATCAACCTTCTCAGAGTGATCCCTCTGTAACCCACTGGGCCTTTGAAGAGGTAAATATACAGCTGGTGCTAGTTGTATACTGACAAGAACATGTCATACACCCAAATGTATGGGAAGTACACCCGTGGGACTATTAGGACTTTCTGGAAAGAAGAGCAGGTGTTTCTAGCAGCCCTCTGGGACAAGTATATCAGGCTATGTTTTGATCAGTTCTCATGGTCAAGTGAACCATCTAACTGTAAAACCAGGCTTTCTACCACCTGTTTTCTAACATGATGTTGAAAGTCAGGTAAGATTTGTTTTCTTTTGTTTTTGTTTTAAACACAGGTTATCTTGCCGGGCGCACACGCCTGTAATCCCAGCACTCTGGGAGGCAGAGGCAGGCAGATTTCTGAGTTCGAGGCCAGCCTGGTCTACAGAGTGAGTTCCAGGACAGCCAGGGCTATACAGAGAAACCCTGTCTCGAAAAAACCAAATAAAAACAAAACAAAACAAAAAAACCCCACAGGGTATCTTGAAACTATATAGCCCTACATAGAGTTAACAGGCCATGATACTCCCCTTTTGTCTTAGCATATCTTATTGAATCAGCGCCTTCTGCACTTCATTCTATGTAGCCCTCCAGCTGGTGAGGCTCAGAGTTACACTGAAAGAAAAGGCATTTGATGCTGATTCATCGTGTTTAGCTCACTTGCTCTGAAGACATAATCTCACTAGGCAGCCTTGTCTGTCCTAAAACCTAGAGCAATCTTTCTTCCTCTCCCTCTGAAGTGGATTAAACCCAATTTCCAAGGGTTTAAAAAGAATATATTTTTAAGACCATATTATCTGGCTTGCGTCTTTAAGTAAGGCTTCAGAGAGGAACGAGTAGGGTATTCAAGTAATGTGATGAGCAGAGCTAATATATAAGAAATCTGTTTTCAGACAATCATAAAAAGCAAGAACCATGTATTATAGCTACAGTTAACAATATATAGCACAGGAAAGGAAACAGAGAGGCAACAGTCATCTAGAGTCACATAGCAGATAATACTTAAGCAGCAAAAGAGGAGAGATTTTATTTCATTTTTTCTTGGGCAGGATCTTTTTAAAGTAGCCCAGGCAGTTTCAAACTTAGTCTTCTTTGCTCAGCTTCTGGAAACCTGAGTTAACAGGCATATAACACTAAGCCTGTCTCTTGTTTATTTTCTATTGTAGCAACTGTCAAAAGTAAAGCAAAAGTTTAACGCCTTTACCTCACCTCTCCTGAAAAATAAGAGAAAAAAAAATCGACAACTTTATAAATACACATAAAAATAGTCAGGGAAGGCCAGGTGTGATGGCAGGTAGATCTCTGAGTTTGAAGCCATCCTGGTCTACATAGTGAGATATAGTCTCCAAAAAGAAAAAAAGCATTAAAATAAATTATGCATGGCTGATGATAAGAATCCCCAAGAAGCCTGGTACAAAGGCACACACCCATACTACCAGCCATCTCACCAGCCCATTTTGAGACAGTCTCTCAAGTTCAAGGCCAAACTAGGTTTATAAACTACTCCTTTACCCGGGGGAGGGAAGGGACAAGAGAGAGAGAGAGAAGGGTAAGGAAAGAGAATGAATCCAAGATGGAGATGTACGTCAGCTGCAGAATGTTTCCTTAGAGTAGGTAAGGCCTGGGGCTCATTTCCAACAACCGGATGTGGATGTGAGCAGTGCAGTGGCAATGTCATAAGCCAGTCATAAGCACCTAGTAACCTGCTACACTTGCCTGACAACTGGAGAGTCCCAGCATCCTTGAAAAGGTGGAAGGAGAAAGAAAACAAACACTATTTATCTGTCCTCAACCCCACAATACTAAGAATTTTTTTCAAGAGTTAGAGAGTTGGAGAGATGGCTCAAGTTAAGAGCACTTGCTATTATAGCAGAGGGCCTGAATTTTGTTCCTGGAGCCTACATGGCAGCTCACAACCATGCGTAACCCCAGTTCCAAGGTACCTGATATCTTCCATTCATACACACAAAGGCCCCAATAGACGCAAATCTGAATGCTTGGTCTCTCTCTGCTTTAGCAAAATCATTTGGAAAGAATTGGGAGGTGTGTCACTTGCGGATGGATGTCCAGCCTTGAGGTTTGAAAAACTCACATCATTCCCATTTAGCTCTCTCTGCTTCAAGGTTGTTGTCATCATGTGAGCAGAGCCCTCCCTCAGGTACTGCTACCTGCCATGATGGTCATGGACTCTAAGCCTCTGAAACTGTAAACCTTTAACAAACTTTTAATAAACTCTTTAACAAATTGACTTGGTCATGTTTTGTCACAGCAATAGAAAGTGACTAAGACACAATGAATCAATCTGAAACACCAACTCCCTGAGATGGTCCTTAGCAGATAACCCCAATATACATTACCCAGTAACTATATATTTTAGTCTCTGATAGAAAGTGTGCAGTTCTTTCCCTGTAGGAATCCCAGTTTGGAGAAGGATTAATGAGTTAATTGTTCAGGGAAGGACAAAGTTGTAATGAAATCTCCAATGTTAAGATAGATGACTAGGAATAAGAAAGAAGATCCAAGTTAAGATGGGGACGTAGCTCACTGGGTAAAGTGCTTTGTACTGCAGACACTAAGGACCAGACTTTCAATCCCCAGTATCCAATGTAAATCCTAGGCAGTAATGGTCACCTAGATGTAGTTCTAAAGCCTTGGGAAGGCAAGAATTACTAGCCTTATGAACACTGCATAACAAATATTTATTGCTACTGTTGTAGAGGGTAGAATAGTACTCAAAGCCAAGCACAAATTAAAGTCATATGTTTGTTTTAGTACTACAGGGGAAGTGTTCAAAGAATATCATAAAAATCTACACTACAAGTAGATGTTTAAGACTTAAAACATTTAAATACTGCAGATACTCATACCTCTACAAAAATAGCGGTTAGCCAAACAACATAACTCACACCTGTAATCCAAGTATTTAGGTGATGAAGCCGGGATGACAGCCCATGGCCGGCCTCTAGTACATAAAATCTTGTTTCAAATAAAACAAAACCTCGTAATGTTAACAGTGGCCTGCAAAGAAATCTTTCACTTTCACTTACAAAATTAAAGGGGTAGACCTAAATGAAGACAGAAGCTTTGCTTAAGGTACCCAAGCACTTTATCTACCAAACTGAGTTCCAGACTCCATTTTGACCCCTACCATTTAAGTTATGGTTATGTGCGCATGAACACCAGTGGTGCCAGATCCTTCAGTCTCCTTTGGAAAAGCCAGTGCTCTTAACTGTTGAGCCATCTTTCCAGTCTCCATTTTACTGTTAGATTTCTCAATTGATGTGGTGGTACACACCTTTAATCTCAGGATGCAGAGGCATGTGGATCAGGTCCAGGTCAGTCAGAGCTATACAGTGAGACCCTATCTCAAAAATTTTCACTTGCTGTTACTAACAGGGGATGGTACTGCTGTTATATGCAAGAGAAAAGAGTAAATAAAGAAATCTCCAGAGCTTGGTGTGCTAGCCTATAAGTTCAGCATTTAGGAGGCAGACTCAAGGGTGAGGAATTCAAGCCCAGCTGGATAAATGGCTCACAACCATCTGTAATGGGATCTGATTCCCTCTTCTGATGTGTCTGAAGACAGCTACAGTATGCTCATATACATACAATAAATCTTTTAAAAAAGATTACAACTGTTAAAATAAATGAGTATGTAGAAATAATAAAATTACTAACAGGAGACTTCCTTTAAACTGCTCCTTCAGAAAACCAATCTTTCCTACTGGCAATGTGGCAGATGACTTTTATCTTCTCAGCCAACTAAAAGCAGAAACCACAGCAGAAATCCACCCAACTATTGATCTCAGAATGTATGATGGGATATGTAGTCTTATGGAAAGCAGGTACAACAATTTTTAGTAGAAAGGCAAGTCTGAAGTCTGAATGCCTTGGGGCATTAAGAATAAAAGGATGATGAACTGAAGGCTAGCTAAGCAATAGGAGACCCTGTCTCAAAAGAAAAAAAGGAGCTAGAGTAAGAAGATCCTGAGTTTGAGGTCAGTCTAGACTATACAGAGGGACTTGTTTCTTAAGAATATATATGGTTTACACACAAGCATGTGTGTGTATGTGTATTTTTTTCAATAATAGGGATTGGACATGCTAGACAAGCACTGAGCCATATTTCAAAGCTTGAACTAAAATCTCTAGTGAGAGCCCACAATTCTTCAATTGCATGACCTCTTTCAGACAAAGAAGCTGGACCCAAGTGACACCCCTCAGTTAACAGCATGATTATATAACTATGATAAATTCTAAGAGAGAACTCATATAAATGCTATCTATAATGTGTAATCAATGTGACTGTCAACCACAGAAATGCCTGAACATAAAATATCCCAAGCTGAAATACAATTTGCTTCCTGCCTTTTAAGCAGTCTTCACTACACCACTTGTGAGTGCAACCATCTAAGATAAGCTTGGGATGTAACAATCCCACTGGGTCAGAAGCAAAGATAAGTTACAGTGTAACTATTACATACCGTCTTACTGGCACTTTTGAACAGTTTTGAATTAAGGGTCATTGTGCCAGGAGGGGGGAAAAATACACATCTCCTCAACTATATGCCCTGGTAATAATTTGCAAATTATTCAATCCACTACTCTAAGTGACAAAACTAGAAATCCTTTTTGCTCTCCCTTCCCAAGCAAGTTTTTATTTGGGGGTCACACCTACTCTAAAGAACTTATGTGCTTTTCATAGGTTACACAGCCCAACAATGGCTACTTTCTTATTGAGAATGTTATCATTCTCTAGAATTATCTAAAGCTGACAATTATGATAGGTCCTAGTGAAATAATTCTTGTTCGTTTACTGTTTTAATAAGAGGCCTCTGCAGCTTAATGTAAAATAGTGTAAGCCATGCCATGAACCAAATAATGGCCTGTCTCAAGAAAGCACTTAGGATCTTTCTGCAGCTACTGAGTGACCTTGGTTAGAAACCAATGGCTCCAATGGGGTGGAGACAAGAAGAAAAAAAAATAGCTTGAGACCCAGAACCTCTACACTTAAAAAGAGGGCCTCTGCCTCCTCCCTAAGGCTTTGGGATGCCAGCCTGGTCTGCAGACCAGGGTACGTTTACACTGACTCACCTAGATACTGAAAGATAGACCTGAGGGGGAGGGGATGGGTAAACCCTCCACATAGGAAGTGCTGCAAGAACGCGGAGGTAAGGACGTGGCCCTACCCCGGAGCCTCGGCTTTCAGCTTTCCGGATCTGCCCCGTTCCCACCCTACCTCCTCCTCACCCCACCCCACCCCCACCCCCGGCGGTGCGCCTCCGGGTTCCCCACCGACTAGCAACGAGGCAGCCGCAGCCAGGCCTGCTAGATAGTGGAGGGCGCCCGCGCTGCGTAGGCCCAACCGCTCCCGCGCCCAGCCGGTCCTCCGGCCCTGATCCCGGAAAGTGGCCTCACCAGGGGGCGAAGAACTCGACGAGCATGAGCCCCGCTGAGCCCGTGTCGGAGACGCGACTCTCGAAGTTTTCATCCGTCAGTTCCAACACATCTGAGGCGGCGGCAAGGCGGGCCGAAGCGAACAGCAGCGCCACGCCCGGGAGCAGCGCTAAGCAGCTGAAGCGCATGGCGGCGGGTTGCGGTGGGGGCGGTCGGAGGGCCGGGACCGGAGAACTGAGATGGGAGAGCCCGAAACCTGCAGCCGCTGCCTGCGCTCGCGCGTCTGGCCCGGGCAGACCTGCTGCCGAGGTCCCAACCCCCTAGGCCTGCTCGGGCCCGCAGTGTGGCAGCCGCCGATTGGCTGCGTCACGCTGCGTCGGGCGGGCCGAACCAGCTGGTAACTGCCGATTGGCGGGCGCGCGGGGTGAGGCGGGGCGGATGCTTAGGCGAACGCCCGCCGGTCAGGTTGTAGCGGAGGCCGTGACGGGGGTCGGCGGGAAGTGGGGGCGCAGCGAAGGCCGAGCGGCCCTGAGCTCCGCCCGCTGAGGAGGAGTGAAGCTCAGGGCGCCGGCGCAGAAGGCGAAGGGGTGAAGTCAGGGCTGAGTGGGCGGAAGTGCGGCCCGCGAGCCGGCTGGAGGGGGAGCTTGAGCTGTCCGGCTCCCTCCCTCCAGGGCGTTGGAGCGCACACACTTGAGCACAACGCGACACGTTTTCCAAATGTCAGGCCGTTGCTTTGTCCAATTATAGGGCGTAGTAAGCCTACATCCTGCCGCTGCCCAAGCTCGTATCCTGCTTCGTCAGGTCCACGTGAGGTCTGTATTCTTTGTCCAGCCTTAGGCCCCCTACCCTCCTTGCCTGCTGCATTTTCTCCATTTGTTCGTTTATTTGAGAGGGTGCGTAACTGAAGTTTGAACCTGGAACCTTGCACAATGCTGGGCAAGTGATCCAACACTGAATTATATCCTTAGTCCTCTTTTGACTTTTTTGAGTCATGATCACACCAAGGTATCCAGGCTGGACTTGACTTCATTCTGTAATCCGCACAGGTCTAGAACTTTCCATCCTCTGGCCTCAGCCTCCCGAGTGACTGAGACTGATAGTGTGTACTATGCACTAACAGGTACAGACTCAGCTTTTACCTTTTTTTTTGTTTTGTTTTTTTGAGGCAAGGACTGGTTGCCCTGGAACTCACTATATAGACCAGGCAAATGTGGAACTCAACTGAGATCCACCATCCTCTTGAGATTGAAATATCCGATTTTTGATTTTTGTTTGTTTTTCATGATAAGAGTTTCTCTGTGTAGCCCTGGCTGTCCTTGGCTAGACTGTCCTTGTGCTCAGAGATTTGCCTGCCTCTGCCTCCAGAGTGCTGGGACCCAAGCCATGGGCCACCTGCCCAGCAATTTTTTTAAAGATGTGTTTATTTTATTTATGAGTACTCTGTAGCTGTCTTCAGACACACCAGAAGAGGGCATCAGATCCCATTACAGATGGTTGTGAGCCACTATGTGGTTGCTGGGAATTGAACTCTGAACCTCTGTAAGAAAGCAGTTGGTGCTCTTAACCTCTGAGCCATCTCTCCAGCCCATCCTGGGCACCGTTTAAACCTAATTTTCAAAAAGGACTATTTAATTACAAATGCTGTCAGAAAGTAAAATAACCCAAATATCTCATGACTTTACTATCTTTTGCTTAGATGAAAAAAATCAAAACCAAACAACAACAACAACAACAAAAGCCATTGAGTCTTTCTTGAGACAGGGTTTCTCTGTGTAGCCCTGGCTGTCCTGGACCTCACTCTGTAGACCAGGCTGGCCTCGAACTCAGAAATCCGCTTGCCTCTACCTCCCAAGTGCTGGTATTACAGGCGTGCGCCACCACGGCCCGGCTCAGTGTTTATTCTTAACTGCTCATTTTTTTTTTTTATTCTTTTGTGTGTGGGCTCCTAAAATCTCTGAAAGGCAAAGAAGGTTGGGGAGGAGAGAGCCTGCTAATTGTAGCACAGCTCTCAAGCATGATGTCCTTGGCTTGCTTCTCGTAACAGACATGGCCCAGGAACGAGGACACTTGCAGCTGCCCAGAGCTGATGCTATCCGGTCAAAGCTCATCGATACGTTCTCGCTCATAGAGCATTTGCAGGGCTTGAGCCAAGCTGTACCAAGGCACACTCTCCGCGAGATACTTGGTCAGTAACCTTCATTCACACTAGACCTAACGTTCCTGTCCACACCCTCGAAAGAAAGTAGAGAGGTACTCAAGGGTGGATCAGGGAGAACTTGGGCTTTAAATAATAAAGACCAGCTTGGGTTACACAACAAGATTCTGGTTCAGAAAATGAAACAAAAAGCAAAAAAAGTTAGGACTGGCAAGATGACTTAAAGAGTAAAGGTTGGCAGGGAGGTAGAAAAAAAAAAGAGTAAATGTGCCTGCTGCCAATAATGATAATATTGAGTTTGATTCTTAAGACCTACCTGGAAGGTAAGAACTGATTCCCAAAAGTTGTTTGCCCTACACATGCATGTGTGTGCGCGCACGCACAGACACACACACACACACACATTTATAAAAAAAAAAAAAAAGAAAAAAGAAAGAAAGAAACCAAGTGTGGGTAATGTTTGCCTATAATCCCAGCACACTGGAGGAGGAAGCATCAGGAATTCAAGGTGATCCTTGGTTGAGAACAATATGAGTTGTTATGAGCCCCTATCTCAAAAAAGGCCAGAGACATAGCTTAGTGAGTACAAACACTTGCTCTGTAAACCTGAGGTTTGTCTTCAGAACCCACATGGTACAAGAAGACAATCCACCCCTACAGTTGTGATCTGACCTACACACACACACACACACACACACACACACACACACACACACACACTTCTTTTTAAAGTACAAATAAAAGGAAATTTAGGGATGAGAAGCTATGCTACACGTGATAAATAAATAAATAAAACTCTTAGAATCTATGTATAAGACCTCTATTACTTCCTCTGAGTCCTAGTCAGGTGTCCCTGACTGGCTTTGAAAAGTTCCCACCACAGGTACTTAAAACTATAAAGTTTCTGGGCTGGTAGTGGTAGCACAGGCATTTAATGCCAAAACCTGCTATGTAGAGCAGGCTCTCTCCGACTCAGAGATCCACTGGCTCTGAGTCAGAGAGAGCCTGCTCTACATAGCAGGTTCTAAAGCAGCTGGGACTAAAACAAAATAACACTTTGTACCTGTTGCTTTTGTGAGCATGGTCAGTTAGTGACAAACTATACATTTTCACTTTAAACTAATAGAATTCTTAGTTGCTTTGGGAAAGAGCGCCTTCCAAGGCTGAGCTGCTGAATGGAGGAGGGCCCGTCATTTCACCAACGTCCCTATCCCACTCTACCTGCTGTCACAGTCCTCCTGCCCAGCTGTGTGTTTATCTATTATCCTTTCTGTTCTGAGGGGAGGCTGGGGATATGTGAAGGCAGTCAGGTGTTGCCAGTACTGGTGGACTCCAGTTGAACAACAGGCATGCCCAGTTACCCTCCCGTTTTTGTTACAGATCCTTCTTATCAGAAGAAACTCATGTCAGGAGATCAGGAGCAGCTAGTGCGCTTCTCCATAAAGCCCCGGCGCGTGGGGCACGTCACACACACCCAGCGTCTGCTGAGCAGACTTCGTGTGCGCTGTAGTCAAAGGCCGCCTCTGTCCTTGTGGGCTGGATGGGTGCTTGAGAGTATCCTTTTGTGTCCCTTGATTTTTTTCTGTGGCTAGTCCTCTTCTGCCAGTGAGTTACTTTTCCTTTCTTAAACTATTTCCTTCAAATTGTCATATCTGACATTGTTGTCTTTGTTATTTAAGCTGCATAAATGAGAAAGCACTTCATCAGCATGTTTCCTTAAAGAAAAAACAAAAACAGGTCCTGTCTTCTCAAAATTCATCATCTCCCTCATCTTTCTGAATACCTTTGTGCTGATGGTTGAAATAGGTAAGAACTGAGGCTGGCGACAAAGGCACTGTGTGGAAGACAGTTCTCTCCTGGCCTGGCCACTTTGTTGTTTCAGATATCATCTCATTGTGATGGGGACAGATTTTTTTTTCTTCATTTATTTTTTTCAGACAAAGTCTCATGTAGCCTACACTAGCCCTGAACTCCATATGTAATCAGGATGGCCTTGAATCTTACCTCCTGCTTCTACTGCCCAGCTGAGGTTACAGATCTCTAAACTATTATAAATTATATAAAATGTATTAAAAACAGAAGGATATCTTGTCTAGTTGTTAGCTCAGGCAGATTATACAGGTCAGGAGTGGTGACAGATGCCTTTAATCCAGTTCTCTGGAAGCTGAGGCAGGGTTGTGAGTTAAGGACAGCTTGCACTATGCAGTAAAACTGTCTAAAAAGGAAACCAATAGAAATTCCTAACTTTCCTGTGTGTGTGTGTGTGTGTGTGTGTGTGTGTGTGTGTGTGAGAGAGAGAGAGAGAGAGAGAGAGAGAGAGAGAGAGAGAGAGAGAGAGAGAAAGGGCCAAAATAGAGAACGAGTATGTATATTTCATGAAGCCCAGCTGGGTCTTAGATGCACCATGTAGCCCAGGCTGACCTTACATTTCTGATCCCCTGCTTTTATTTTCTAGTGCCAAGATCACAGCCATTTGTCACCATGCTAGGTGTAAGGGGTGCTGAAGACCAACCTAGGGCTTTGGGCATGCTAAGCAGGTATTCTGCCAACTTAGTTAAATCCCCAGGTCCTGCTCTGGGTGTATATGAGACAGGGTCTCACTGTGTGATAAAGGCTAACCTGAAACTTGTCAAAGTCACCTGCCTCTTTATTAAAGGTGTGCAGTGCACCACAACTGCTGGCAGTAATCCCAACTCTTGAGAGGTGGTTGCAGGAGGATTTACTGAGTTCTAGACCAGCCTGGGCTATATAGCAAGACTGCCTCAAAAACATAAGAGAAAAAAATTGAAGTATCTATTTTGGACTAGTATACTATTGCATATTATGTTATATTATATCATCTTTATTATATTTATTTTTTTACTATTTTTATTTATTCTCTCTTCTAATATATCCTGACCACAGTTTCCCTTCCTTCCACTTCCTCCAGTTCCTCAGACACATCCCCTATCTCCTAGATCCATCCCTCCTCCATTTCCCTTCAGAAAAGAGGAATAGCAACCAAACATGGCATAACAAGTTACAATAAGACTAGGCACAGTTGGGCGTGGTTGTGCACGACTTTAATCCCAGCACTTGGGAGGCAGAGGCAGGCGGATTTCTGAGTTCGAGGCCAGCCTGGTCTACAGAGTGAGTTCCACAACAGCCAGGGATATACAAAGAAACCCTGTCCCGAAAAACCAAAAAAGACTAGGCACAAACCCTCATATCAAGGCTGGACAAGGCAACTCAGTAGGAGGAAAAGGGTCCCAAGAGCAGGTAAAAGTGTCAGAGACAGCCCCATTGCCACTGTTAGAAGTCCCACAGGAACCCCAAGCTACACAACCACTGCATATACACAGAGGGCCTAGAGCAAACCCATTGTTTTTCAGTCTCTGTTAGTCCCTAGAACCCTGCTGGATTGATTCTGTGGGCCATGTTCTCCTGCTGTCCTCAACCCCTCTGCTCCTACAGTCCTCCCTGCTCCTCCTTTTCTGTCGGTGTTCCCCGAGTTCTACCTGATGTTTGGCTGTGGGTCTCCACATCTGCTCCCATCAGTTTCTGGATGAAGTCTCTGTCTGCTGATAATTGGGCTAGGCACCAATCTGAACTTCTGGAAGCTGTAATATTGCATTTTAATGTTTAGGTTATACTTTTTAAAAGATTTATTTTGTGGCTCACTGTGTGGCTCACATGCACATGCAGGTGTCCTCAGAGGCCAGAAGTAAATGTCAGATCCCCAGAGCTAGAGTTACAGATAGTTGGGAATTGCAAATGGGTGCTAGGAATGGAAGCTGGAAGAGCAGCCAGTGCTCTTTACCTCTGGGCTCTCTCTAGCCCCTGTTGGTACTTTTGAGGCCCAGCTGAGTTGCAGAAGACTGTCTCAAGACAAAAGGCTCCCTCAAAAGACTCAGCATCTGTAAAATAGGGATAATTCTCATATGCTAATGTAGGAAAATTATTGTCATAGTTGAGGCAACAGCAAATTTAGGAAAAGTAGTAGAAATCAGGTAAGTCCTTAAGAATATAAAGGCCACTTAGGTGTAATGGAGCTATCCTTACGGAGAACACTTCTGTCCTTCCACAGAAGTTCTTGAGGAAGGGCAACAAGATGTGGATAAAACTACTTGCCACTAAGCCTGACCTGAAGAAAGCAGCAGGATACTCATATACATACATACATGCATACATGCATACATACATATATACATAATAAATAAGCATTTTGGGGCTGGAGAAAAGACTCAGGTTGAAAGCACCTCTTCCAGAGGTTTGAGATTTAATTCCCAACAACCACTTGGTGACTGACAACTATCTATATTGAGATCTGGCACCCTCTTCTGGCTTGCAAGCAGAACACTACACAATAAAAAAATCTTTAAAAAAAAAAAAATCCTGAGCCCCACCTGTAATCCCAGCATTCTGGGAGGTAGAGGCAGGCAGATTTTTGTGCCAGGATTACAGGCATGTTCCACCACAACCAACTAATGAAATTCTTAGGATGAAATATATAACATTTGTTGAAATGAAAAAGATTTCACAGCCGGGTAGTGGTGGTACAAGCCTTTAATCCCAGCACTTGGGAGGCAGAGGCAGGTGGATTTCTGAGTTCAAGGCCAGCCTGGTCTACAGAGTGAGTTCCAGGACAGCCAGGGCTATACAGAGAAACCCTGTCTCGAAAAAACCAAATCAAAAAAAAAAAAAAAACCCAAAAACAAAAAACCCCATCCTGGGACACATCAATTATGAGACATCTTTGAAATTATTCAAAATTTAAAATTTTTAAAAGACTTAATGTTATATTTCTGTATTTTCAAGATCCATTGCTTTCCTATAAATTTTAGGACAAGCTTAAGTATGGCAGATGGTGGGGTATAATAGAGGGAAATTCTATAGTCTCCGTGTGACTGTAGAATGGGTTGTAAGTGACTTACAACTAGCATTTATACCAGTAGCAAGAGGTAAGGTGTAGCTGTTGTTTTATGGGTAATTATAACCTATATTACAAAGGTTGAAGCAACAGTGTAATGAGAAATTCAGGGGCTGCAGAGATGGCTCAGCGATTAAAAACACTTGTTATTTTTGCAGAAGATCCAGGTTTGATTTCTTGCACCCACATAGTAGTTCACAGCAGTCTGACTTCTGACTTCAGGCAGTAGGCACACATGTGGTACACATGCATGTATACATGTAGGCAAAATACTCATACACATAAAAAAATTAAAAAAAATTCAAAGAGAAACAAAATAGTATGGCCACAAGTCTGGTTTATAGGTGATCATCCTTCATTATCCAGTGGCTCACGTAACCTTTATTCTCCCTTGCTCTGCCTTACAGAATTGATGGAATCCACAAACACTAGTCTTTGGCCATTGAAGCTGGCTTTGGAGGTGGCAGATTGGTTTATCTTGCTTAGCTTCATTGTAGAGATACTTCTAATGTGGTTGGCCAGCTTTTTTCTCTTCTGGAAGAATGCCTGGAATGTCTTTGACTTTTTTGTTACCTTGTTGGTAAGAATAGATATCTTTGGATTAGTTAAAGGGACCAGCAATATGCTTAGGTAAATTAAATTAACTAAAACCTCCAAGAAGGAATGCAGAGATGTTTATCTAAATTGCTGCTTTGATGTTTTCCCCTCTTAAAACTAAAAGTGATTGTAGAAATAGTTGTTATTAGGAACATTAACCCCTAAAATAACATCTGCCAGTTACTAAACAATAAGGGCCAGCCACTATTTTAAATATTTTATATGTATTATTTTATGTTCTATAACAACTCAAGAGATAAACACTAACTTTATTGCATTTTAAAATATCTAAACAAACTTGAGATACATAGCGTAAATAGGTTCGTTCCAAAAGACTAAAGCTAAAAGACACCAGAGCATGCTATTCAAAAATAACACCCAGAGAACTTTGAAGAAGGTGGGATGGAAGGGGTAACCTGGATCCTTTGGGCGTCTTTACTTTTTGCCTGTGTCTCCCCCAGTCTCTGCTTCCTGAGTTTGTGGTGGTGATAGGAGTCCCGGCGCACTCTGTGTGGCTCCAGCTGCTGAGGGTCTGTCGGGTGCTGAGGTCTCTCAAACTGTTTGCACGATTCCGTCAAATTAAAGTTATTCTTTTGGCCCTAGTCAGGGCCCTGAAGGTAATGTGACCTGATTAAAGTGGGGTAGGGGGCAAGTTAGAAAGACGGGTTTAATATTTGATATAGTCAAAGAAGGTCATGAAAGGTTGTTGCAGGAAATATTAAAAAATGGACCCTCACACTTCATCCCTAGTGCCGGCAACCACAAAAGGCTCTTAAAAGTGTTCTTGTATGAGAAAGGATAGGAGGTAAAGTGCTGTAATTTAGAGATATCCTGTCTCTGTATTTGGCAGGAGATAGCCCAGTGGGCTTGCCTGGGCTGCTGGTGGGGATCAGCCTCTCTTACCTACCCCTGACTTGAACCCTGACCTCTAGAGCATGATGTTCCTCTTGATGTTGCTGCTTATCTTCTTCTACGTTTTTGCTGTGACTGGTGTCTACTTCTTCAGAGAATATTCCCGTTCAACTATCGAGGACCTGGAGTACAACATGTTCTTCTCGTAAGCATGGCTGAAATTAACCCTCAGTAGGCAGAGGCTTGTCTGATACTGAGAAGCTCATCTAAAGCACAATAATACAAAATCTAGAGTAAGAGTGGGACAGAACCAAAAGGGGAGAAAAGCAGGCACAGTGAGTGCTGCAGCTCCGATGCTGGGCTTAGGACAAGCAGTTCTAGGGCCTTTGTTTTTAAGGTTTTTAAAACTATAATTAAAATATAACTATGACATTTTCCCTCTTACCTTCCCCCCTCCTTAGCCTCCTCCTAACCCTTCTCATGACTTCCCACCCCCTCTCAAATCAACTTTTTTTTATTATTATTGATATATATATATATGCATAAATATATAAATACAGCTTTCTGAGTCTGTTTAGTATTGCTTGTGTGTATATGATTTTAGGACTAATCACCTTATATGGGATAAACCAGTTGAGGGATCAGCATGGCAGACTAATTCTCCTTCTTTTAGCTGTCATCAGTCAGTTTCCCTTAGTTCTTTGTTCAGGGGTGCAACCCCATGAGATTTCGTCGTTGACATCAGTATATATACTGTCATTGTTCAGGTCTTATCTAGGCAGCCATATTGTTAAGGTATTATGCATGTAGTTTCCCTGTCGTTTCTTCTAGGAGATGCACTCTCACAGCAGATCTTCTGGTCCTCTAACTCTTAAATCTTTCTGATGCCTCTTCTGCAATGTTCCCTGAGTCTTAAGTGCAAGAGCGTTGTTATAGATGTATCCACTGGGGCTGGGCTCCCTATGATCAGTTGATCTCTGCTTTATGAGCAGATGTGATGTTCTATAATGGTCTCTGTTTGTTGCAAAGAGAAACTTCTTTGATGCAGGGTGAGAG
This sequence comes from Apodemus sylvaticus, assembly GCF_947179515.1. NCBI lineage: Eukaryota > Metazoa > Chordata > Mammalia > Rodentia > Muridae > Apodemus > Apodemus sylvaticus. The sequence continues at coordinate 104,032,583 of NC_067476.1, read as the reverse complement.
ATACACTTATCTGTGAGGACAAGGATAAATTCTTATTTGTTTGTTTGTTTGTTTGTTTGTTTGTTTTTGAGACAGAGTTTCTTTGTGTGGTTCTGGCTGTCCTGGAACTCACTCTGTATAGCATGCTAGCCTCTAACAGACATCTGACTGCCTCTGCCTCCCAAGTGTTGGGATTAAAGGTGTGTGCCACCACTGCCTGGTCCTTTGGGGATATTTTACCAGGCTGGTCATTGTTGTAGTTCAAGAGCACCACAGCTGAATAATCCTTCCTTGGAAGCTTGCACAGCACATGCTGGTTTTACAAAAGCTAGGCTGCAGGAAGAAGGCTTTCAGATTAGATTCAGCTCAAATCTTCTGAGTTCTGTGTCCAAAATGTATTGTGTCTTCAGGAGTAAGGACTTACCTTCCACTTTTGACAGGCAGCCAAGGTCAGCAGCAAGAGCCTAGACAGTTTTGGGAGTCACTTGGACTACCCTGATCATAGCCCAAATTGAGATTTCTCATGCCTGACACTGGGTTTTTGTTTTTAGATAGTCTATTCGCTCTTGTGGGGAGCACTGTGGCCAAAGTGGCATAACCTAAGTTATGTATACAATGTACATTTATATTGCATAATTTAGGTGAATACAAAATAGCATTGTTCCTTAAGGCTTTATCAAATATCCTCAGTGTTATTTGCCCCCCTTCTCTCCCTCTCCTTCTAAATTGATTAGCCTTCCTCACCTCTTCCCAGTTCACCCCCATCTTTGTTTTCCCATTTCCCTTTCATATCACCTGTATTCTGCTAGTCTTCTTGCTGGTCCATATTGTTAAGGTCTTCTTCTAGGCAGCCATATTGTTAAGGTATTATGCATGTAGTTTCCCTGTCATTTCTTCTAGGAGATGCACTCTCACAGCAGATCTTCTGGTCCTGCTAGCCCATGGTGCCTTTTTCCTCAGTTCTGTGACTACTGGGCTATACATGCCCATGGTGCCTTTTTTCCTCAGTTCTGTGACTACTGGGCTATACATGCACTTTCAAAGACTTGGAGCTAGGAATGACAGATGAGAGAGAACATGTGGTATTTGTGTGGTCTAAAGTACCTCATTCAATATATATATATATACACACACACACACACGTATATGTATGTATATATGTATATATATATATTACATATATTATATATACTACATATATATTATATATATATGTGTGTGTGTGTGTGTGTGTGTGTATATATATATATATATATATATATATATATATATATATATATATATATATATATATTATAGGCGTGCGCCACCACCGCCCGGCAACCATGGCAATTCTTATAAAGGAAAACATTTAGTAGGAGCTGACTTGTATTTCAGAGGTCTAGTTCATTATCATCATGGTGGAAAGTATGGTGGCATGCAGGCAGAGCCCATGGTGGAGAAGGAGCTGAGAGACTACATCTGGATCAGCAGGCAGCAGGAAGAGAGAGACACATTGAACCCGGCTTAAGCTTTTGAAACCTCAAAGCCCAACCCAGTGACCTACTTCCTCCAATAAGGCTACACCTACTCAATAGGGCCATATGTCCTAATCCGTGTGTGTGTGTGTGTGTGTGTGTGTGTGTGTGTGTGTGTGTCTCGCACACCTTTAATCCCAGCACTTGGGAGGCAGAGGCATGCGGATTTCTGATTTTGAGGCCAGCCTGGTCTACAGAGTGAGTTCCAGGACAGCCAGGGCTACACAGAGAAACCCTGTCTCGAAAAAGCCAAAAAAAAAAAAGTTCAGTCAGGGATAGCAAAATGGCTCAGTGGATAAAGGTGCTTGCCACCAAGCCCAATAATCCAATCAGTTTTGGAACCCAATGGTAGAAGAGAGAACTAACTAAGTGGCATGCATATGTACATGCATAGGCACATACACAATAAGTAAATGCAAAAAAAGTTGAAGAATCCCTGCAGTATGCATTTATTGAGAAAATAGCAGCCCTAGGACTAATTGGACTATTGAGAGGTATTTATAGGCTATTCATGATAAAGGGGAGCATAACAAAATCAGACTGGAATGACTAGCTAGTGGTTGTAGTGCATGCCTTTAAACCCAGTTCCCAGGAGGCAGAAGGCAGGTGGGTCTCTGAGTTCCAGGCCAACCTGGTCTATAGACCAAGTTCCAGGATAGCCAGTAATACACAGAGTAACCTTGTCTCGTAAAACTCCCCCAAACCAATAAACAAAAAGAATACAAATGAGGCCAGATGAAGCCAAGTGTTCCCCTCTGAGTTCAAAGCCAGCCTTGTGTACATAGGGCTCCAGTCTAGCCAGAGCTTCACAGTGAGACTCAGAACAAAAAACAAAGCCAAGTGTAGATTTCTGCTTCTGTATCTTCACACTCTGCTTTTTTTTAGGGACCTACTAAATTCCCTGGTGACAGTGTTCATCCTCTTCACCTTGGATCATTGGTATGCAGTACTTCAGGATATCTGGAAGGTGCCAGAATCTAGCCGTGTCTTTAGCAGCATCTATGTGATCCTTTGGTTGTTGCTTGGCTCCATAATCTTTCGAAATATCATAGTAGCCATGATGGGTAAGCACATAGTATGGTACAACTTCCTAGGAGGGATGGTGGGAAGAAACTGGCGATTGGGGTTGGTGGACTCTACCAAGAGAACCCAGTGTAGCAAGGAAGTTTGGATATTGGAATAGTTATTTCACTTTGTTTTTCCCCAATTAAGCATTCTTTTCAGTCTAGTTACTGCCACCTTCTAACTCCTATGGCCCTTTGGGGGCAGTTACTAACTTTCAGAATATGAGGAATGAGCTGAGTGAGGAGATGAACCACCTGGAGGTTCAGTACAAAGCTGACATATTCAAGCGACAGATTATCCAAAGGTCAGCTTCTATGTGTTCAAACCCAAAGTTATTTCTCAACTCATTTACTGTTTCTTTTCCTTGGCCCTGTGAGTAAAGAAGTCCACATTCTAGTGGTTTGTTTTTTTGTTTTTGTTTTTTTTTTGTCTTATTTATGCTATGGGGGTTTCTCTACTCCCCTTCATAGCTTAGGTTTCTTCCCTTATAGATCTGAATTATTGTTTATTACATTTCTGCTGACCTGTGGCTTTCTTTTTTCTAATTTTAATTTCTTTCTTTTTTCTTTTTCTTGTAGGAGACATCAATCTGAATCCCTAAGGTAAAGTAGTGATAGCAACCCAGATGGCAGTTAGGAGGATGATGTGAGTTGGGATGGACAGATGAGGCATTGATGTAGAAATCACCAAAGATGTGGATTCACTGAGAGTATCCATGACACCCACCCTCCAACATCATATGTGTGTTTTCTAACTCTCTAAACCCATGGGTGTCTTCGCACACGTGGTTAATCTAGATGGACCATCCTGGGTTATTTGGGTAGGTCCTAGATTAGCAACAAAGATCCTTCTAGGAAACCAAAAGAAGATATGGCAGCAGAAAACAGGTGAAGCCATGAGGGGTTGTTTGTTTTGTTGACAGTGTTTCTTTCTATAGTCCTGGCTGTCCTGGAGTGTGACTCACTTCAAAGTCACAGAGCTAATCCCGCATCTGCCCCTGAGCCCTGGGATTACACACATGTGCCACTACACTTAGCTGATCATTTTGTTTTTGTGGAAGATTTTTCCTCAATTATTTTTAACTTTAGCCCATCATGACTGCCTATGGCTTGAAGTTATAAACAGGGCATTCTCATTAAAAGTAATATGTGAGCAAAGAGTTGAAAACGATGAGATTTCTGAGTGTATGTGGTGAAAGTGTTAGTAGCAGAGAGAATAGCTGCTGCAAATATTCTAAACTGAAAGTACACCTAATGCATTTGAGAAACAGAATTGACCATTGTAATGGAGCAGAACATAAATAACAGGAGATGAAGCCAGTGAAAGAATGGATTACATATTAGCTACTTTTCAGCAGCTGTGATAAAACATCCAGACCAAGGTAACTTACAGAAGGAAGAGTTTACTTTGGCTTCTGTTTCCCAAGAGAATAGAATAATGGCAGGCAAGGCATAGCCAGAGCAGCAAGCAGAGACTCACCTCTTTAATTGCAATCATGAAGCAGAGAGAGTGAACTGGAAATGGGACCAGGCTGTGAACTCTCAAAACCTGTCCCTAGGGACATACTTCCTGCAGCAAAACTCCCCTTCCTAAAGGTTCCACAACTTTTCCAAACAGTACCACCAACTAGGGACCAAGTGCTCAAATGCACGAGCCTGTGGGATTCATTGCTCATTCAAACCACCCTAGCGCGGCAGTATGTTTCTTTAGGGCTATAAGTGTGTGTTGTAGGAGCTCAGACTCATTTATAACAAATGGAAGCAAAACAGAGGAATAGTATTAAGAGATTTACATTTAAAAACAGGTTTTCTGTTGGACTTGTGTGAGAAGGAAGAGAATAGTTAAAAAAGATACCCTGGGGATGACTGAGCGGAAGGTGCCTAAGCCTGGAATCTGAGAAGTTTGGTTCTTGGTTTGTTTTTTTTTAATTTATTTATTTATTTATTTATTTATTTATTTATTTATTTATTTATTTAGTTTTTGGTTTTTCGAGACAGGGTTTCTCTGTCTAGCCCTGGCTGTCCTGGAACTCACTGTGTAGTCCAGGCTGGCCTCGAACGCAGAAATCTGCCGGCCTCTGCCTCCCAAGTGCTGGGATTACAGGCGTGCACCACCACGCCCAGCTCAACAGTTTGGTTCTTAAAGCTGTAAGTCAAAGCTTTCGGGATGCCAGGCTCTGGACTGGCATAATAAATGGACTACCACGTCTTGTAAGTATATTTGAAGCAACAAATTTTCTTTCTATATGTATAGAGGAACCAGTCAAGGAAAGATCTCTGAAGACGTAACAGAAAGTTCTGATGTCAGTGAAGATGACAAAAGTGATGCTGATGAAAGTGATGGCAAGGAGAGTGATAGTGAGGCAAACGATAAAGAGACAAGCGATAGCGAGAAAAGCGATAGCGAGAAGAGTGATGAAGAGAAAAGCGATAGCGAGAAAATTGATGCTGAGAAAAGCTATCCCACGAAAAGCTATCCTGAGAAAAGCTATGCCGAGAAAAGCTATCCCACGAAAAGCTACAATGAACAGGCTGAAGCTGGAAAAGTACAAAAAGAGTCAAAAGAAAAGGCCTACCCAGATTCCCCTTCCAACTCTTCATCCCACGGCTCCACTGTAGGCGATATTGCTTTCTTCGGTATGCAGAGTGGCTCCTTCCATTTGAATTCACATTCCTCTTGCTTATGAGACCCATGGTCATTGTTTTGTGGCCCAGGATGATTTTAAAATTCAATTCTCCTGCCTTATGCTACAAATTCTGGGAGGGTAAGCAAGTGTAAGACATCTGGGTTACCATTGCCTCCTCTTTTTTTCTCCCTTCCCTTTTGCAGGGGCCCTGTAGCCCAAGCTAGCTTGTAAGTCGTTATATAACCCTAGCAAGGTAGTGACTCAGCCTCCCAAGCTCTGGGATTGCAGGTGTGTGCCTCCACATCTAACTTAGACATGTTTTAAAGAGGCATTCTTCCTCACAGAAAACCTGGACTGGGAGTCTCTGGTGCATGAGAACCTGCCTGGGCTGATGGACATGGATCAGGATGACCGTGTTGTTTGGCCCAGAGATTCACTTTTCCGATATTTTGAGTTACTGGAAAAGCTTCAGTATAACCTAGAAGAGCGCAAGAAGTTGCAAGAATTTGCAGGTGAGGATGTAAGGCAGTCATGGGGTCCAGGAGTTTGTTTTTTGTTTGTTTGTTTGTTTGTTTGGTTTTTCGAGACAGGGTTTCTCTGTATAGCCCTGGCTGTCCTGGAACTCACTCTGTAGACCAGGCTGGCCTCGAACTCAGAAATCCACCTGCCTCTGCCTCCCAAGTGTTGGGATTACAGGCGTGCGCCACCACTGCCCGGCCAGGCCAGGAGTTTTTAAGTATGAAGACTTAGCACCTCTGTCTCAATCACCTGCCCTCATCAAAAACAGTAACTTAGAGAAGACCTAGAAATTTGGCTTCACCAGGGGGCGCTCAAGCCTTACAAGATCTGAAAGCTTATTTCTCAGCATGCTATTAATGTCTGTTGGTAGTGTTGAGAAGCAGGCCAAGATAAGTTCCTGCTGAGCCTTGCAGCAGATTCCTTTCTCTTTGAAGGCTACATTTCAGCTTGCAGTAGGGCTCTAGGGCTCGGGGTCACATTGGAGAGCTAGAATTTGGAAAAGTAAACACTGCTCCATCCCCAAAAGATATCCGTGGCCAACCTTCTTTTCCTAGCAGCTGTCTACAGTCAGCCACCAGAGAGAAGTGGGTGAACTACACAGTAGAACTGAGTTTAAACTGAAAACTTATCTGTGCCAAATCATTTTTGCATTTGGGAAATAAATTTACCATAAATTTACCATTTGGAGATTAATTTGAATTAATAAAATTCCTCTAAAAAAAAAGAGAGAAGGAAGAAGAGACCAAAAAAAAGAAAGAAAGAAAGATACATGTACACACACACACACACACATACACACATACATACACACAAACCTACCCATAAACTCTGAGTTAGGAACATCTGAGTTTTTGTTGTTGTTTTGCTTTTTGTTTTGTTTTTGCTTTTAACATTTAAAAGTTAAAAACTGGGGGCTGGAGAGATGGCTCAGTGGTTAAGAGCACTGACTACTCTCCCAGAGGTACTAATTCAATTCCCAGCAACCATATGTGGCTCACAACCATCTATAATGGGATCTGATGCCCTTTTCTAGTATGTCTGATGACAGTGACAGTGTACTTATATATATAAATAAACCTTAAAAAGTTTTTTTTTGTTTCTTTGTTTTTGTTTTTTTTTGTTGGTTTTTTAGTTTTATATGTACTGGTATTTTGCCCCCATTAATACCTCTGCTCCACATGTGTGCATGATACACCAGAGGTCAGAAAGGGACCAGATTCTCCCAGACCTGGAATTATAGTTTGTGAGCTGCCATCCGAGTGCTTCGAATGAAACCCAGGTCTTTTTTTTTTTTAATTAAAAAAAAGATTTATTTATTTGCTTTATGTCTCTGTCTTCAGACACACCAGAAGAAGGCATCAGATCCCATTACAAACAATTGTGAGTCACCATGTGGTTGCTGGGAATCAAACTCAAGACCTCCAGAAGAGCATTCAGTGCTCTTTTTGTTTTTTTTTCTTTTTAAAGATATATTTATTTTATGTATGAGTATACCATTGCTTTCTTTAGACACACCAGAAGAGAGCATCAAATCCCGTTAGAGATGGTTGTGAGCCACCATGTGGTTGCTGGGAATTGAACTCAGGACCTCTGAAAGAGTTCTTAACCGCTGAGCCATCTCTTCAGCCCCACAGTCAATGCTCTTAACCATTTCCATCTCTCCTGCCCTTTTAAATATTTAGTTTTGTGTGAATTTTCTTCCTTATATCCTTTTAAAATGAACCTAATTGAAACTGAGAAATTAGGCAGCAGGTTTTCTCTCTCTCTCTCTCTCTCTCTCTTTCTTTTTTCTTTTTTAAAGATTTATATATTTATTATATGTAAGTATACTGTAGCTGTCTTCAGACACTCCAGAAGAGGGAGTCAGATCTCATTACAGATAGTTGTGAGCCACCATGTGGTTGCTGGGATTTGAACTCAGGACCTTCAGAAGAACAGTTGGCACTCTTAACCGCTGAGCCATCTCACCAGCCATCTCTCTCTCTCTTTCTTTTGAGCCAGAGTCTCACTATGTAGCCTTTGCTGGCCTGAAACTCACCATGTAGACCAGGCTGACCTGGAATTCACAAAGATTCCCCCTCTCTCTCCTTCTAAGTGTGGGATTAAAGGTGTGTTTTACCTTACTTAGCTCAGAGTCCAGATAAAACATTATTTTTTTAAATTTTCATATGAGGGTTTTTGTTTTTTTTTCAAGACAGGGTTTCTCTGTGTAGCCCTGGCTGTCCTGGAACTCACTCTGTAGACCAGGCTGACCTCGAACTCAGAAATCCACCTGCCTCTGCCTCCCAAGTGCTCGGCTTAAAGGCGTGCGCCACCACACCCAGCTCATACTAGTGTTTAATGGATGTTCACCACATCCTGCACACATTCTAACCTTTCCTTTCTCACCCCACCTTGAGACCACCCCTCCCCTTTGGCATTTCTTTTTTTTTTTTTTTTTTTTTTTTTTTTTTTGGTTTTTTTGAGACAGGGTTTCTCTGTGTAGTCCTGGCTGTCCTGGAACTCACTCTGTAGACCAGGCTGGCCTCGAACTCAGAAATCCACCTGCTCCCTTTGGCTTTTTTTTTTTTTTTTTTTTTTTTTGGTTTTTTTGAGACAGGGTTTCTCTGTGTAGTCCTGGCTGTCCTGGAACTCACTCTGTAGACCAGGCTGGCCTCGAACTCAGAAATCCGCCTGCCTCTGCCTCCCAAGTGCTGGGATTACAGGCATGAGCCACCACGCCCGGCCCCTTTGGCATTTCTTAACTTACTGTGGAGAACTGAATGCATGCAGAGGTCAGAGGACAACATTTGAGAGTCAGTTCTATCCTTCCATTCTATAGGTTCTGAGAACTGAACCTGGACATTCAGGCTGGGCATCAAGGGTCATTATCTTCTGAGCTACCCTGCTGTCTCTGTTAGTTCTCTTTGTCCCACAGGCAATTTCAGTTCAACTTTCATGTCATACATACATGCATGATCTTATGTATATGTATAAAGTCTAGGAACTGCAAATAGAAAAAATACATAATATTTATTTTTCCAAGATTGTAGAGTTCAGACCTTGGTGAACTTGTTCATGGTAATGAGAAGATAGATTTAAGTAAATATTAGTCAAGATTTGTGTGGGAATCTGGAACTCAGAAAGCAGGGCCTTTACCAAACATATGTGGTCAAACATTCTTTTCTTTCTGACGGTTTGTTTCTTTACAGTTCAGGCACTGATGAGTTTTGAAGACAAATGAAGGTACCGTGGGTGGCAGCTGCGTCTTTGGACCCAGCAAAAGCTAATAAAAAAATAATTGGAATTTAAAATATAAATATCTAATAAATACTGCTAATGAATATTTCTGGTAAGTTCATCAAGTATTTTTATGAGGTAGATGATACTAAAAGGCAAAAACTGACTTCAGAGATCACTGGAGCCTGTCTGCTTCTTGGCTTACCAGCTAGGGTCCAGTCCTGGTCTGGTTTTATTAGTTCCTATTCTTCCTGTAACTTCTACTTCCTAGTAAGAGTCTCATTTCACTTTATTTTGGCTACAGTCTGTGTAGATGTCTAGGTGGAATTATTAAGTCTTCAGAGATGTTCATGTAACTACTTAAGTAATGCTCCCATTGTCTGCTCTGTTAATACTGCCCTCTTGTACATCATTAACTTTCTTTTTCAGTGCTAGCAATAGGACTCAGAGCTTCATGCATGCTTTACCAGTCACTTACATCTCTAGTTCCTTTTTTCAATAAATTAATTGACTTTATTTCAGTTCGACAATCAGCCAACAGCCTAGATCAGAGATGGTTCAGAATGCTTCCATGCACTGTTAACGGCAAGTACACATCATTCACACCCGTTTCTGGACCTAAAGGTTGTAGCTCTCTTTATCTCACTTGTCATTGATTGGGGAAGTTTTCATGCCAGTTTGTTCTATTGTTTGTGGGACCTAGGAAATTATCTATTTCCTCTCATAGCAAAGCCCCCCTTTTTGTTTATGTATGCTATTGGAGATCAACCCCATATCTTCATGCATCCCACCACTGTCCTATAACCCCAAGCAGGAAGCCCCATCCTGAAAGATTGAATGTCAAGGTGATGCTTGGTGATAGACTATCTGAAGGTATTCCATTCCATTGTTGAAGGACTCAAGTCTCTTTTGGTTGGGTTTTAGTGATAGGGTCTTTGGTTCTATCTGAGGATGGCCTCAAACTTACTATGTAGTGCAAGCTGGCCTTGGACTCCTGCTTCAGCCTCCCGAGTCATAGGATTGCATGCCAAGCATATTATTTAATTCTTTGGAAATGCTTATTATTAAAAATTCTATTGTTGACCAATGGCATATGCCTTTAATCCCAGCATTGGGGGGGGGGGCAGAGGCAGGAGGATCTCTGTGTATTTGAAGCCTGCCTGGTCTACAAAGTAAGTTCCATGATGGCCAAGGCTACACAGAGAAACCCTGTCTCAACCCTCTGCTTGCCCCCCGCCCCCAATAATTCTATTAATCTGGGCTAAGGAGATGGCTCAGTAGTAAAGTACACTTGCTGCTCTTATAGAGGTCCTGGGTTCAGTTCTCAGCACACTCATGGCTTCTCAGAATTGCCTATAACTCCAGTTCCAGGGATCCTATGCCTTCTGCTCTTCTCAGGCATGTGGTGCACAAACACATATGCAGACAAAGCATACATGCACATAAAAATAAATCAATCAATATATATATTGGATTTGGTGTTTTTCGAGACAGGGTTTCTCTGTGTAGCCCTGGCTGTCCTGGAACTCACTCTGTAGACCAGGCTGGCCTCGAACTCAGAAGTCTGCCTGCCTCTGCCTCCCAGAGTGCTGGGAATACAGGCGTGTGCCACCACCGCCCTGCAAATATTTTTAAAAATTCTATTGTCCATTAAGTGCTTGATATATATAAACATTTATATAATATTGCATGCTCCATAATATACTCTATATTTGAAGTATGTATTATATACCATAAAATAGCCAGGTCTGAAAGATTACCTCCCATTTTTATTTTTTAATTGAAAACTTTTTTTTCCTTTTGAGACAGAGTTTTACTCCATTGCCTATGCTGGACTAGAACTTACTATGTAGCCCAGGCTGGCTTGAACTCTGTGGCTAGTAAGACCTTGTCTTAAGAACAGGATGGGGAGATAGCTTGGTTGATAAAGCGCTTGTTGAACAAGCATGAGGATGTAAGTTCATGTCCCAGCACCCACACGGAAGCCAGACATGGCAGCATGTCTGTGATTCAAGTTCTGAGAGGCAGACAAGTAAATCCAAGAGCTTCACTTGCCAGCCACTCCAACCAAAGCTGAGTTCCAGTTTCATTTACAGTCCCTGTCTCAAAAAAGGATGAAGTGGAAAGTGATAGAGGAAGGCGTTCGATGTTGATGTGTGTGTGGGTATATGGCTGTACATATGTATGCCTGTACACATACAAGCACTCATGCATGCACCACTCCCACCCACCCCACACATAAAGAAAGCAAGAACCAAAAAGGAAGACAAAACACTGAACTGTATACTTTAAAATATTTCATGTTGGGCTGGAGAGATGGCTCAGCAGTTAAGGGCACTGACTGCTCTTCCAGAGATCCTGAGTTGAATTTTCACCAACCACATGGTGGTTCACAACCATCTGTAATGGGATCTGATCCCCCATTCTGGTGTGTCTGAAGAGAGCAATGGTGTACTCATAAAATAAATACTTAAAAAAATATTTCATGTTATATGAACTATGTGTCCAAACTATATATACAAAGGTTTTCTTTTTCTTTTTTTTTGTTAATTCAGTGTATTTATAAAATGAAAAACTCTATCAAAATACTTTTCACTCGAAAAATAAATAGAACAGACAATGAATCTACCAAAGTTCACATTCACATTGGCATATGTCAGTGTGGGACAGTTCATGACAAGTACAATTTGCCCTTATTCCCCCAGAGCTGATCAGCTTCCAAGCTAACTGTTAAGTTATTTTACTGAGATTTCATCATGTTGGTATCTGACTCATTCCACATCTTCAGCCAAGATCTGAGCACTTACAATTCTCTGACTAATGGTTGGAAGCTTGGTCAGAAGCATCTGGAACACTGGTGGTGGAAGAGTCTGCTGTAAACCTTGCAGCAGCTGCTTAAGCTGTCCACACACAGCAATGGCTTTTGTCAGGTGGTCCCCACCCTTCTCATAGTCACCTTGTGCTAATAACTCTTCACCAAACTGTTTCTCTTCAAGGAAGAAGTTCTGAACAGCTTCAGCTTCTTTTAAATCAGGTAACTTGGAAAGCCCAGCTCTCTCCTTAGCAAGCTTCTGTTTCTTTCTTCATTCTTGGAGCCTGTTCTTGAAGTTGGGGGTCACTCTGCCGGTCGGAAGTATCTAATGAAGAGAGAGGGCACTGCACACGCCCGCAACAATGGCGCTGTTCCAGTCCACCATCTTTGCTCTACTGGGGCATGTGTCAGGCTGCTGCAGCCCGCCTAGCAGTGGTTAGCTCTGACCAATTGAAGAACGCCAGCCGCTCACAGTCGCCTGTCTCTGGTTTTCTTTTTATTAGATTTGTGTATTTGTTAATTTATTTTGTATGTCTGTGTGAATACCATAAAGCATGAGTGGAGGAGAGAAGGCCACTATTGAGAATTGAGCTCAGGGCATCTTCACAGCTGAACCATCTCACCAGGACCATCTCACCAGGAGGCTTTCCTGAAATCAAGAACCAACATAGTTGGATGTGGTGGCACATCCTTGTAACCTCAGGACTCAGGAGAGAGAGAAACAGGGCATCAAGAGGTAAACATTGAGCCAGGGACTGGCTCAGCCACATTGTACCTTCTGGTGTTTTATTTCTTTTGGGAGATCTTTCTCTGAGAGCTAAAACAGAGACCATCAAGTTTATAATCTCCTGCTTGGGTGGTTATATGAACTAAGGGCATGGTGTTGGCTCTTGCTATCACTCTGCCTCCAAATACTGTAATGATATAGACATGTGTCACAAAAATCAACTTGAATATACATTTTCTAGCTCTCAGTTTATTTCATTTATTTATTAAATTACTTATTTACTTCTTTTTGTGTGTGAACTCATGTGTTCTAAGTATTGGAACTTGGTCTGTAGACCAGGTTGGCCTTGAACTCAGAGAGACCAGTGTCTACCTCCTGAGAGCTATGATTATCAGGCATGTCTTATTCCTTGAATAAGTAGTAACTGGAATTCCTTTTTAAAAAAAGAAGTGTGTGTGTGTGTTGGAGCAGGTGATTGAGTCTCCCAGTGTGTGAGTTGGAAACTCAACAGGTTGGCCTCAAACTCAGAAATCCGCCTGCCTCTGCCTCCCAAGTGCTAGGATTAAAGGTGTGTGCCACCACTGTCCAGCAGAGCCATAAGAATTCTTAACTGACACTCCATCTCTCTAGTCCCTTAACAGCAATTTATTAAAAAATGAATTTTCTTATGTTGGGGATGTAAATTGATAGAGTGTTTGCCTAGTATGGAAAGTCTGGGTTTGATCCTCATCACTATATAAAACTGTTATGGTTAGAGTGCACCTATAATCCTAGCACTTAGAAGGTCAAAGCAAAAAGTGAAAAAGTCAAAGCTATCCTCAGCTACATGTCAAGTTCAAAGCCAGTCTGAAGTACATGAGAACCTGTCTAAAAGAAAGAAAATGGCCCTTGTCTAAACTGTTTGTATGTTTGTTGTCGGTTTTATTTTGTTTTGGTTTTTGGGACAGAGTATTGCTATTTAGTCCTGGCTGGCCTGGAACTTACAGAGAGATCTGCTTGCCTGTGCCTCTGGAATGCTGGAGTTAAAGCCATGTACCTACCATCATACCCATTTGAGACTTCCTCCAGGTGGAATAACAAACTCAGAACCATAATAGAATTTTTAAAATTTATTTATGCTTATGAATGCATGTATGTGCCTTGCTTCCTTTAGGGTTAGAGGAGGGTGTCAGATCTTCTGGAACTGGGTTTACAGGCAGTTGTAAGCCATATAGGTACTGGAAATTGAACCCAGGTCTTCTGGAAGAGCAGCCAGTGTTGTAACTGCTGAGCCACTGTTCCAGTCTTGTTAGGACTTTTCTTTTTTTCATTTTGTTTTGTTGTGTTGTGTTTTGTTTTGAGATAGGGTCTCTCTATGTACTCCCAGCTGTCCAGAGTATTGCTATGTATACCAGGCTGGCATCAAACTCACAGAGATTCTACTGTCTCTACCTCCTGAGTGCAAGATTAAAGGTATGTGCCACCACACCCAGCTTCCATGATAGAAATATTTTTTTTTTACTTCTTGTTCTGGCTTTGCTTTTTCCAGGAGCAGAAGGCTTAGGATTTTATTTATTTATTTATTTATTTATTTATTTATTTATTTATTTATTTTTATGTATATGAGTACAATATCACTCTCTTCAAACACACCAGAAGAGCGCATCCAATCTCATTCTAGATGGTTGTGAGCCACCATGTGGTTGCTGAGAACTAAACTCAGGACCTCTGGAAGAGCAGTCAGTGTATTTAACCACTGAGCCATCTCTCCAGCCCCCCCCCCCCAATGACAGAAATCTTAAGCCCCTGTAATGTGAGTTAGAAGTAAATGGAGTAGAAGGTGGGTTGTGGTGGCTCCATATTTTTCTTCCTCTCTTAAAAGAGGACTGACTAATTGAGGCCTCTTCTCCCACCTTCTGACCTTCTCTACTTTGGTATCTGATTTTTTTGTTTGAGACAGGGTCTTACTATATAGCCCTGGCTAGTCTTGACCTCCAGACCCTCCTGTGTCAGTCTCCTAAGTGCTGAGAATACTGGCATGCCCCACCAGAAGTCTCTAAGACTTCACTCCTTCTTTCCAAATCTCATGCAGATTTCTTGTTGTTCAAATAGAACAAGAGAAGGAAAATAGTACTTGGGATGGATTCCAGAAGGGCTAAGTAAACAAGCTTCAAAGCCATCACAAATTGTCTTAACCACATATCTTCATTAGGATTGTTCTTTGGCTGCATGACCTCTTTTAAAGTTTTTTTTTGGATGGTTTTCACTCTCCTTAAAAACATTCCCTCCCTACTTTTGTTGCAACCATATTCTTCTTCTTTTTTTAAAGATTTATTTATTATATGTAAGTACACTATAGCTGTCTTCAGACACCCCAGAAGAGGGGGGGGGCAGATCTCATTACGGATGATTGTGAGCTACCATGTGATTGCTGGGGTTTGAACTCATGACCTTTGGACCGCTGAGCCATCTCTCCACCCCCTACAACCATCTTCTTCTTCTTCTTTTTTTTTTTTTTAAAGATTTATTTGTTGTTATGTCTAAGTACAGTGTAGCTGTCTTCAGACACTCCAGAAGAGGGCATCAGATCCCATCACCGATGGTTGCGAGCCACCATGTGGTTGCTGGGATTTGAACTCAGGACCTCTGGAAGAGCAGTTGGTGCTCTTAACCGCTGAGCCATCTCTCTAGCCCCTACAACCATCTTCTTAACAAGCATTAACTTTATGGTCCATTAAACGATCTTCAATTAGTTTGGTCTAACTTTAAAAAAAGGTATTATTAAGCCAGGCATGGTGGTACATACTTTTAATTTTGGTACTCAGAAGGCATATATCTCTCTGAGTTTGAGGCTAGCCTGATCTACATTGCAAGTTCTAGGACACCCAGGGCTATATAAGTAGGAAGACCATGTCTTAAAAAAGAAAGAAATCACCAGGTGGTGGTGGTGGTGATGGTGCAGGTCTTTTATCCCAGGCAGATCTCTGTGAGTTCTAGGTCAGCCAGGTATATAGAGGAAGTTCTAAGGCAGTCACATCTACACAGAGAAACCCTGTCTCAAAAAAAAAAGTTTTTAAAAAATATTTTTAAAGATTTACAAGTTTTTAATTATGTGTAGGTGTCTGTGCATGGATATGCACATGTGGGTGCAGGTGCCTACAGAGACCAGAGCCAGAGTTACAGGATATGTGAGCTGCTGGGCACGGGGAGCAGCACTCTTATAGGCTGAGCCATCTTGCTAGTCATTTTTATTTATTTATTGACAATGTTATGGACATATACAATGTATCTTGATCATATCCACCTCCAGTTCTTCCTGTCAGTCCTCCTGGGCATACTCCTACACCCCATCCTCCCACTGTTCGTTTGTTCGTTCGTTCGTTCGTTCGTTCGTTCGTTCGTTCGTTCCTTCCTTCCTTCCTTCCTTCCTTCCTTCCTTCCTTCCTTCCTTCCTTCCTTCTAACCCATTAAATCTAACTAGTGCTGCCTGCTGCAATGCTGCCTTGCTGGCCGATGTTGATCCTGTCCAGGTAACCATAGCTGCAGTGGGTTCATTAGGGCAACCGTCATGTGTAGTCTAAAACAAAGCATTTCTGAACAGTCCTCCTCATCTTCTAGCGCTACATTCTTTCAATCCCATCTTTCACAGTGTCCTCTGAGTCTTGTGTTAGGAGGCTGATATATATTCATCCCATTTATGCCTGAGCATGCAGCAGTCACATAATCTCAGCATTTTTACTGTTTATGAGTCTCTATGTTGCTGCCCCCTGAAGAATAAGGCTTCTCTGGCCAGTGTTCAGAGCAGCACTAATCTATAGGTATAAAGACAATGTTTACATGGTATATTGGCATCACATCCATTTAGCAAAACAATAGTAGTAGGTTCTGCCCTAAAGCCTGTGACCTCCCAAGTCATGAAATTTTGACCATGTTTACAGTACCAGGCATGAATTCCCTCCAGTGGATCAGGGTTCATATCCAATCTGAAAGCAGTTGCTTGTAGTGTGTAGTTTCTACTACCACGCTTTAAGTTCCAGGCAGACCACACTACTAGCCCTGCTCAGACACCACACATATTAGCTTATTTTTTATATGCTTTAGCTCAGTAGCTGTCTCTTCTAGCCTCTGTCGGCTACCACACCATTTTCTGCTCTAGCTCAGCACCCTAAACACGCCCTCAACTTCAGTTGAGTCCTTTAGTCCTAGCTCAAAAGGACTAAATCTGCCCTTAGCTTAGTGTGCTTCTAATTTCCCACCTGCTAGCTCAGGTTCGATCAGGGAAGTGACGAGTGGCCACTCAAGCAAGATCTCACATGGCTGATGGCTCTTTCTCCCTCCAAAGCACGGTGAATCATTTTCCCTCCTCTGCATCTGCTTGCCTGCCTGCAGGAACCTGGAAGTTCTGCCTCTTCTGCCCAGCCATTGGCCACTAGCATCTTTATTGATCGATCAAGAACCAACTAGGGAGCAGGGCAGTGGTGGCTCACACCTTTAATCCCAGCACTTGGGAGGCAGAGGCAGGCAGATTTCTGAGTTCAAAGCCAGCCTGGTCTACAGAGTGAGTTCCAGGACAGCCAGGGCTATACAGAGAAACCCTGTCTCAAAAAAACTAAACCCAAAAAAACCACCACCAACAACAGCAACCAAGTGGGGGAGCAGGGCAGTGGTGTCTCACACCTTTAATCCCAGGATTTCTGAGTTTGAGGCCAGCCTGGTCTACAGAGTGAGTTCCAGAACATCCAGGGCTACACAGAGAAACCCTGTCTCAAAAAACACCCCCCCCAAAAACAAAAACAAAAACAAAAAAACCAACTGGGAAACAGGACCTTCAGTGCTCATTCCTGGTCAGAGCATCAGAACCACTCCCTACAGTTGTTCTTTTCCGTAACCTTCATCTCACTATTGTACCAGTGATCACATCTTGCCTGGCAAGTCAGTATGATAATACACAGGTTCTAGTGCTGAGCTGAGTAAGGCCATTTATTATTATTTATTATTATTATTGTATGCCAGAGTGTGTATGCATGTGCACACATACCATGGAGGTATGTGGAGGTCAAAGGACGATTTTCTGGAATCAGTTCTACCATGGAGTCTTGGGATTCTGGTGCAATTCTTCAGTCTTGCGTAAACTGCCTGGTCTGTCGATATTGTTTCAACTACCATGTGATGTATGCCAATGACCTCCAATTCCATTTTCTTGCCAGACCTCTCAGTAGCTCCAGGGGAAATACTCAGCTGCCTGCTAAACATCTGCATTTGGCTTCCCTTAGGTATATAATGTGTAATATATCCCATACTGAACTTAATTACTATTCCTTCAAACTTTCCTGTACAGAGCCATATTGGGGCAGTCTTGCACTTGGTCAAAGTTTGACTTTGGTCAAGGTTAACTTCTCCCAGATAGCCAGGATCCTGCTCCACCTAGGGCCGAGTGCTCGAAGTAAAGGTTAAATTCATTGTTCCTCCAGGTCTAGGAATTCCTGAATTAAACAGGTGACCCACCCAGCTGCCGGAGCAGTCAAGACGAGGACCTCCAAGAGAAGCTAGACAACTTCCACCGGAACTCAGCCTGGAGTCTGGGGGGAAGGGTTTGCCCAAACTGTTAAAAGGTCTGGCGCCATTAAAGTTTCTGGCTTTGATCAGTGAATATTGTCTTAGCCATACTTCTTTTCGCCCCTCTTCCCTATTTATTCCTCAGCTTCTGTTCCAGAAACCCACTTCGTAATAACTGCAGGCAGCTATGGAACCCTACACTTTCCTTTTCCTCTCCACCTCCTGTTTCTTCTAATGCTACCAGGGGTCAAATCTGGAGATTTGCACAAGCTATGCAGGTACTCTTCCACTGAGATACATTCCTAGGCCCTTGGTTTTCTAGTCCAGGGTAAAGTGCTGTGAATCCTCAGCAACCCTCTCTATGCTTAGCTCTGAGGTCTTTTACAGGAGATCTTTTATTTGCAAAGAAAATATTGATTTTAAGGCTAAGAATATGACTCAGAATATAAGTGCTTATCTGACATGTGCATAGCCTGGGTTCTCATCTCAGGGAGAAAGTCAAAACCAGAAGTACTGGTGCTTGCTGGTAACCTGGTAATGTTGCCCCTACTAGGATCACACTAGGTCAAGGCAAATTTACTCTTTCTCTCTCTTTTGAAAAATTACAATTATTGATGAGCATGGTGGCACATGCCTTTAATCCCAGTACTGGAGCACAACACTGGGGGGGCAGAGGCAGGCAGTTCAAGGCTGGCCTGGTCTAAATAGCAAGTTCCAGGATAGCCATGGCTAAATAGAGAGAAACTATCTCGAAAACAAAACAATTAAAAACATTATTTATTTATTTATTTATTTATTTATTTATTTATTTAATATATGCATATCCTGTGTCAGTGTCACAGCATGCATGTTGAAGTCAGAGGGCAACATACAGGAACCAGTTCTCTCTTTTTACCAAATAAGACCTGCCTATCCAACTCAGTCCTCAGACTTGGTGGCAGGTACCTACCTTTCCCCTCTCAACCATATTGCTCCCCTTCCTCTTGAGATAAGGTCTATGCAGCATCGGCTGGTCTAGAACTCCTTATATACAGACAGTGAACTGGCCTCAAGCTCCGTTCTGAGTGCTGGGGTTTAAAGGCATTTGCCACTATAACCACTTCTCTTTTTTAGCAAACAAAACCAGGGGCCTGGAGAGATGGCTTAGTACTCAAATATACCTACTTGGTCTTGTCCAGAACTCAAGTTAGGTTCTAGTTCCCATTCTAGGGAACTAGATCCACATGTAATCCATCTTTGGGGACCCAACACCTTCTTTTGGCATATGTGAGCACTTGAACTCATGTACACATGCCCACATTCACAAAATTTTAAAAATTTAAAACCCAACAACACAGGTCCTCATGGAGGCCTCAAACTGACCTCAAACTCATATGTATGGGACTGATGTTAAATTCTGATACTTCAGCCTCCACCTCCCAAGTGCAAGAATTATAAGCAGGGCCACCATGTCCAGATTTTTTTAAATTAAAAAATGTTGGACCCAGGTGTTGGTGGTGCATGCCTTTAATTCCAGCACTCTGGGAGGCAGAGGCAGGCGGATTTCTGAGTTTGAGGCCAGCCTGGTCTACAGAGTGAGTTCCAGGACAGCCAAGACTATACAGAGAAACCCTGTCTCTAAAAAACCAAAAAAAAAAATTATTTATTTAGTATGGGATGATATTTGCATACCACAGTGTATGTGAGGAGGTCAGAGGAAAACTTGCAGGAATGACTTTTTTCTTTCTACTATGACAGTCCTGGGGACTGGATTCAGGTCATCAGGCTTGACGGCAGTCTCTGCCAACTGAGCCATTTCACCAGCTCTCTCTTAATTTTTTTGAGACAGGGCCATATGTAGCTCAGCTTATCTTCAAACTAGCTCTATAGCCAAGGATGTCTTTGAACTCTTTCTCCTTCTTCACCTCCCAAGTGCTGGGATTACATGTCTATACCACTATGCCTGGCTTTAGATATTTTATAGATACATGAATTATAGATAGTTATGGTCATCAAACTAAAAGTGATGTAAAGGAACTTAGAATTCAGAGATATAATATCAAAATACAAACATGGATAATATTATATATGAGGTTTTTCGAGACAGGGTTTCTGTCTGGAAACCTGCGCTGGAAGCCTGGAACTCACTTTGTAGGCCAGGTTGGGCTCAAAATCTTAAGATCCATCTGCTTCTGTCTCCTGAGTGCTGGGATTAAAGGTATGATACCACCACCACCTGGCATTTCATATATATATATAATATTTATTCTAGCCTTAAATGCTGGAAGAAGCTGAGGAGGAGGGCAACCCCATAGGAAGACCAGCTAACTATCCAGGATTCCTGAGGTCTCTCAAACACTGAGCCACCAACCAGGCAGCGTTCACTAGCTGATATGAGGCCCTCAACACATATACGGCAGAAACCTCAAACCATATGCCTGGTTTGGCCTCAGTGAAAGATGATGCATCTAACCTTTGAGAGACTTGAGGCCCCAGGTAGTGGGGAGGGCTGGTGGTTGGGGGTAGGGAACATCCTCTTGGAGATGGAGGAGGAGGAATGGGATGAGGAACTGTTGGAGGATAGACCAGGAGGGGGATAATGACTGGACTGTAAAAAAAAAAGATTTAATAACAACAACAACAACAACAACAATAATAATAATAAATTGTTTATTAAATCTGTATTTGTTAAATCAGCTTATGTTAAACTATTACATTGTCTCACACCTGAAAGTCTGAGTCCTTGGCAGTTGCTTTATCCTTGGGGCAGGATGCCCAGCAGTTGGAATAGTCACCCAGTGGATGTCTTTCATGGGAGAGCCCAGACATGGCGGTAACTCAGTCTGTAAGGGTAGGTACCTAAACACTCCCAGTCTGACACTGAAAACCTAGAAAGTTCCTGGAGAGCTGCTGGTCTGCAGTAAGTGATGGAAGCCTGAAGCTGCTCGTTCTGATATTAACAAAGAAATGGGCGGTGGCAGCAGTGGGGTAAATCAACTCAGTGACAAGAGTGAAGATCCAGTGAGCAGAAGACGGAGAATCGTCTACCAGCATGCTCTTTGTAGTCTGGTGCCCTCCACATCTGGGGTGGGTCTTCCCATATCCTATCATTTAGGGCCATCAGGTATAGTTGTCCTCTTAGGGCGTCCTAAGGCTACTTGACCTTCAAACTGACTGTCACACGGCATAAAGGCAGAGGGAGAGGATAAACCTACTAATGTGGTGACAGTGCTGATATGAATTACCTTTCTGACTGCTATGATTAGAAAGAAGTAACTTAAGGGAGGGCATGTTTACTTTGGTTTGCAGTGGGGAAGGGGTGTTGGGAAGAGCAGAGCTTGCTGCTGGTCACACGTGCTCTCGTCCAGGCAGCAGATAGTTATGAATGCTGAGGCACAGCTTGCTGCTCCCTCTCGTGCATTCAGGAGCCGAGCCCATGGAATAGTGCCATTGCATGCAGGGTGAGTCTTCCCAACTCACTGAACCCCATCTAGACACCCGCTTCTAATAACATGCCCTGACACTTGTGTCTTCAGTGATTCTACATCCTGTCAAGTTAGCAACCAGATTAACCATCACAGCTGGATAGTTCAGTGGGTAAACATACCTGCTGCTAAATCTAACAAAACCTGAGTCTGACCCCAGAGCCCCACACATTGGAAGGAGAGAACTGACTCCCAAAGTTGTCTTCCACATGTGACCGCCACTATGGCTCAAGTGCCCCACTCCCACAAAAAGTAAATGAAAATCTGAAATTTTAAAGCTAATAAAATGTACCACATTTTCTGTATCCATTCCTCTGTTGAGGGACATAGGGGTTGTTTCCAGCATCTGGCTATTATAAATAAGGCTACTATGACATGGAGGGAGCCATGGCTCCAGCCGCATATGTAGCAGAGGGTTGTCTTATCTGGCATTAATGGGAGGAGAGGCCCTTGGTCCTATGGAGGCTCGATGCCCCAGTGTGGGGGAATGCTAGAGCAGTGAACTGGGAGTGAGTGGGTGGGTGGGTGGGGAGCAGACTCAGAAGCAGGGGAAGGGGTTATGGGACAGGGGGCTTGTGGAGGGGAAACTGGAAAGGGGGATAACATTTGAAATGTAAGTAAATAAAATTACCAATAATTTTTTTTTAAAAAAAAAGCTAACTAAAAAAAAAAAACAAAAAACAAAAAAGAGGACTAGGTGACTTATATTTAATGAAGCTCAACCACAAAGGACATGAGGTAATTTTGAGCCTCAGGTTGCTTTGCTCTCCTGACACTGTCCCAACATGCAGTTTCTTAAGGTATTGGTTAGCTCTTAAATTCATTGGTTAGGCACAATCCACTGGAAGGAATGAATCACCTGAACTCATCTGACTACAAAGGATCTGGAAAACGTGTGGAATGCTTCGTTATGCAGTAAGCAATAAGTAGTTCAAAATAGTTACAGAAGACAACGCAAGAAGGAGAGAAATAATTGCACCTTAGGTTGGCATTCAGTCTTGTCAGGCAGGGGTCACCTTGTGGGAGGTTCTGTCCAGTGACGTTCAGAGTTCTTAACTCCTTTGGCTGGCTATCCATCCCAACCACCACATCACAGTATTCCAATCCCCTCCCCTCAAGCATTTCATTTCATTTTAGCAGGACACATGATTTTGCCTTTCCTCTGAACCCCTATAACTTTAGTTTGCTTCTTCTATTCTTTGACTACCTTAGGTTAAAGTTTGTCTTGTTGTTGTTGGACCTTGCTTAACTATAAGCAATACTCAACATGCCCAGCCTAATACACTTATTCCAACCCTTAGCTTAGTCTGCTGCATCCTTAGCAGAAAGATTACCTACCAGCTGCTTACTACAATATCATGTGGGCTACCAAGCTGAGTCTCATTTTGAGTTAGGTGATGTTGTCTAATAGTTTCCTCCAAGGTTTGAAACATTGCATTCTGCAGGAAGCTTCCTAAGCAGGAAGGTAAAAAATTCAACATAGCTTCAGGAAGTCCCTGAAACTGACCAAATTCATTAGGCCCCTCCTTCTGAGAATAATAAAAGATGAGAGTACATTTCAGAGTCAGAAAACCGAGCTATAAAGAAGACTCTCAGACAAGACCAGGTGCCTGGAAGAGGTTTAGACCAAAAGAGGTATCTAGGAAGAACACTTGCCAACCCATTGAGCTGTCTGTAGGCTGTGCAGAATGCTCAAGGTTTCCAGCTTTGTGAGCTGTGACCAGTGCTGGGATGGATTTTGGTGATACAACTTTCTGAGTCATTCCTGCTCCCTCATCCATATTCCTGCAGCCTCAATAAAAATCACTGAATCACCAAATTGGACTTTGGTGTTATCAATGCTTTGGTCTGTTGTGGGTTTCTTGTCTGGGGTGAGTAGATGTGTGTGTTGTATGTGTCCCCAAGAAAGGTCTTGTCACACAACAGGAGAGTTCTCATTCCCATTCCTGTGTAACATAATCTATATAGCAAACTCATTGTATCCATGAGTTTCATATCTGTATATTCAACTATGAATTGAAAAAAGTTTAAAAATTATGTATGTGTGTATGTATGTGTGTTTATACATATGTATCTGAAGTCATTCAGAGGTCAGAAGATGGCTGCTGCATCCAATCCCCCTGAGCTGGACTTATAGGTAGTTGTAAGCTGCCTGGCGTATGTGCTGGCAAGCACACTTGGGGCCTTCTTAGTGGCAGGCAATATGTAATCTTAACCACTGAGCTATCTTCCAGTCCCTACCAAAGAAATTTAGTTACATTTGTACTGAACATATGCAGAATTTTTGGTAGTTATTCCACAACAGATAATATAAGACTATCTGTGTAGCATTTACTTTATTTTGGGTATTACAGGTAATCTAGATATGATTTAAAATATGCAGGAAAATATGTATAAATGTAAATACTATGCATTTTTTTTAATTATTTATTTATTATATGTAAGTACACTGTAGCTGTCTTCAGACACCCCAGAAGATGGCATCAGGTCTCATTACAGATGGTTGTGAGCTACCATGTGGGTGCTGGGATTTGAACTCAGGACCTCTGGAAGAGCAGTCAGTGCTCTTAACCGCTGAGCCATCTCTCCAGCCCCATAAATGTAAATACTATGCATTTTTAAATTAGGTTCTTTAGCATAGACAGATTTTGGAATCCTTTAGGATTCTAGAATACCATTAAGTGACTACTTGTTTTAAAGGTCTTTAAGTCATGACACTGCTTCAGGCTCTGAATTACAGTCATGCATAACCATGCCTGGCAGAAGGCTCATCTATATGTAGTTGTTAGAAACTTCCAGTAAACATAGTCAGTAAACATGCAACCAGGACTTAAACCTAAACTGTCTTAGTTTTTGCTATCTTGTACACAGAAAAGGAAATAATTTATTATAATTGGTCACAGAATTAAAGGCAGACATTCAGGAGCATTGCAGGATGGGTTGACACCAGCAGCTACATTGGGCAACCAAGACCATCTGTCCTTTGCTCTTCAGACTGGATGTGGAGCCTTTGGTGGGCAGAGGGGGGAATATTGGCGAAAGATGCATTAGACGATTTAACTTCCCAACTTTTAACTGGCTTTGGAGAATCCCTGTGCTGTATTCAACTCATTGGAGGCATGAGTTGGCTCATTTCATTTCCTGGGGCCTCAATTTCCCTATCTGTAAAATGTTTTATACAAATTGTTTTATTACCACATTAATTATATGTGATAATGAGCTTCATTATGACATTTTCATGCATGTACATAATGTATTTCAGAAATATTGTCTGTTATCTCACTGATACATGGTGTGTATACATACACATATATACAGTGTGTACACACATATATACACTGTGCACACACATATACACAAAACCTTGTTTTATTTTGCTCTGTGTATGTTTGTATGTGTGTGTGTGCACATGCATACACAAGCACTCGAGCACACGCATGTGCATATGGAGGTAGAGAACAACTTATGGTGTTAGTTCCCTCCTACCATCATGTAGGTTCTGGGGAAGAAGCCAGGTCATCAATCTTGGCAGTAGACACTTTACCTACTGAACTGCCTTGCTGCCCAAGGGTTTAGGGAAGAGAATGGGAAAGTATTTTAAGGAAAGAAGACAGGGAAAATTTTGGGGGAAACCTCACTATAAATCGCTACTTAGAACTAGAGTCAAGTAAAGACCCATGGGAACATATAAGAGAAAATGGAGCTGCTTCTGCAGTAAAACACCAAAGGACAGATTACACCAGGCAACAGAAGGGCCTAATGGTCCCAGGGATTCACTCATGGAATGTTCCAGTGGTGTCTGCAGTGGTTTAGGCAGTCGCCTGGAAACAGTGCTGAAGTCAGAAGTGGCTCTGATACTCTAGAGTTCACAGAGGCAAAGCAAAAGACAAATAATTCTCTCACCAAGCTGAACTTATCAGTCCCATGAAGATCTACTCATCAGGTTCCTAGAGAAGGTTTGTATGTTACCCCCTGCCCACCAAGGGGTCTGAAATGGTTGACTTTTTCCTGCAGGAATTTCTCCAAGGTGAGGCTTTGAAGACTATGCTGGCACAAAAGCCAACTCACCCTGGTCAACAGACTTGGGTCAAGATATTTGTGGCCATTAGACTCTACCACAGTTATATCAGCCTGGGTGTTTTATGTTTCAAAGTATCAGTCAGTCTCTGCCATCTAGAGGGGTCTCTCCTTGACTAAACTATCCATTTTCTCTGTGTGTAAAGAAGTCTAGTGAGGGAAGATGATCAGCAAACCTGAGCCTGTCTTATCACAGTGTCAGGGTGCTCCTGTTCTATGCTGCTATCTTAATTTGATTTTCTATTGCTGATAAACACTGAACAAAAACAGCCCAAGGAGTAAAAGCTTGCAGCTTCCAGACCCCACTCAGGGGAAGTCAGGGCAAGAACTCAGTGCAGGAGACTGGAGGCAGAAACTGAGGCAGACCCAGGAAGAGAGGGGTGCTGCTTACTAACTGGTTCCCCATGGCTTGCTCAGATGAGAACTACCCAGGACCACCTGCCCAGGAGTAGTACCACTCACAGCAGTCTGGGCCCTCCCATATCAGTAATTAATCAAGAAGATGCCCCACAGAGATGCCCCTAGCCAATAGGAGAGAGGCAGTTACTTAGCTGAGATTAATTCTTCCTGGATATGTCTAGGTTGGCGTCAAGTTGTCAAAAACTTGCACAGCTCATCCTTGCTGAGGTCTAGGCAGCCGCCCAGAAGTGTAGCTAATACAACCTCTTCCAATCCTCAGAGACAACAATATAAGTTCTTGTGGCCAAGAAGCTGCTGTTAGCAAGGATTAACTACTGTAATATTTTGGCTAGGGTCTGCACCCTAGTCAAACTTCAAGTCCCCTACGATGCTATTATCAAGACCAATAGCCACTTGACTCAAGTTCTGAAAATAGTGTTCACAAAGTTTCCATATTGAGAACTTACCAATAATCTTGTAAAAGGCCACACCAAAGTGTCTGGGCAGAGAACCTAGGCTCCAGCTGTGGTTACAATATAGGGCATATGTATATTTTGATTTTTTTGAGATGGTTTCACTATGTAACCCTGACTAGCCTGGAACTTGTTATGTAGACAAGGCTGGACTCAAACTCACAGAGATCATCTTGTCTCTACCAGGCTGGCCTCATACTCAGTGATCTACCTGCCTCTGCCTCCCAAGTGCCAGCACTAAAGGCATGCACCACCACCACCTGGCTTGATTTTTTTTTAATTAAAAAAAAAGTGTAGTACTACATGTAGTTGTGTGCTCCTTTAATTCCAGTACCCAGGAGGCAGAAGCAGGCAGAGCTCAGTGAGTTTAAGGCCAGTATAATCCACATAGAGAATTCCAGGGAAACCAGGGATACATGGGGAAGACCCTGTCTCAATGATATGACACGACAATGACGACGATGATGATGATGGTGATGATGATGATGGGTGATTTGACTGAATGGATATTTGTGCACCATGTGCATGCCTGGTTCCCTCAGAGACCAGAAGAGGAGGTCAGAGCCCCTGAACTGGAGATGGTTGTGAGCAGCCATATGAATGCTGGAAATCAAACCCAGGTCCTCTGGGTTTGGAGGAGCAGTAGTCACTGTTCTAAACTGCTGAGACATCCCTCCAGACCTGCAACATAATATTTTTATGCAAGAAAAAGTGACCAGACTCTGGTCAGACCAGCTTATATTGAATGAAATCTTTCTAACCCATGAATAGGATTTCATGTGTATAGAGTTTTAACTTGAGAAAAAGAAACTGCAATGTTTGCATGGCCTAATCAGCAAATAACAGCTCTCTGAATCTCTTTTCTTACTTGTTAACTGAAGGCTTTACCTATGTGGTTTGTGGAGTCCAGTCTACTTCTGAATATTACAGGATTCCAAGGATTTATTTTATGTGTATATGTGTGTTGTCTCTGTGTTGGCATGGGCACATAGGTGCAGATACCCACAGATTCAAGAGGCATCAGATTCCCCTGGAACTGGAGTTACAGGCAGTTCTGAACCACCCAACATGGGCACTGGTGATCCAGCTCAGGTCGTCTGCAAAAGCAGTGCACACCCTAGCTGCTGAGCTCTCCTCAGCACCAATTGTGGGGTTCTAGATAGTGCGGTTAAGGTAACATCTCTCCTCTTCATTAATGTTCCACCCTGAAACATCAATCTTATTATCTTTTCTCTGCCCACAGCTGGCTCACAGTTCATTTTTCAAAATCCTCAGATCTTCATTGCCTCTCAAACTCCTTTTGTACCTTCTTTGTTTGGTCACATTTTTCTGTAGACCTCCCCCAGATTATATTTTTAGTCTGCCTACTTCTCTCTGGCTCCCAACTCTGAGGGCCCCGAGATCCCCTGTCATTGGTCCCTCTAACAGAGGTACACCTTTCTCCCAAAGCCAAAGGATCAGGTATTCAGTGGCTCCGGTGACAAGTGTGATGTCAGGTTACAGATACTGTTTCCTGAGAGACCACACTACAGTGTCAGAAGAATTCCAGGCTGCCCACAATGCCCCGTCATCACCTGGCTGTTCCTTCAAGGTGAGAGGAGCCAGAGCTCCCCACTAGGACTAGTGTGCACCTGGAAATATGGCTCTGAGCCTCCAGCCCCAACTGCTGTTGCTCCTATCGCTACTGCCACAGGAAGGTGAGAACAGTGAGTAGGCCTGGGATAAAGGAGAATAACCTTTGCCCTTGTTAAAACTGCGTTTGTGACTTGGGTGGTGGCAGCGGCGGGTGCACACCTTTAATCCCAGCACTAGGGAGGCAGAGGCAGGTGGATCTGTGAGTTAGTGGCCAGCCTGGTCTACACAGCTAGTTCCAGGACAGCAGAACTCAAAAAACAAAACCAAACAAACAAAAACCTGTGTGTAACTTCCCCCTCTTTTAAAGATTTCTTTCTTTCTTATTTTATTTATATGAGCACTCTATCTGCATGTAGATATCTGTAAGCCTAAGGAAGACATCGGATCAGATCCCATGACAGATGGCTGTGAGCCACCATGTGGTTGCTGGGAATCGAACTCAGGACCTCTGAAAGAGCAGACTCTGCTCTTAATCACTAACCCATCTCTCTAGCCCTTGCCCTCCTTTTAAAATTGTGTGTGTGTGTGTGTATGTGTGTGTGTGAGAGAGAGAGAGAGAGAGAGAGAGAGAGAGAGAGAGAGAGAGAGATTGATTGATTGACTTCCCCTCTTTTCAAAACTGTGCCAACACTGGTGAGGCACCATGGCACACAGGTAGAGGCAAGGACAATCTCAGGATTTCATTCTCCTCTTTCCTTCCACAAGATGGGTTCTGGGATTTGAACTCAGGTCACCAGGCTTGCCGACAGATGCCTTTACCTGCTAGGCATCTCACTGGACTGCCTTTCCCTCTAACGAGACAAGAGTGCATGGTGGCTGGGTATGGAGGTTTGTGCCTATTAGCCCAGCAGTCTGAGGCAGAGGACTGAGAGTTGAGTCCAGCCTAGACTACATAGAGAAACCTTGTCTCAAAAAGTATATAAAGCAATGAATAGTGTGAGGGTTAGCCATTCAGATAAAAGCTAAAAGGACAAGGAAGAGGGTAGAGATTGCTGCTATGGGTGACACTAAAGGTTCAGAAAGCACTGTAGGGACTGACAGGAATGACAGGGATGACAGGGATGCCCTTCTTCAGACCCCAGCAGGGAATTGTGTTCAGGGCACAAGCTAGTCTGGATTTTAGGCCTTTCTCCTTTAGTGATCTCTTGTCACTCTTCTTCTAGTGACTTTGGCCCCTACTGGGCCCCAGTCTTTGGATGCCGGTCTCTCCCTTCTGAAGTCATTTCTCTCCACTCTGGACCAAGCTCCTCAGCGCTCCCTCAGCCAGTCACGATTCTCTGCATTCCTGGCCAACATTTCTTCTTCCTTCGAGCTTGGGAGGATGGGGGAGGGACCGGTGGGAGAGCCCCCACCTCTCCAGCCCCCTGCACTTCGGCTCCATGATTTCCTCGTGACACTGAGAGGTAGCCCAGACTGGGAGCCAATGCTAGGGCTTCTGGGAGATGTGCTGGCACTCCTGGGACAGGAACAGACTCCCCGGGACTTTTTGGTGCACCAGGCAGGTGTACTGGGTGGACTTGTAGAGGCATTGTTGGGAGCATTAGTTCCTGGAGGTCCCCCTACCCCCACGAGACCTCCATGCACCCGTGACGGCCCTTCTGACTGTGTCCTGGCTGCTGACTGGTTGCCTTCTCTGATGTTGTTATTAGAGGGCACACGCTGGCAGGCTCTGGTGCAGCTGCAGCCCAGTGTGGACCTAACCAATGCCACAGGTCTTGATGGGAGAGAGCCAGCCCCTCACTTTTTACAGGGTCTGCTGGGCCTGCTTACCCCAGCAGGAGAGTTGGGCTCTGAGGAGGCTCTTTGGGGTGGTCTGCTACGCACAGTGGGGGCCCCCCTCTATGCTGCCTTCCAGGAGGGGCTACTGCGAGTCACTCATTCTCTGCAAGATGAGGTCTTTTCTATTATGGGACAGCCAGAGCCTGATGCCAGTGGGCAGTGCCAGGGAGGTGAGTGCTGCCAGGGCCAGAGCAGGCATATGGCAGGGAAAGAAAGTGAGATGGGGTCATTTCCTTCCTTGCTTTTTCCCTCCTAGGCAACCTTCAGCAGCTGCTCTTATGGTAAGTAACAAGCACCCTCCAGTTCTGGGAAGTTGGGTCTCAGCAACCTGTAGATAGAGTGCTGAAGGCATCGGTCTCACAGCTCAGGAGGAAATCAAGAGGACAAGCGTGGATTAGTGGCTTTAGAGCATGATGTCTGCGTTGGCGTTCAACTCCCCTTCTTTGTTGTCATGTGACATTGCACACCTCACATATGTGGTCTATGCCTCACTTTCTCCCATTTGTGAAACAAAATAACTACCACTGCAGAGTTGTGAAGAATACAATGAGTTGAGAAAAGTTAGGCATGTTGGCACATGCCTTTAATCGCAGCACTCTGGAGGCAGAGGCAGGAGGATCTCTGAGTTCAAGGCTAGCCTGGTCTACAGAGCAAGTTGCAGCATAGCTAGAGCTACACAGAGAAATTCTGTCTCAGAAAAGGAAAAAAAAAAAAAAACGTTGACAAAGTATAAACCACTTAGAGCAATGTTGGGCCTATAGTGCTATAGTCTACGTTAGCTACTGAAGATTGTACATGGGGCACAGAGTGGTCCTAATGATTTCCTGATGGGAGGCCAAACACAAGGGTTGTACATAAGCCACCCAAAGCCAGGTGAAGAAGAAGGGGTCAGGCGTGGGCTGTCCCAGGCAGTCTTGTGCCTCGGCAGCACAGATTTCTCTCCTTTCGTCTGCCTTAGTACTCAGGTACCACCTTTCTTCTCAGGAAGCTTATCTAGGAAAGAGCCCGTGCTTGCCTAAAAGTCCCTGCAGAGCTCTGAGCTAGGGTCAGAATCTTCACCTGGAGGAAGTGAACCGATGCCTCCTCTCTGTGTACCCAGGGGCATGCGGAACAACCTTTCTTGGGATGCCCGAGCACTGGGTTTTCTATCTGGATCACCACCTCCACCCCCTGCCCTCCTGCACTGCCTGAGCAGAGGTGTGCCTCTGCCCAGGGTGTCCCAGCCTGCAGCTCACATCAGCCCTCGGCAGCGGCGAGCCATCTCTGTGGAGGCCCTCTGCGAGAACCACTCAGGCCCAGAGCCTCCCTACAGCATCTCCAACTTCTCCATCTATTTGCTCTGCCAGCACATCAAGCCTGCCACCCCACGCCCCCCTCCTACCACCCCACGGCCCCCTCCTACCACCCCACGGCCCCTTCCTACCACCCCACAGCCCCCTCCTACCACCCCACAGCCCCCTCCTACCACCCCAAGGCCACCTCCTACCACCCCACAGCCCCCTCCCAGCACTGCTGTCATCTGCCAGACAGCTGTATGGTATGCAGTCTCATGGGCACCAGGTGCCCGAGGTTGGCTCCAAGCCTGCCATGATCAGTTTCCTGATCAATTTCTGGATATGATCTGCAGCAACCTCTCATTTTCAGCCCTGTCCGGCCCCAATCGTCGCTTGGTAAAGCAGCTCTGTGCCGGCCTGCTCCCACCCCCAACTAACTGCCCACCAGGCCTGATCCCTGTGCCCCTCACCCCAGAAATATTCTGGGGTTGCTTCCTGGAGAATGAGACACTGTGGGCTGAACGGCTGTGTGTGGAGGAGAGCCTGCAGGCTGTGCCTCCGAGGAACCAGGCTTGGGTTCAGCATGTGTGTCGGGGCCCCACCTTGGATGTCACTGATTTTCCACCCTGCCTTGTTGGACCCTGTGGGGAACGCTGCCCAGACGGGGGCAGCTTCCTACTCATGGTCTGTGCCAATGACACTCTGTATGAAGCCTTGGTTCCTTTCTGGGCTTGGCTAGCAGGCCAATGCAGAATTAGTCGTGGAGGAAATGATACCTGCTTTCTAGAAGGCATGCTGGGCCCCCTGTTGCCATCTCTGCCACCTCTGGGACCATCCCCACTCTGTCTGGCTCCTGGTCCTTTTCTGCTTGGCATGTTATCCCAGTTGCCACGCTGTCAGTCCTCTGTGCCAGCCCTTGCCCACCCCACACGCCTGCATTACCTCCTGCGCCTACTGACCTTCCTTCTGGGTCCAGGGACTGGGGGTGATGAGACTCAGGGGATGTTAGGTCGAGCTCTGCTGCTCTCTAGCCTCCCAGACAACTGTTCATTCTGGGATGCCTTCCGCCCAGAGGGCCGGAGAAGTGTACTGAGGACGGTCGGAGAGTACCTGCAGCGGGAAGAGCCGACTCCACCAGGCTTAGAATCCCCCATCAGCCTCGCCTCTGGTATGAGCAAGCTGGAGCTTCTGTCCTGCTTCAGTGTGAGTGAACTGCCTCTGGAAAAGCCCTTGGAGCAAGGGAAGGGACTCCAGGAAATTTCCCTAATATAGAGAAGTAGTGTGGTACTCCGAGTGATGCCAACCTTAGGCAGGTTATTCTGCCTTCTCATCTATAAACTGAGTGTAACAAGATGCTAACTCTTAGGGTAGTTGCAAAGACCGTATGGAATGCTCTGCTGTGGGCTTAGCCTGGTGCACGATCCGTAAACGTGCAAGCACAAGAGACTCCTGAGTCTCTCACTCTCTGACTCTCCCCTGTTCTGCTACAGGAAGCAAAGGGTTTTCATTCTCTCCCTATCCAGTGAGGAGTGTAGGTTGGAAAGTAAGATTAAGAGAGAAATATTGAAGAGGAATATAAACCAGAAACCTGGTTAGGTTCAACTGTTGCATAAATTACTGTCATCTTGGGCAAGTAATGCTTTCCTGCATCATAGATTCTTTTCCATATGACAGAGGAACTTAAATGTTACCTTTCATAGTTGATTCATGGACTATCTGTTATGTAAAGGGCACTTTGTGAGATTTGTTAGTTCATGTTAGGGCCACTTTTTCAAGCCCGAGATTAAGTAAAATGGAATTTGAGTGACTGGAGTTTGGTTCAGGCCTACATGTATTTGGCACCGGAGTACAAGGGAAGATAGGACATGGTCCCAGGTTTAATGAGAACTACCATCTGAAGAGGTGCAGGACATGCAAGCATACCCCCAAAGTGAGTTAAAGTGTGGAGAAGATTTAGGAGGAGCAGAGAGACAGCTCTCTTCCTGTATTCTCTCTTCACCAGCCTGTACTGTGGGATCTACTCCAGAGAGAGAGGAGCATTTGGGCCCTAAGGGTCCTAGTGAAGGTAGTGGGGGTGGGGAGGGTGGGGGCTGAGAGGGTGGGGGCTGAGAGGGTGGGGGCTAGGGGATGGCAGGGGTGGGGTACATGGGTGGCTGAGTGACAGCCATGGCTTGAGAAGGCTGGTCACTGAGGTCGTATTCACCCTGGCCTCCTGTTTGCAGGCCTACCTGCGCATGCCTCCAGAAGAGCTTCAGCAGCTGGTGCTTTCAGCCGAGATGGAGGCTGCACAGGGCTTCCTGACGCTCATGCTCCGTTCCTGGGCTAAGCTGAAGGTGGCACAGAGCGGGAAGGGGGGCAGGAGTATAAGGATCAAAGGGACCCAAATCCTTAGCATTCTGGGGGTTTGCTTCAGTGAAAAGAGGAACCCCAAAGAGGAGCGGCAGAAGATCCTGAGGAAGGTCGGAGGCAGCATCATGTGTCTGTTCCTGCAGGTTCACCCATCCGAGGAGCAGGCCATGGGCCGCCTGACAGCCTTGCTGCTCCAGCGGTACCCACGCCTCACCTCCCAGCTCTTCATCGACATGTCTCCGCTCATCCCCTTCCTGGCTGTCCCTGACCTCATGCGCTTCCCACCGTCCCTTTTGGCCAACGACAGTGTGTAAGCACTATTCCTGCCTACCCAGCCCACCCGCCTACAGAGGTCCCTTTTAGGGAGACTCTCCTTCCTGTCCACAGCGACAAGGCTATAGCAGAGAGGATATAAGAAAAATGTTAAGACCTGCTACTCTCCTTAGCCTGGCTGCCATCCGGGATCACAGCTCAGGAATGAAGCCTGAACAGAAGGAGGCCCTGGCAAAGCGACTGCTGGCCCCTGAGCTGTTCGGAGAAGTGCCTGATTGGCCCCAGGAGCTGCTGTGGGCAGCCCTGCCTCTGCTTCCCCATCTTCCCCTGGAGAGCTTTCTCCAGCTCAGCCCTCACCAGGTAGGAGAATCATTTGATAGCACCTAGTGGGGGTCCCTGTCTCACCATTACCCCACCTCTCCTTCCCCATCTCAGATCCAGGCCCTGGAAGATAGCTGGCCAGTAGCGGGTCTTGGGCCGGGACACGCCCGACACGTGCTTCGTAGCTTAGTAAACCAGAGCATGGCTGATGGGGAGGAGCAGGTGCGCAGGTGAGTGGCTGTGGAATCAAGACTGATCAGCATGGAGGTGTTTAGAAGCAGGGCTAGTATTGCAGAAAGGAATACTGAAGAGCGAGAGAGGAGGAAGGGCCCTGTCGAGCTAGGGGAACTGAGAGAGAAACTGATATGTGGCACTCACATTTCCTAGTTTAGTTTATATGCCTACTCTATGTACCAAATAGTTGGTGCCTGGGTACTTATCTGGATGAACATCAAGGCCAACTTCACGTCTCCTTAAGGCTTGGGTCCCTTGCCTGTTTCCTGAGTCCTGAGGAGCTACAGAGTCTGGTGCCCTTGAGTGATCCGATGGGGCCTGTAGAACAGGGCCTGCTGGAATGTGCGGCTAATGGGACCCTCAGCCCAGAAGGACGGGTGAGCCCTTTGGTACAAATCTGAAGGACTGCAGACCCCCCTAGGGACTATGTGAGTGACTTGCCCAGTTGTACCAGCCAAGCTCAAGCACAGTGGTGTGGGGTCCCTGTCACCTCTATTCTTGAGTGCCTCTTACCTCTGTTTCCTGTCCCTACCCTATTATATATACCCTTTGTGACCTTGAACCTGCTCTACTCTGGTCTTATGCCTGGTTCCAAGTACTTGGTAAATTTAGATGTACATTTGGAAAGGCAGTTCTGGGTGCAGCTGCATTTTCTCCCCCGTCCTAAGTCTTCCTTTGTTACAGGTGGCATATGAACTTCTGGGAGTGTTGCGTTCATCTGGAGGAACTGTCTTAAGCCCCCGAGAGCTGAGGGTCTGGGCACCTCTCTTTCCCCAGCTGGGCCTGCGCTTCCTGCAGGAGCTCTCAGAGAGCCAGCTTAGAGCCATGCTTCCTGCCCTGCAGGGAGTCAGTGTCACACCTGCCCAGGTGAGCTCCACTTCCTCCCTGAGGCCCCTCACAGAACCCTGTGTGGAGATGTCATCACCTCCTTCCCTGTAAGCACTGAAAGTGAACCATATGTCACTTTCAGCTCCAGAGGGACCCCCAGACAGGTTGGTGCTTGTGGTGGCTGAGAGGGATTTGGAAGCTTTAGAGGCAGGTTCAGGGGTCAGTTTGGGACTTGATGGGGCCTGAGAACTTCCTGTTCCATCCCATTACAGGCTGTTCTGTTGTTTGGAAGACTCCTTCCTAGGCATGATGTAAGTAGCAGCAAGTTCTCAGTGTCTCCTAGAGGGCTCTGAACCCTGTTCCCATGGCTCCTGTATTGGCCCTCTCCTCCCTTTAAACTCCCCTCATAGCTAATACCCTGCTTTATTTTCTTCTGCCCCTCTTCTTCAGACCTCTTGTCTCTCTTGTTTCTTAGCTGTCCCTGGAGGAACTCTGCTCCCTGCACCCTCTGCTGCCAGGTCTCAGCCCCCAGACACTCCAGGCCATCCCTAAGAGAGTTCTGGTTGGCGCTTGTTCCTGCCTGGGCCCTGAACTGTCAAGGCTTTCAGCTTGCCAGATTGCAGCCCTGCTGCAGACCTTTCGGGTATGAGGACAGGGAGAAAGAGAGAAGCAGAAGATGG
Organism: Apodemus sylvaticus; assembly: GCF_947179515.1. NCBI lineage: Eukaryota > Metazoa > Chordata > Mammalia > Rodentia > Muridae > Apodemus > Apodemus sylvaticus. The sequence continues at coordinate 103,996,798 of NC_067476.1, read as the reverse complement.
GCGGTATATAGAGGGTAGACATCTTTATTTCCAGGGAGAGTGCGCGCATGTGCATGTGCCCACGCACACACACATACACACAAGCACACTTACACAGACCACAGACACATAACACACACACATACACTTACACAGACCACAGACACATAACACACACACATACACTTACACAGACCACAGACACATAACCACACACACACTTATACAGACCACAGACATACAACACACACATAGACTTACACAAACCACAGAAACAAAACATGCATACACACTTACACAGACCACAGACACACAACACACACATACTTACACAGACCATAGACACAATACACACACACACACATTTACACAGACCACAGACACACAACACACACATACACTTACACAGACCACAGACACACACAACACACACACACACACACACACACAATTACTGCTAATTCTTGTGCAGGTAAAAGATGGTGTTAAAAATATGGGTGCAGCAGGTGCCGACACAACTGTGTGCATTCCTGGTCAGGTATGTGTGGGATCTCCAGACTGAGCACCTCTCCGTGTTCTGGGTGGTTTCATCTGGCAGATCTTGCCTCATGCACTTGGCCAGCAGTGACTCTGAAAGTTCAGGCTGGCTCTGTGCCCGCATCGTAACTGACAGCATCCCAGGTCCTGGTGCAGAGATACTCCCATTACCTCACAATGTCAACCCAAAAGGCCGAGGCCATCCAGGCCAACCTCCTGTGTTCTAATGAAAAGACTGAGGCTGAGAGAAGCTAGGGGCCTTCTGCTCATCAGGTGTCTAACTAGCATAATACATTCACTGCAGCCTGAGGTGTGGGGACTCCTAAGTATTCCTTGCTTCAATGGCAGGTGCCACCCCACCCCATCCTAGCTTTGATTCCTTTCTGCCCTTCTCTGAGGGCTAGTACAGATCCTCTCACCCATCACCACACTGCCTATCACCACACTGCTGCCCATCACTGCCTGCAGCCCACCATTTGGCCGGACTGCCTGCTTCCCCTGCTCCCATTAAAGCTGCTACAGCTGGACACTGTGGCTCTGCTGGCAAACCGAAGACTCTATCGGCAGCTGCCTTGGTCTGAACAACAGGTAACTCTTTCTTCTGCCCTTAGAGCTCCCCCACTGTCTTCTCTACTTCCTTTACTCAGACCACCTTACTCTGATACCTTATCCCTAACCACCGCTTCACTGTGCTCTCGATCTCTCTCCTTCTTCTTTCCTTCTCTCCCACCCCCACCCCATTATTACTAGGAAGGGAGTAATCTCTCAGAAGGGAGTAGGGCTTCGGGAAGGAGGGCTGGTAGGAATCAGTATCTCTCAGTAGAGAAATAAGGCCCCAGGCTCCCCTCTGAGGCCCTCAGTACAGTACCTCCCCTGGGACGCTGTTCTCTCTTTGTTTATTTATAGGCACAGTTTCTCTGGAAGAAGATGCAAGTGCCTTCCAACCTGACCCTGAGGAATCTGCAGTGAGTAGCCGTGGTGGACAGTCGGTTCGGTTGAGCTCCATTATTTCTGTTACTGCTGTTCTTAAGCGCTTCCTTGTCCCCCTCCCACCCTGCACAGTGTCCCAGCTGCCAGTTATTGCTGCGGGACTCAGACAACTTAGGTTTGTGTCACACTCCATCACCAAGAGTCAAGTCTCTTAGTCACTCTAAGCTTCAGATTTTTTCTTTTATATAATAAGAATTAAAGCCGGGCTGTGTTGGCACATGCCTGTAATCCCAGCACTCTGGGAGGCAGAGGCAGGCAGATTTCTGAGTTCGAGGCCAGCCTGGTCTACAGAGTGAGTTCCAGGACAGCCAGGGCTACACAGAGAAACCCTGTCTCGAAAAAAACCAAAAAAAAAAAAAAACCAAAAAAAAAAAAAAAAAATCCAAAAAATCAAGAATTAAAACAGAGCTCTAGCAAAGACTGAATGAGATTAATGCACATAAGATCTTTAACACATCACATGGCCCCATAGAAAGTTCCAATAGATACTTGCTGTTCTTAATTTAATTCAAGGTGACTTTAGAGCTGCTTGAGAAAGAAGTATCACTTTACTTACACCTACAGTAAAAGAACCAGGGGCTTTGGAACCTGAAGACACAGCTCTAGTCTCAACTTACTTCTAGTAGACCGGTGTCAAGAATATCCTTTATTGGGCTGGAAAGATGGCACAGTGGTTAAGAGCATTGACTGCGCCGGGTGGTGGTGGCGCACACCTGTAATCCCAGCACTCTGGGAGGCAGAGGTAGGCGGATTTCTGAGTTCGAGGTCAGCCTGGTCTACAGAGTGAGTTCCAGGACAGCCAGGGCTATACAGAGAAACACTGTCTTGAAAAAACCAAATCCAAAAAACCAAAAAACCAGAAAAAAAAATCATTGACTGCTCTTCCAGAGGTCCTAAGTTCAAATCCCAGCAACCACATGGTGGCTTACAACCTTCTGTGATAGGATCTGATTCCCTCTTCTGATGGGTCTGAAGAGACAGTGTCCTCATATACATAAGATAAATAAAAGGAGTGAGTGCATCAAGACTCTCCTGTTTAAAAAAAAAAAGAATATCCTTTGTTTTCTCACAGCTTAACAGTGAGGATGTTATGGAAAGCTAATGATGTTATCTATGTACAAACATTTCACAAGCTGTAAATGACTATCAGTGAGCATCTGTCTTTGTGCTGAGAGTGCTGACACAGAGCGCCAGGCAGGCCATTACATGTGTTGAATAGCATCTTTCCACTCACATGTCCACAGGGCTCTGGGTAACCTGGCAGGAGGCATGTCCTGTGAGTTTCTGCAGCAGATCAGCTCAATGGTTGACTTCCTTGCTGTGATACACATGCTTTACCAACTGCCCACCGGTGTTCGAGAGAGCCTGGTGAGAGGGTGACTCAGGTCTTAGTGGGAGGCTTGGACCCTGGGTTCAGAGCCCCGCCCTGGGGGCCGTGCTCAGTTCTGTTTGGCCCTGCTTTCTCTACCCTATACCTCTTAGCGGGCCTGTATCTGGACAGAGCTCCAGCGGAGGATGACAATGCCAGAGCCAGAGCTGACCACCCTAGGGCCAGAACTGAGTGAGCTTGACACAAAGCTACTCCTGGACTTGCCGTAAGTGCATGCTTGGAGATGTGGGGACCTCGGGGCACTCACCTTGGGGTAGAAGCTCCCCACTTGGGAAATACTCAGACGAAGTAGCTTTGTGTCTAGTGCTTCTTCAACATCATATTCAGCCCCAAACAGGACTCTTTCAAAGTCGTTTTGTAGCCGGGCGGTGGTGGCGCACGCCTGTAATCCCAGCACTATGGGAGGCAGAGGCTGGCAGATTTCTGAGTTTGAGGCCAGCCTGGTCTACAGAGTGAGTTCCAGGACAGCCAGGGCTATACAGAGAAACCCTGTCTTGAAAAAAAAAAAAACCAAATCAAAAAAAAGTGTACAGGCTTATTTATGAGTGGTTCCACCGAGGCAAGACTAGGATTAATAAGGTAGACAATCAGATCTTTTTTGTACAATGTAATACAATGGAAGTAGTGAGTTTCTGATCATTTATATTGTTCAAATCTAAGTTGGATAGTGCCATGGGAGGAATGTTAGAGAGTCAATTCAAGTATGAATTTGGGAGAGAAGAACAGGAGAGCTAGGGTTCCTCCATCCCAGACATTCTAGTTTATGAGTATCTTTTTAAAAGGGTCTCACTGTGTTGCATAGCTCTTGCTGGCTTGGAACTCACTGTATAGACCAGGCTGGCCTTGAACTCTTGAGATCCACTTGTCTCTGACTTCAAAGTACTGGGATTTAAGGCATGTGCCACCACACTTGCACTTCACTTTTTTTCCTTCAGATTTTTAATAATTTATTATTTTATTTTACGTGTATAAATATTTTATTGCATGTATTTCTATATATCGAGTAAATACCTGATACCCACAGAGACCAGAGAGAGTGTTAGATCCCTTGGAAATAGAGTTTCAGATGGCCATTCCCATGATGGCCACCATGGGAATCAAACCCTTGTACTCTGGAGGAGCAGCCGGTGCTCTTAGACACTGAGCCATCTCTCCAGCCCCTAGCTCATGAGGATCTTACCAATGTGCTTCTTTCCTCATTTTCCCACACCCTTGCCATCTGAGCTGCAAGTGAGAGTAGGCAAAGGCTGGGGTTAAAGACTTCCTGGAGGCGTGGGGCTGGTGGAAGCAGATAATACCCATGCTTGTTTGCTTGCAAAGATTTCCTGCAGGTTTTGGTACTCACACACTTGACCCTCTATTGAAGACAGGTACCACTTTCTGACTTCTGCTCTGTTTTGTTTTGGTTATTTTTCCTTAAAGACCATTTAAATCTTTTTAACTATATTGGTTCTCTAAGATAATTGTCCAACTGAGGTAAAAGACCATGAATAAGGAAACTGAAGTTCTTCACTTATGAAAGACTGATAAGAGATTTGAACAGTGTTTAATATAGGGGGCTTCTGAGTTCATCACATCATATAGGATTGATTCAAAAGATAGCTAGAGATAGCCTCTCTCTTTGCTGTCCCTTCAAGCACATGGTGTGAACTGGCTCAGGGCTGTTGGATGTCAGTTCTGTATAGAGTCACAGGTTGAGGTCTGATATTAGGAATGTGGGACTTGACCAGCCCTTCTCAGCTTGGCTCAGATCCACTTGAGTGTCACCACTGCCAAATTTCAATAATAGGATCCAGTTGATGGACCGATTGTCCAATGACTCCATTATGTTGGTGGTGGAACTGGTCCAAGATGCTCCAGAGCAGCTGCTGGCACTGACCCCGCTCCACCAGGCAGCCTTGGCAGAACGAGCACTTAAAAACCTGGTAAGAGTCTACCCATCAGACCCAGATCTGCTGTCTTCCGCAATCCCTGCCCCTCGCATTGTGTTCTTTCACTTCTAGACCTGCCTCTCGGTTATTTGATTAACCCGCTTCATGTTTCGTGTTTGTGTCCCTTGGAGTCTAAGAAATCTTTTGGGTTCTGCCTCTCAAACTTTCTACCTGCTTCTATCTGAGCTCATTCACTGTTTAAGGCCGGGAACAAGAGCAATGGCCTTCATAGGGGCCAGGGTGGAAGCAGAAGCGGAGGGAGGGTCAAGGGACTTGGTATCTTGATCGAAGAGTCTGGCACTCCAGGTCAGGTGCATTCTCCAAGGCTTGATGCCCCTCTCCAGGCTCCAAAGGAGACCCCAATCTCCAAAGAAGTGCTGGAGACACTGGGCCCCTTGGTTGGATTCCTGGGAATAGAGAACACGCGACGGATCCCCTTACCCATTCTACTGTCTCATCTCAGTCAGCTGCAGGGCTTCTGCCTAGGAGAGACATTTGCCACAGAGCTGGGATGGCTGCTGTTGCAGGAGCCTGTTCTTGGGTATGGTCCTTTGGTGACATCCTATGCCCAGGTCCTTGACCATCAGTCAGAGTGGTCTCCCATTCCACATGCTTAAAAGTACCCTGGCTCCCCAGTCACGGCATGTCAAAGTCCTCACAGTTCCTTCAACTCTATGCTCTCTCTTCTGTCCCCTAGAAAGCCAGAATTGTGGAGCCAGGATGAAGTAGAGCAGGCTGGACGCCTAGTATTCACTCTGTCTGCTGAGGCTATCTCCTTGATCCCCAGGGTGAGGTGAAGGAACAAGGGGACTGAGGGGTGGCTATGGGGAGTGAGCTCATGCGGGCCATGCAACTTGTGTCTGGCAAGACAGCAAAAGAAAGGCGGGCGTGTTTATGGATTTTGTTTTCAATTTTGTTTCTTGGGGGCAGCCACAAATGAGTGGCTCATTCTGTAGCCCAGGCTGGCTTTAAAATTCATGGCAATTCTACTTCAGCATCTAGAGCACTGAGATTCCAGGCATGACACCCCCCCCTCCCCATAACCGATGGCAGGGTCTGGAAATTATAGCACCTGGCCCTGACTGCCAGGTTGCTTTTCCTTTCCTCTCCTCTCTGTCCTGCAGGAGACTTTGGGCCCAGAAACCCTGGAGAGGCTTCTGGGAAAGCAGCAGAGCTGGGAGCAGAGCAGAGTGGGACATCTGTGTGGAGAGTCACAGCTTGCCCACAAGAAGGCAGCTCTGGTAGCTGGGATTGTACATCCAGCTGCTGAGGGCCTCCAAGGTGAAGCCCCCCAAATACGAATATGCCCATCAGGGTGTATGAAAAAAAGAAGGTGTCAAGACAAGCAGTGCAATTGGAGGCCTGGGTGGGAGACTGTTGGTGGCTGAGCTTTTCTTGTCACTTGCAAGGCCTTTGGTTCCACCTCAAGCCACATGGTAGGGTGGGAAGCTGGGTTCTAGGTGTGCTGTCTCTGAGCAGGTTTCCTGACCTCTGGGGTTTGGTCATCAAGGATTACAAGATGATATTCAAGGTCTCTTCTAGTTGTAAGGGTCTATAATCCTGGCAGTTTATAACCCCTTAAATGTTTAAAGTTGGGTGTGGTGGTATACACACCTGTCATCTAAACACTTGGGAGTGGTGGCAGGAAGATCAGGAATTCAAGGTCAGCGTTAGCTACATAGCAGATTTAAGGCCAACCTGGGCTATATAAAATCCTGTCTCAAAAACAAAACAAAATAGCAATTTATCCCAGAATTCTGTTTTTCTTGTTCTCTGAATCCTGGCAAAGTGTGGAGCTCTCTCCTGGGGAAATCCCTAAACAGGAGATGATCATGAGACCTGGATTCTGACTCAGCTCTTCACTAAGTACCTGAGCAATCTCCTCTGTGACCTGTTTAACACAGGATAGCCTTGTTATCCAGTCACTTAGTTCATTCAGATACCCCCATGAACCCTCAAATTCTCATTGTCACCATTCCTTAGCCCATGGTGCCCACACACTCCATCATCCAAAGGTTGGATGACCTATGACTATTAATGTAGGCATAATTTAGTATCACACTGACCCCTTGTCTCTGCCTTCCTCCTTCAGAGCCTGTACCGAACTGTGCGGACATACGGGGAACCTTCCCAGCAGCCTGGTCTGCAACACAGATCGCAGAGATGGAACTCTCAGACTTTGAAGACTGCCTGTCACTATTTGCTGGAGATCCAGGACTTGGTCCTGAGGAACTACGGGCAGCCATGGGCAAGGCCAAGCAGGTTAGGGATAAAAAGACTAATGGGACCATATGGGTGAAAACACAAAGAAGTTGAGTAGGTGCGATATGGGATTAGAAAATTGGGTGAGAGTTGGGGAAATGATGAGAGGGTTGGGTGATAAGGAGGGGGTCAGGGGATCAGTATTGAAGGAGGGATAGTACAACGGACAGAGGCGCTATTTGAATGTGTATCAAAATTGTTCGGGGAGCAGGTTCTTAAAAGGCAACTGCTGGATCCCATGCCAGACTGACTACATCTCTGGAGTCTGGGTCTGGCATCTTCATTTTAGCAGGTACTTCAGGGGGTCTGGTGCATATAAATCTTAGAATTCATGGGCTGGAGTTTGCTCTTCTTTCCTGTGGAGACTCCAACCTTTCAGTGACCCCTGAGTCAGAGAAACTCTCATCTTACTATAGAGGAAAGTAAAGACAAGGGAGTGACCTGGCCAGTATCCCACAGCATTTGATGCCTAGCCCAGCGCTTTTTCCACTCACATGGTTCCTGTCTTCCTCCTAGCTGTGGGGTCCCCCCCGAGGATTCCGTCCTGAGCAGATCTTGCAGCTGGGCCGTCTCCTGATAGGTCTAGGAGAACGGGAACTGCAGGAGCTTACCCTGGTGGACTGGGGTGTGCTGAGCAGCCTGGGGCAAATAGATGGCTGGAGTTCTGGGCAGGTAACCACGCCTCTCTCCCCTGTGCCTTGCCCCAGACAAACTTCCGGCAGACCCAGTCCTCTCAATGATCCAAACCAAGGGATTGTCTCTGGCGATCCTTTTTTGGTCATTCTTATCTCTTCTTGGTTTGGGTTTTTTGTTTTGTTTTGTTTGTTTAGGCAAGTCTTAGGTGGCGCGCCCTGGTCTTGAGCCTACATAGCTGAAGATAGCCTAGAGCTCCTGGTTCTGCTGCCTGTGCCTCCTAAATTCTAGGATTACAAGTGTGTCACCACAGTCAGTTTCTGTCTTTTCATAGCACTCTATACTGGGACCTTAGGACCTGACTTAATCTCTCTGAGGTCCTGAATTCCTAGTACTCTTTCCCCTCTTTCCCCCTTTCTCCTCTTCCTTCTGTTGTTTGATGGGGAGGGCATGTCCTTGATTTTCTCCATAGCTTTTGGATCTTTCGATGTTAGTAGCAAGGAAATACAGTCCAGTAGGCCTTTCACTCCCCTACTCATTTTCCCACCTATTAATTCCCCATGATTTAATTTCTTTATCCCGTGCTCCCCCCAGCTCCGAGCCGTGGTCTCCAGTTTCCTAAGGCAGAGTGGTCGGCATGTGAGCCATCTGGACTTCATTTATCTGACAGCACTGGGTTACACACTCTGTGGATTGAGGCCAGAGGAGTTACAGCATATCAACAGTTGGGAGTTTAGGTAACCTATGGAAGGTTTGGAGTGGTGGTGCTGTAGTAGAGATGGGCTCATGAAAGGATTGTCCCATGAAGGAAGGGAGTCCGTTTGGATGTTTTCCTCCATCTTATGACCACAGGCTCTGCCACTGAAGCTGAATTCTTCTCCCTTTCTTCCTACTGCTCCACAGCCAGGCAGCTCTCTTCCTGGGCAGCTTGCATCTCCCATGCTCCGAGGAACAGCTGGAAGTTCTGGCCTATCTCCTTGTGTTGCCTGGTGGCTTTGGCCCAGTCAGTAACTGGGGGCCTGAGATCTTCACGGAAATTGGCACGATAGCAGGTGGGGGAGCTGTGCCACCGTTTGTCTCTCGCTAGGTGTCAGGGTTTGGCTTCCACATTGTGGATGGATTGGGATCGTTAGGTGTGTTCCGCTTCCTTCCCTAGCTGGCATCCCAGACCTGGCTCTTTCAGCATTACTGCGGGCTCAGATCCAAGGCCTGACTCCTCTGGCCATTTCTGTCATTCCTGCCCCCAAGTTTGCAGTGAGTTTTGGTGGACTGGGGCCTAGAGTTACCACAGGGAAAGCATGGGCCCAGTGGGGTTCCATGGACACACTGATTCCTGTCCTTTCCTGTAGGTAGTCTTCAACCCCATCCAGTTATCTAGTCTCACCAGGGGTCAGGCCGTAGCTGTTACTCCCGAGCAAATGGCCTATCTGAGTCCTGAGCAGCGGCGAGCAGTTGCGTGGGCCCAGCACGAAGGGAAGGAGATCCCAGAGCAGAGGGGTAAGTTACCAACTGCACAGTGTGATAAGCTGTCATCTGACCCAGAGTCCAGGTCCAGACCCCACACAGGAGAACCTCTGGAGTGGAGGGATCTATACACAGAGCTAAATTTGAAGTATCAAAGGCTCCTGGGGAACAGAACTGTGATTTTTTTTTTCCCTCCCATTCCTTGTCTCATTCTAGGTCGAAACTCAGCCTGGGGTTTCTACGACTGGTTCCAAGCCTCCTGGGCTCTGGCATTGACCATCAGCTTTTTTGGCCACCTATTATGATACTGTTCCTTCAGTTGAGGGAGAAAACTGATGTCATACTGGTCATACTGAACAAATTGTAAATGGAAGTGCATTCTAATTATTCTCAGTAAGAGGCTGAGGATTATGGGTAATATTCCAATGCATTCCACCCACCTGAGACTTGTGCTCCTGGCACGATGGATAACCCCCACTGTTTCTTTTCATTTCCTACTTCCTCCTCAGCACATGGATAGAAATAACACAGACAGCTGCAACATGATGTGGGGTCTTTACTAGGACAGGGAGTGAGAGGCGAGGCGGGTCCAGGGCAAGCAGAACGGGCCACTGTTAAATATGCAGAAGTCCTGGGGATCTCGGTTCATCTGCTGGCGGTTGGGAGTTAATGTTTGCCGTGGACGAGAGGTGGAGGGATTCGAATATCCTGTCCCCTCTCCAGACGCCGTTCACAGTCAATCAAATAGTTCACCCCATCGATGACCAGCTGCACCAGCTCCACCTGAGGGACATGAGTCCTTGGTCTCTGCTTCCCACACTTTACCTGAGTTTCTTTATCTTTCTTTGTTTTCTTTTTTCAGTTATTGAGACAGGATATCACTATGTAGCCCTGGCTGCCCTGGGACTCACAGAGATCTGTCTTGCCTTTGCTGCTATTAAAAAGCACACACCAGGGCTGGAGAGATGGCTTAGCGGTTAAGAGCACTGACTGCTCTTCCAGAGGTCCTGAGTTCAAATCCCAGCAACCACATGGTGGCTCACAACCATCCATAACTAGATCCGACACCCTCTTCTGGAGTGTCTGAAGACAGCTAAGGTGTACTTACATATAATAAATAAATAAATTAAAAAAAAAAAAAAGAAAGTGGCCCAGGATTCTTTAAAAAAAAAAAAAGAGAGAGAGAGAGAGGCCTTGCTTTAAAAAAAAAAAAAAGCACACACCACCTTGCCTGACCTGAATTTCTTTAGCACTGATCTTCCATCTCTGAAAGCTCGTTTTCTTTCCCCCTCCCCCACCCAACCTGACCATTGCTTCAGATTCTATTACATTCCCGAGGCTCACCATCTTAGCTCAGCCTTTTTATCTAATTCATAAGACCTCACCTCTGACTTGCCAAGTCGATCCAAATTAGAGATGTCAAAGACACTGCCTGTGGCAGCAGTGTCCACTCCTCCAGTTCCACGCTTTTGGAGTCTTAAATTCTCCAGGATCTTTGGGAAGCGGCTATCCTAGAGGCAAGATAAAGATCAGGGCCAGGTCAATAGAGGCAGAGACTGTTCCCACCTTGTCCTCCGGCCCTCTAGCCATATTCCCTTAAGAGTGCCTCCTCCATCCCCTTCCAGATCCCCTTTCTCACTCACACCCCCAACCCCACATAGCCTTTACTTTGCTTAGCAGTGGCAGTTTGATGTGTACTCCTGCCCGGAGTCCAGTGCCCAGGTTAGATGGACAGGTCAAGATGTATCCCAAACGCTCATTCCACATGAACTCCCAGCCTCGTTCCTGGATCAGCCTCTCCACCTGTGTCAACAGAGGTTCTGTCGTGGAAAATCCCTCTTAGTTAGCCTCACAGACATTCTAGAACCATTTCTACAACAAGAAGCTTGAGGATTGATGAATGACATGCTCTTTGTTGTTGTTAAAACTTATTGTCATCGTATGTGTTGAGGTTGCGTTATATGCATGCTGATGAGATTGTGGCAGATAGATTGTTCCGGGAAGAAGCCTGAGAGAATGATATATTAAGAGTGATCGGGGAAATGAATAGAAGTCATAAACAGTGCAGAGTTCTCATGCATCAGTTATATCTTTGACAAAGAGCGAAGGGTCCCTTTGGACAGGAACGAGATGATAAGGCAGGAGAGCCCATTCTTAGCTGTAAAAGGAACGTGTGTAATAGAACATGGAGATGTGAGAGGGCGCAGCCGAGAAGCCAGATCCACAGGTATGTGTGAGAAGAGGGGGACTTCAAGAGGTGTCTCCGCTTTCCTGACCACCATAATGACTATTAGGATGGAAGAGACAGGGGTCTGCCAGAGCAGTGGACACAAAGACCACTACCTTCAGACAATGCTCTCTGTGATGCAGAAGGAATCCCACCACGGGGAGTCTTACATCCTGAAGCTCACAACACTTATTGTAGAACAATTCCTTTGCCTGCATTATTTCATTTAGTCCTCAACTTTATAGCTAAATAAACCTAGTCATATAATTAAAGAGTGTTTCTCTACGCACTCATAGGACATTATCCATTCCTTACTGAAAATAGTATAAACTTCCCAGCTGGAATCTAAAAGGGAAGCATTCTTTCTTTACAAGTCCAAAAATAAAACTGTAGATACAAGAAAATGCATTAAAGATTAGATCTATGGCAGTTTCAAACACTGAATAAATATAGACACCCTGTCCATACAAGCCTGCCGAGTCACCTCTCATCCAGAAGCACACATTCTAGAACTCAAGCCAGTTCAGCCTCTACCTTCCCTAGTCTCTCTAGCACTTTCTGCTTAAAGCCTAGATACAATGCTAGATAGAATCTAGAGTCAAGGCTCACCCTGGCTCAGAACTGGGTGATGTATCATGAACATACCAATCCCTCACACCCCACATCCATCAGGCTCAGATGTTCTCCTTAACTGCACATCCCACCTCACCCCAGCCACCCCAGCACTGGCTGGCCATATCATTGGTTTCTTCTTTGCATTACTTGGCAAAGATTATGCTTTATTTCCTTCCATAGTCTACTGACACTGACACTCTTTCTATTTTCAGAGTGAACTATATGCCCTGGTTTTCCAAGGATGGCCCTGATTTGTAACTTTATCCTAGCATGATAATGACCCTTTCTACTATCAGAAATACCCTGGGTTGACCGGCAAGTGATGTAACCAATCTGCCTATGCTGCTCTATGGTTTTTCTCACTTCCTCCCGCCTAGCTCCCCGCAGCACCCTTCTCCAACCTCTTTGAGGCCCCGGCAGAATCTTTCAAACACTCTCTTCATGTTGCCACCTTTCTCCATAGAGATGACCCGCGTGTGGTCCTCCTCATTCACCCAGATCAGGAAACTCTTCTCATTGTTGTGCCTGAGGGCAGGAGGTATAGTGATCGACAGGCAAGATAAGCACAGAGGTTGATGGAGAGAAAACTTTGCACATACAAGGGAATCAAAAGAAAAAGTGAATCGGCCCCATACCAGATTCCTCGAGCATCTGGCCAGTCTCGAGCCATTCCTGCTGCAGTCAGCAACGGGGACACAGGCTTATCAAACAGAAAATGGTCCTGAGGAGAATAAAGGGAACAGGCCTAAGGATTCTCACAGTACCATCTGGGCCATCTATCTTTTCTGGCCCAGCCTCCCCTCTACCTCTTTTCTGTCTGCTCCCACAACTCCGCTCCCTGTCAACGACCCTCACATCAATGAGCTGTTGCTGCTCCGTTTCTGTCATCTCACTGAGTCTATAGTACCGTCCAGCCAGGTCACCCTTCAGGCCACTCAGCGCGTCCACCACGACACGTTCTACCTCTCGTCGCTCTGCCCGCGTGCAGGCTGGAGGGAGACTGAGTCCCCTGATACTTCGGCCAGTTCTGACTCTTGAAGACAATACATACCTCTCATCAAAGTAGCCGGAACGGATCTGAGGAATAAGAGAAATTACTATAAATCACGGAGACATAGTAGGCGGGAGCCTTTAGGAATTATAAAGCAGGCCCCGGAAGGAAGGACACATTGGACAGGCAGGCTAACTGGAGACATTGTGGTCATTTCTCCAAACTTCTCACTTTGGGTACAGCCTGTGTGTGTGTGTGTGTGTGTGTGTAGGGAGGAGTGTCACTCCTGAGCCTACTGAGATCTGAGATTACAGGTGTGAGCCACCACACCCAGCAGCCAGGACACAGTTACTTCTTAAAAATTCTTGCACCATTTTGTACTTTGATCATATTCTCCTTAACTCCATTATCCTCTTATCCACTATGTCTTCCTATCTGCTATTTTTCAAGATAGGCAATTCTTTCTCTTATCAATATTGAAAGCTCAGCAGTCTAACCATGAGTCAGGAAATAAGGTGTAATGATTAGAGATACAGAACATAGTGCACAGGCTGCACATGTGGGAAGTGTCCCATTTGGCTCACTTTACTGGCATCAAGGTCAGTGGTGTGCTTCATTGTCCTGGGGTCATATCCATTATGCCGCTCTTGGATCACAGGGTCAAACAGTTCAGCAAATACCTGAAAGGGAGTTAAGAGGAAGAGGCAGTTATAAAGAAGAAACTCCTTCCTACACTTGAGTTGTAGATTGATATCACTGGGTCAGAAAATTTGAATATAGACAATCCATAGTCTCGAGGGAACAGACATGAGGGATCTTTAGGAGGAAGGAACCGGGATTTCTGAGGGGCCCCCTACCTCATAGGTCTCCTCATCTCCAGCCACCATGCCCACAGTCTTGATGAAGGGGTGGCCAGGGTTGTCCACTCCGGTCTGGATGCACTGATCTAGTGTCCAACCAGTGGGTGTGGTCTTGTCGCAGAGCCGTGCATAGACTGCTGGGGTCAGGTGACTGGCCATGCAGTTGTTGTGCTTTCGGAGGTCTGGGTACTCAGCGCTGGGAAGGGGTTACCCAGTAACCATGGAGGGAGAGCACAGGAGGCTAGACCTACTGCTGTCTGCTGGGAGCTGTCCAGTGAGCCATGTCTGGCTTTGCTCGTTGGAAGGAGGGGGAATTAGAGGTAGGCTAAATCTTGATCATTTCTTTAGGGATTTCCAGGGTCTTTTCTTTTCCTAATAGTTCTAACACCTCAATCCCCCCATATCTACACAGTTCCTTTTCTCTAGTGAGCACAACATTAGAGATGGGGGAGGGGAGAGGCTCAGGAGAATTCAGGAGAACAAGGCGAATAGGTCGAGGAAAATAAAAAGGTAGTTTCTAGTCATCCAAAAAGGATTTGGGCAGTGGGTGAACCTAGAATTTGCAATGCTAAAGCTGGCTTGGAGGCAGTGACATCAGGTGACATGTCCTTAGACATGTTTTTCCTTTTCGCATTGGGCCCTATAGGGCTGAGGCCCTACACGGCTCTTCCTACAGGGCTGCGATCTCTAAGCTGTACAGAAATCCATCTTCGAGGCCCTGTCTTTTGCTCAGGTCATCCTCTCTACCCGTTCGGTTCCCATCACCACCACTACCAACCCCCAGCCCCCACCTCGTGCATCTCAGGCTCTAATACCTCGGGGGATACAGTCTCCTCCGTTCACCGGCAGCGGCTCCTACAGATTCCGGGCGGAGCAGAATTCCGGCGGTGAGAGACCCAGCTCCAGCCAAAGCCAGGAGCCTGAGTCCGGGGCGGGCAGACAGCAGACGGGAGAAGGGACCAGCCATGGCTTGGGGATGCGGCTACGGAATTCCGAGCAGGATCTGGAGCAAGTCAGGAACTATGAGACAGGATGCAACCGGGTAGAGAGAGGACGGAACTGGGTCGGAGACTGGAGCCAAAATAGGGGTCACGATGAAGGCTGAAGTGGCAGCCGGTACCTACCAGGCTGCAGGAGAAGCGCAGCAAGCAGCCAGCCAGCTAGAAAAGAGGGAGGCCCCAGCCGCAGTCTTCAGGGGTGGGGCTCACTCAGGCTCCGCCTTCCCGCCTGCCACCGCGCTAGGTGTGCGGAGGTGGGGTTGGGTAGCACTAGCCAGGTAATTAGGAAGACCCGAGATTCACTCCCTGAGGCTGGGGACAGACGCCCACCAAAGATGTGGGTGGTCAGATTTCAGCACTAAGTAGAGGACAGCACCACGGGGATTCCTGAACCCGAAACCCCCTTCTCTCATGCCCACTCTGTTTAAATCTGAAACCCAATCCGTCTATTTTCTGGGTTTGGGGGGAGGGGGTGGGGGTGGGGAGGTTGACATTGCCCAGCCTCTTTTCTGAATTCGATCTGCATGCCATCTCTCCATGTTCCCCAGGAGAGGCAGCCGCAGGAAAACCACAGAATAAAGAGAAGAGGAAGACAGAGAGAGCTCAGGGAAAAGACACCGCAGCTTCAAGGTCACCTTTCCCTAAGAACCAGGAAGAGCACCAGGGAACTCCCTGCTACACCTATACTTTCCTAACAAGGTTGAGAAAGGATTCCTTAAGAAACAGAAAGCTATTGGCTCTTATCCTCTCCATTCTATCCCCCACACTCACTGCCCCCAAGTCTTCAGCTTGTCTCTTTCCTGCCTCTCTTTGGGACCCTACTTTTTTTTTTTTGTCCTCTACTCTAACCCCTGCTTCACCTACGATCTTTTATTTCTCTTCCTCTTTTTCAGGCTTAAACCTGTTTGCTGCTCAAGGACTCTAGCTGAGTAGTGTCTGAGAGAGCCTACCTGTTGATTGCTCTGGGTGTGGGGCTGGGGTTGGGCAGGGAATGGAGAGTTTCTTCTCCCTTCTCTTCCTTCTCTGCAGCTGGCAGTTCCTGGACTGGAGGGGAATTTAAAGAGAGGAGGAGGGTGTGGTAAGATGACTGGGTGTGGAGTGGAACAGGCAGGCACAGGTCTCCGGGACCACAGTGCTTTCCTCTCTTGCTCACTAAGGCAGCTTAATCTGGAGTGTGAAGGCTGGTAGTATCCAAGGGCAAAAGGTCATCAGGGACTCTCTGCCTTCTTCCTAGTGCGCTCTCTCTCTTGTGAATTGCATATTCAGACCCAAGAGGGTTTGTTTCTACAGCTACCTGCGGGACTAGGTGCAACTTGACTTGTATTAGCACAGGAAGGGGAATGAAAGCTGTAGCAGAGACAGAGATCTGAGGCTTTGGGGCAGAGGACCAGCCAAGGCAAAGCAGTCATGCTGCCATTAATACGTCTGCCTTCAGCTTCCTGAGGCTCCAGAAGACAGGAAGATATTTGGAAATCAGAAGAAAGCATTTAGGAGAAAGAATTACCCTTCATAATCCTTACTGGCCCAACTAATATACATTCCTTTATTTCCCTCAAGCCCCCACCCCATCTCCTTTCTAACCTTCCTCATTGGTGAGTATCCTTAGAAGGAATCCATTTCATTTTTTGGCTCCATTACTTAAGCCATAAAATAACAATTCTCAGAGACTAGAGATCTGCTGATGGGGCTTCCTTACTTTTGGAGAGGAAAAAAAAAACGTTACCTATGCTGTGGGTGTTTATTATCCAGGGTAAGAAGTAGGTATGAATAAGTAAATATAATTACCTGGGATGGTGTGTATTTACCCAGATAAAAGGAGGAGATAGTCTTCCAGAGCAATTGGGCTGTTATTTGGCTGAGAAGGTGTTCGGGAGCTGGGGGATGGGAGGGGAGGCCAACAGAAGGAGAAGTAAAGGCAGCTAGGGCATAGAGAAGTCATTCAAGTGTGGAACATGCCTTTCTACGTGAAATAATAGCTCCTCTGAGAGGATTCATCGGTTTGTGCACTTTTTTTTAATTCCTTGTGAGGATCAGAGTCTTCCAGTGGGGTCACTGGAGAAGCTTTATACTTGGGAGCTGCTGTAATTACTTGCTCCTGTGGTTGGAGTGGTGGAGGAGGAATGAGTCTGAGCATTAATTATCATTGATTGTTTGGAGAGTCTGCTCTTCCAACCATCTCTATCAATTCGGAAGGCTGAGGGTGTGGCGGAGGTGGGGGGAGGTCAGTAAGGTGAGGCTTCTAACTAGGAAAATTCCAAGGTCCCTAAAATTATAGAGAACAAATGGAGACACTCAAACTCCTAAATGAAGATTCAAGGACAACAATAACATTTGCATAAATAATGCCTTCCTATGATCCATATCTGTTCTTTTTAGATAAGAAATGTCCTTCACTGGCTCATGTGCTGGGGCTTTGTTAATTACCAGCTTTTTGCAAAGTGGTTGGATCAGAGCTCTACTCTAATTAATGGATTTATCCCTTGATGAATTCCTAATGGGATAAGATTATTGGGACATGCTGAAAGGGGGGCTGTGGGGCCTGGCTGGAGAAAGTGGCTCCCTGCGAGCATGCCTTGACAGAGCATGCCTTGACAGAGCATGCCTTGACAGAGCATGCCTTGATAGAGCATGCCTTGACAGAGCATGCCCTGACAGAGCATGCCTTGACAGAGCATGCCTTGATAGAGCATGCCTTGATAGAGCATGCCCTGACAGAGCATGCCTTGATAGAGCATGCCTTGATAGAGCATGCCTTGATAGAGCATGCCTTGACAGAGTATGCCTTGATAGAGCATGCCTTGACAGAGCATGCCTTGATAGAGCATGCCTTGATAGAGCATGCCTTGATAGAGCATGCCTTGACAGAGTATGCCTTGATAGAGCATGCCCTGACAGAGCATGCCTTGATAGAGCATGCCTTGATAGAGCATGCCTTGATAGAGCATGCCTTGACAGAGCATGCCTTGATAGAGCATGCCTTGACAGAGCATGCCTTGACAGAGCATGCCTTGACAGAGCATGCCTTGACAGAGTATGCCTTGATAGAGCATGCCTTGACAGAGCATGCCTTGATAGAGCATGCCTTGACAGAGCATGCCTTGACAGAGCATGCCTTGATAGAGCATGCCTTGACAGAGCATGCCTTGATA
Source organism: Apodemus sylvaticus (assembly GCF_947179515.1). Taxonomy (NCBI): domain Eukaryota; kingdom Metazoa; phylum Chordata; class Mammalia; order Rodentia; family Muridae; genus Apodemus; species Apodemus sylvaticus. The sequence continues at coordinate 103,978,772 of NC_067476.1, read as the reverse complement.
GAGCGTGCCTTGATAGAGCATGCCTTGACAGAGCGTGCCTTGATAGAGCATGCCTTGACAGAGCGTGCCTTGATAGAGCATGCCTTGATAGAGCATGCCTTGATAGAGCATGCCTTGACAGAGCGTGCCTTGATAGAGCATGCCTTGATAGAGCATGCCTTGATAGAGCATGCCTTGATAGAGCATGCCTTGACAGAGCATGCCTTGATAGAGCATGCCTTGATAGAGCATGCCTTGATAGAGCATGCCTTGATAGAGCATGCCTTGACAGAGCATGCCTTGATAGAGCATGCCTTGACAGAGCATGCCTTGATAGAGCATGCCTTGATAGAGCATGCCTTGATAGAGCGTGCCTTGACAGAGCATGCCTTGATAGAGCATGCCTTGACAGAGCATGCCTTGACAGAGCGTGCCTTGACAGAGCATGCCTTGACAGAGCATGCCTTGACAGAGCGTGCCTTGACAGAGCGTGCCTTGACAGAGCGTGCCTTGACAGAGTGTGCCTTGACAGAGCGTGCCTTGACAGAGCATGCCTTGACAGAGCATGCTTTGATAGAGCATGCCTTGATTGTACATCGTGCCCTTGGCCCCTTCCTCCCTCTCTGCTTGCTGTCAGCCCACAAGCAAGTGGCTTTTACCCAGACACAACTTATGTTCTGCCTCTCCTCATGGCCTAAGCGATGGAGCTAAGAACCCAAACTCCTGTATCCCTGAACCAAAATAAATCTCTTTCCCCATAAATTTTCTCAAGTACTTTGTCACAAGCAGCAGCATGGTGTATAAGAGGTATTTAGTTCCGCCCTTACAAATAAGCACAGTGGTTGCTCTGGGAAGTCAAGTGACTTTCCCAAGGCTATGTGGTTTCAAAGGTATGAGCAGGATTCAAACCCAGTGTTTCACATTCCAAGGCTAGAGAACAGAGGAGTAGGGTGTGGAGACAGAAACCAGTTTTCTCAGTTGTCCTTGTCCACCGTTTTCTTGTATCTTTCACAATTTACTCTCTTTATTCCTCCCCTAAACTTTTCCTATCTGCTTCTCTATTTGTCTACGTGTTTGTCTCCAGCATCCCTACCAGTTATCAGCTAGGTTTATATTTTCAGTTTATGTCTATCTTTAATTACACCTTGTTTTGTTTTACAGGAAAAAAAGACTCGTTTTTTTCCCCCTCAAGGCGGTGCAACGCCACAAACTTTGCCTCTTCTCCTTGTGTCTCCATTCCAATGGTCTCGCTGGTTAGCCTTTCAAGAGACTAAGATTGTGGACTGGCAACGCAGTAGGAAATCGAGAGGCAGAGCAGCATCAGGTTGCATTCCCCCCAGGCGGCCACTAGGAGCCACCCTCTTCCATTCCGAGGCTCCGGCCAACGCAGCCTGACTGTTGCCTGTGCGCGCCCTCTGCGGATTGGCGGGACCGCAAAGAAGTCGCGCTTTGATTGGGCCGCTGTCAGGTGTCGCTGCCGGCAGGTTCGGCTGCGCGAACCGAGGGAGGCGGGTGAGTGCGGGCCGGGGGCGGTGGGGGAGTGGCTGGGGCTGGGGGCGGTATCGGGGAGGGTGGGCTCGGCGAGGGGCTCGGCCTGCGCTCGGGGCTGTGGGTAGTCCCGGGTGGGGACGGCTTCGGAGGGAGGCGCAGCCTGGGGGCCTCGATGTCAGCGTAGGGAGAGCGAGGCGGGGACGGCGGGGGCGGGCAGAAGCTAGTGCAGTCTGGATGGGAGGGCGGGATTCGTGACCCGGCGCCGAGAGAGAGGACGGCCGAGGGGGTCAGTGGGAGAGCAGACGGGTGTGGAGGGGTCTGAGGGAGTAATAAGGAGAATCTGGGAAGATGGAAGGCTTGCAGGGACAGGGCTGGGGACCCTGGGAGGAGGAGAGGGGCTGGATTGCAGGGGAGGGGGCCGAGGTAGAGGGTCGTGCGCTAGAAGCCGTGGGAAGGAAGGACCAGCGGGGCTGGATGCAGGGGAAGGAACTGGCTGGCCAGGGCAGAGGGTCTGCCGAATGCTGGGGTTACTGTGGAGAGGAGGTGAACCTCCAGGAAGGCTAGTGTGAGGAAGGAACGGCCTTCGGGCGGTATAGGAGATCATTAACTGTTCATCATTAACGGAAAGATGCTACCAAGTGTACCCTGGAGCCTGCAGCAGGAGGATCCTGAGTTCAAGGCTATCCTGAGCTACATAGATTCTGTCTTTAAACAAAAGTGTTAACAAGGGTGATGACTCATGTGCAGGTTTGAAGTGTTGTTTACTTCTGGGAGTCACTGAGTGGGAAAATTGGCTGGATTCGTTGGATTAATTAGTGATTAGTGCAGCAGTCCGGGTGGGGAGTAAGGTTAGGAGCCATTTTCACAAACTAGAGAGAGAGAAGGTAGGATGAGTGACCTGATAGGACAAGCAGCAGACCCGTGTCAGAATAAGGAATATGTCAGAACATTACAACTTGCTGTAGGAAGGAAGTGGGAAGCAGGCAGGGTGATTCATGCCTGAAATCCCAACACTTGGAGACTAAGTTTGAGGTCAGTCTGAGCTATAGAGTGAGACCTTGCCTCAAGACAACCATTAAATGAGGTGCACAGGCTTTGGGGCGGGGATTCACTTTTGAAGGTGGGAAAGACTAATATTGGTAGTGGTGTGAGAAGTTTCTGTGATTGTTTTATATACTATTGTTGGAGCCTCTCTCAAATGCAAGCTGATTCCAGAAAAGTATAGAACTATGTAAGTTCTCTCAATCCTAAGAGCTAAAGAAGTTACAGTTCACCCTTGCTGGGTTACCCTTCTCTAGGTCTGATGTATTAGTGATCCCTAGATTGCCTCCTTGTTACCCCCACCCCCCAGCCCTTCCCTTCCTTCCATAGTAAGACTGCCCTTTAGCCCAGTGTAGAATTCTTATGCAACAAAGTTTGGGGAGAAGATAAAGGGGAAAGAGCACAGAAAACAGGAAAGTGGTTTTGAGAACATCTTCTCAAAAGCTCCAGCTTCTCCCAGAAGTGCATCCATGTAAACCCTGGCCTCGCCATAGCTATTCCTGTCAGGCTTCTATTTTTGCTCTGTTAGCTTAGAATTTGGACCTTCATCTTCCTTCAGTCTATGTTTGAGAACAGACTTCTCCATCCTGTTATTTCCCAATACAGAGTTGTAACAATTCCAAAAATATGGCTGGATATTGTTTAAAACCAAAAACAAAACAATACAACCAGGGAAGACTCAGAGGGCATCGGGGTGAGGAATCTTAGACAAGGGGAGGACTCCTGTTCTAGAAAAGGACAAAGAGTGTGGCAAAGTTCTAAGTGGGGAAGTTGTGAGATATCTTTGGGAATGCCACGGTGAGGTCACTGAAAGGGAATTCGAAGTAATGGTTCGTCAGTCAGGAGGAGTGCGTGTGTGCAGACTGCAGTGCATAACTGGAGACGCCGGGTAGAAGAATGTTCTGGTCTTGTGGTGGTTGAGCAATCGGCATCAGATGATGAAGACTGAGGTCTATGTAAAGGTCATCTACAACATTCTAGTCAAAGCCGTGACCCTTTGGTCATGGAAGAATTTTAAATTAAAACAGAAGTTATCGAAGACTTTATAACCCTGCAGTAAGTTAATTTACTCGAGGAGCTCTTGGCTTTATTAGAGTTGTCAGTGTTTCTGAGAACTGCTGTGGAATATGGAAAATGTCTGTTGAGTGACTCCTTTTCTTTTTGGGAAATAATAATAGTTGCTCATCCTGTTACAGTCCACTACTAGCAACTATCAGCTTTGTGTGTCTTTGCCTCAGATTGTTTTTGAGCTTTGAAAGTAGACATTTGTTTATAGGTTAAGCTGCATAGGTGTCACTAGAAATTCCCATTGCCATCCTCTCTTCTTCAAAGGTAACCACGGTTACAAATTTGGTCTTTTCAGCCCATTTAAAAAATTATGTATTTAATGTATCTGAGTACACTGTCACTGTCTTCAGACACACACCAGAAGAGGACATCGGATCCATTACAGATAGTTCTGAGCCACCATGTGGTTGCTGGGAGTTGAACTCAGGACCTCTGGAAGAGCAGTCAGTGCTCTTAACCACCGAGTCATTGCTTCAGCCCCCCATTTCTATTTTGTTTTGTTTTTCAGACAGGTCTCACTGTGTAGTTTTATCTAGCCTGGAACTCACTAGACCAGGCTAGCCCTCTACTCAGATAGCCCTGTACTCAAAAGCCCTGCTTTTGCCTCCCATTGTCAGAGACTAAAGGTTACCATGCTTGAATTTAGTCTACTTTTAAACTGCTACTAACTGGGGCCTGGAAAAAATGGCTTTAGTGATTAAGAGCACTATTTGTTCTTTCAAAGGACCTGGGTTCTGTACCCAGCACATGGGGCTCTCCTGCCTACATGGGCACTACACAAATGTGTACATAAACACTTACAGATAGAACACCTGTGCATGCAAAACAAATGCTTAAAAACAACAACAAAACCACCAACAAACTTGTACTAATTGCCTTTGCAGTCATAAATAGCACATGGTGTTTATACAAATGAATTGTGTTACATCCTTGGCAGTTTGAAGTTAGGAACTGTTGTATCTAACTTACATGTTTGCTACGACTGTGTGTGGACCCACAGCACACTGTGGAAGTCAGAGGACAACCTGTGGGAGTCAGTTCTCTCTCCACCATGTAGAGATCTCTCCACCATTCGGTCCGTCAGGCTTGGCAGCAAGCGCCTCCCTCCACTGAGCTATCTTGCTGGCTCTCTTTCATTTTTAAAATTTAGTATCAGGGTTTTTCTATATTCTGGATCACATTTTCCCATTCTTTTCCTTATGGCATCTGGGTTTTTGTTGTTGTTTTTGTTTGTTTGTTTTTGTTTGTTTGTTTGTTTGTTTTTGAGACAGGGTTTCTCTGTGTAGCCCTGGCTGTCCTGGAACTCACTCTGTAGACCAGGCTGGCCTTGAACTCAGAAATCTGTCTGCCTCTGCCTCTGCCTCCCAAGTGCTGGGACTAAAGGTGTATGCCACCACTGCCCAGCTTGCATCTGGGTTTTTTTTTGGGGGGGGGGGTTTCTTTTCTTTTCCTTCCTTCCTTCCTTCCTTCCTTCCTTCCTTCCTTCCTTCCTTCCTTCCTTCCTTCCTTCTTTCTTTCTCCTTTCCTTTCTTTCTTTCTTTTTTTTTTTAGTTTGACATAGAAAAGAGAAGAATGTCCTCGTGTGCATCCGCCTGTGTAGGGGAGTATGGCAGTCTATCCCCCATGGTGATGCTAACAGTTTGGACTGGATAGATCCTGAGATAGAATATACATTTTAGAATTCTTGTGGCATTCCTGTCTGCTCATGAGATACCAATATAGCACCATTCCTGTCTAATAACCAGAAATGTCTCCTGACAGATGTCTTTCTGGTACATCAAAGTCACTAGAGTTTCCATTAAAACTCTAGGTGTATGTGTGCAGAAGTGGAACTGCCTGCTTTTTCTGATCCAAATTCATAAAACCGTCTTACCATGTGACCTTAAGTAGGGCTTTTATCCAATGTGGCTGCTGCTATGGAGGACTCTGTCCTAGACCAGCATTGGTTCTGAAGTTCTAGAGGACAGTGGGTGGACCACTGAGATTTCAGTTTGAGAATGGATGAAAACTGAAGTGTGGGTAGTTATCTCAACCCCCAGCCAGCACCAGACTTCCTTCCTTGAACTGATTTTCTGAATGTGGACATCTGACTTTTATGGTGTTGGAGTGAAGGAGAAAGGGATACACAGATATTAATGTTCTGATACAATGCTTAAAGAGGAGGGTGTCCTCAATAAATGTTTGTCAAATTAATACCATGTGATAATGACGATGGAGTTTAAAGGCAGAAGCTCCTGAGTTGTTGCCCTCCTCTGCTCTTGAGTTGACCCCTTGGTTCTAGCGGTGCTGTGGGGGTGGAGGGAGCTGGGAAGATTGTGGGATGGATCCGGGTTTGAAGTCAATGTCAGTCTAACCTTCTCTTGGTAGGAATCGACAGTAGCCTTCCTTGAAGAAGTGCCTCTTCTCCTTGCTGCCTGGAGTTAACATTGTTTCCTGTTGGCAGAATCCGTGGCATGCCAGCACTGTAAGGCTTAAGCTGCTGATCCTCTTACCAGTTCTTGGCCGGGGTGGGGTAAACAGGGGAGGAAAGGAGCCCTTGCTTCCCTCTTACTCCTCTTTAGTCCTGACATGCCACGTAGTTTCCTTTCTTATTGGTCCTTTCCATGGCTTTGTTTCTGTTCTCCCCAGACCCTTGTAGTCTCCTCTCAGTGTCTAGACCCCTGTACCCCATCCCTGCCCACTGTAAGGGTGCTTGCTTGGATTCTATGCTGATATGGGCCCCTCTTCTGCAGAGCGGGATGAGTGGGTGTTCCGGTGGGGATGTGGTCCTTGACGGCCAATGAGGACGAGAGCACTACAGCCCACTTCTTCCTCGGAGCTGGAGATGAGGGCTTGGGCACCTGTGGAATAGGCATGAAGACAGAAGAGAGTGACAGTGAACTCCTTGAGGACGAGGAGGATGAGGTGGTAAGTCTAGGCAAAGGGACATAGCTTGGTATTGGGGCCCCTGTTGACAAGACTCCCTTTTATAAGCAGGTTCTATCCTGCCTTGGGGAGGGGCAGTAGAGATTGGTGGGTCGCCACTCTGAAAGCCCTGTTCAAATGCCCCTCCTTCTTTTGTCTGATGGTCACCACTTTTTTTGAAGTACTTTTCCTACAGTGTTTCTTCTGTGGTGGTCATCCTTTATCCCTTAGGTCCAAAGTCCTGACAAGAAACTGCCCTTGAAAGATGTGGAGGTGACATGGGTAAGAATCAGGAGTTCTTGATAGTACTTCTTTTCTGTAGCCTCCAGAACCTCAAATTATTGTTGGCATCTGTGCCATGACCAAGAAATCCAAGTCCAAGCCAATGACCCAAATCCTAGAGCGACTCTGCAGATTTGACTACCTGACCGTTGTCATCCTGGGAGAAGACGTGATTCTAAATGAACCTGTGGAGAACTGGCCGTCCTGCCACTGTCTCATCTCTTTCCACTCCAAAGGTTAGGGTCTGGGAAGGATGAGTGGCAGTGGGCATGGAACTCTTGCTATGCCATTGCTAGAAGCCTGTCAGCCCCTCAACACACAAGAGAGCAGTGGAGAGGAGTTGGCCTCCTGTTTCAGGGTTTGCTGAGTGTGGCTTAAGGCCCATACTCCAGCCTCACAGGGCGACTCCAGCCTCACAGGGCGACTGACTCCAGGGCCCTTAGATCCAGGTTAGATGTGGATCTCTGGGAGACTCCTCCATGTACTTGGATTCATTTTTCCTAATGAATGTCCCAGACTTGAGCTGGGCCAATAAGTGCGAGGCTGGGTATGTGAAGGAGCTCAGCGGCAGCTTCTGGCTCTGATAGGTCAGTCTCTCCTGCCACTCCCCACGCCTCCCCGCCTCTCACTTTCTTTGGTGTCTCCATTTTTCCCCTCCATTACAGGCTTTCCTCTCGACAAAGCTGTTGCTTACTCCAAGCTTCGAAACCCCTTCCTTATCAATGATCTGGCCATGCAGTATTACATCCAAGATAGGTATAGCTTCCTATGGACCAAAGGGGTGGGGTGGGGCCTGAAATGCCCATTTTAGGGGGCCCACTCTGGGATGAGCAGAGTCATTTTGTTTCATTTTTTGTATCATATCCTATTGAGTTCTGGTTCCCTGTGCAAATAAAATCCCTAGCCTCTCCCCTTAGTCAGCCCTACTCTTCCTACCTGGCTAATTTATTTGGGGATGACAGGAGGGAGGTGTACCGGATCCTACAGGAGGAGGGTATTGATCTGCCACGATACGCTGTCCTCAACCGTGACCCCGCCTGTCCTGAGGGTGAGTACCTGACTGTGTCTAATCGTTCTCTGCTTGATATTCATGATATATCCCAGTATTTGTCCTTTAAACATCTGTATACATATCTGTGTGGGCCTTTGACTATTGGATTGTAAGAGTTGTGGGTCTTTAGACAGCCTTTGAACTGTTATATAGATATTATCATTATCTGAATACCATATATAAGCTTCGGCATATCTGTTATAGGACATGGTCATAAAAATTTAAAGGCTATATAGATTAAAACTCCAGGGAAATGGGATTTGGAGATACTCTACAACCTTAGGCCCCGAGAACGATCACACACCCGTCTTTCAGAGTGCAACCTGATAGAAGGTGAAGACCAGGTGGAGGTTAATGGAGCTGTTTTTCCCAAGCCCTTTGTGGAGAAGCCAGTGAGTGCAGAGGACCACAATGTTTACATCTACTACCCCAGCTCCGCTGGAGGAGGAAGCCAGCGCCTCTTTCGTAAGGTTGAAGAACAGAATGTGGCTGTTGGGAAAGGAGAAGGAATCTGTGTATAAAGCCTGGAGACGGAGGCAATATTGTTCCCCTTCTTTTCCTCCTAAAGATCGGCAGCCGGAGCAGCGTATATTCTCCCGAGAGCAGTGTCCGGAAGACGGGATCGTACATCTATGAGGAGTTCATGCCCACAGATGGCACGGACGTTAAGGTTACGGTGGATGCAGAGATTTAAGATGTCAGGAATGGCAGGGTGGAGTGAAGGAAGCGTGCATGAAGAAGGAAGCGTGCATGAATGGGATCTTTGAGAATAAAACGCGATTTCAGTTGACTTTCCTACTCAAGTAAAGATAACAAGTGAGATAGAGACGTTCTCATTTTCACTTTCAGAGCGAGAGCAAGGTGCCATGGTAAATCATATAAAGTTGGTAAATTATTGGTTTATTAGGGCTAGACAATACAGCCAGAGTCCTAAGGAGAAATAAGACTCAGTACCAAAAATATCACTCTCTATATTTTTTTTTTAAAAAAAGTCTTATTACATTTATTGTTTGTGTGTGTGTGTGTGTGTGTGTGTGTGTGTGTGTATGCGTGCATCATAGCATGCATGTAGAGTCAGAGGGTGACTCGAGGGAGTCACTTCTCTCCTTCATCTGAACCTTGGCGCTCAAACTCCAGTTGTCAGGCTTGTCAGCGCACACCTTTAGCTGCTGGCCCATTCTTTGTTTAGAGGGGTTTTGTTTGTTTTGTTTTTGTTTTAAGACAGGGTCTCACTGTGTAGCTCTGGGTGACTAGAACTTGCTGTGTAGAGCAGGTTGCCACTGAACTCACAAAGAACCTCCTGCCTCTTCCTCCTGAGCTGAAATTACAGGCGGGTGCTACTACTCTTGGCTGTACAGAGTTTCATTTTTGACTCTGGACTAGTCTACAGACCTAGTGCTCATACTGTCTTTTCATATACAGGGTGAGCTGTGGGCATACTCAGTGGTGCTATGTACCTGCAGGTGTACACAGTGGGGCCAGATTATGCCCATGCCGAAGCTAGAAAGTCTCCGGCTTTGGATGGGAAGGTTGAACGAGACAGTGAGGGGAAAGAGGTTCGATATCCAGTCATGTTGACCGCCATGGAAAAGCTGGTGGCCAGGAAAGTCTGTGTAGCTTTTAAGGTAAGATTGGGCTCATAGGGCTGTGGGATGAAAGAAAGGAATAGAAACAGGGTCTGAGAGCTACCTCTGACTCTTCTTGCCTTTTTGCTTTTGCAGCAAACAGTTTGTGGATTTGACCTTCTTCGTGCCAATGGTCATTCTTTTGTGTGTGATGTCAATGGCTTTAGCTTTGTCAAGAACTCGATGAAGTACTATGATGATTGTGCCAAGATTCTGGGGTAAGAGACCTAGAGGTCGAGAGCGTGGGGTATAGGATTCAGTAGCTTTCTCTGTATGAGCTGTGCCTGTTGTCCCAACACTTGGGAAGTGGAAGCAGGAAAATGAGAAATTGAGGGTCATCCTCAGCCATATGGTAAGTTTGAAGCTATCCTGTAATATATAAGACTATATATAAATAAATACAGAAAGCTTTTGCTTTATTTTAAATATTTTTAAAATGATTCTGAAGTCAAAAAAGAAGAAGGAGGAGACAGGATGCCTCAGCCCGTTGCTCCCTCAGCACTGCATTCCTCAGAGATGGCCACTGTAACAGTGCTGGCTATAGCAGATTGCCTTTCTTTCCCATGTGTAAATAACTATATTTAGTTTACTGACTGTGATAATTCTATGACTTTGCTTTTGAAATAGTCTGCAATACCTAAACCATTCTAAAAATAAGAAATGATCGCTATAGTAAACATCCACAGATATGGTAGTTCTAGCCAAGCACTGTCTAGCTTAAGAAATATACTATTAGGCTAGATGTGGTGGCACACACCTTTAATCCCTGCTCTTGGGAGCCAGAGGCAAGTGGATCTCCGTGAATTCCAGGTCTGCCTGATCCACATCATAAATCCCAGGCCAATCAGAGCGATATCAAAAAAGAAAGGAAGGAAAGAAGGCAAAAAAAAAAAAAATTCACTTAAGGGCCGGCAAGATGGCTTAGAGGATACAGTGCATGCTATACCCATTTAGCTGTGTGAACTGACTCCTGGAACCTGTGTCAAGATGGAAGGAAAAAAACCAGCTCCACGCATGTGTCTTCTGACCTCCACACATGTGTCTTCTGACCTCCACACATGTGCATAATAGATGTACCTACATACATATCATGTATATTTAGGCACATAATAATTAATGAAAAAAGGAAAGAAAACCTCATACTATTAAGAGTTGGGCTGGGTGTGGTGGAACATGCCTTTAATCCCAGCACTCTGGAGGCAGAGGCAGGTGGATCTCTGTGAGCTCCAGGCCAGCGTGGTCTACATAGTGAGTGCACTGACAGCTCTTTCAGAGGTCCTGAATTCAATTTCCAGCAACCACATGGTGGCTCACAACCATCTCTAATGGGATCTGATGCCCTCTTCTGATGTGTCTGAAGACAGCTACAGTGTACTCATATAAATAGAATCTTTAAAACAAACAAACAAACAAAAAACTAAAACAACAACCAACCAACCTAAGACAAAGCAAACAGAAAAAGAGGTATGATTGTGCACACCTGAGGCTAAGCACTTGCGAGGCTAAGGCTAAAGTAGAATGGTTGCCACAAGTTTAAGGCTAGCTTAGGCTACAGAGTGAGACCCTGTCTTAAAACAAAACAAAAATAGGCTGTGGTTGTACACACATATAATTCCAGCATTCAGGAGACTGAGACAGGAGAGCTTCAAGTCTGAGGCAGGCTTATGCAAGATCCTGTCTGAAAAAAAGCTCAAGATATAGCTCAGTAGAACACTTGCTCAATCCCCAGCCCCTCACAAAAGCAGTGGTAGTCCATACTTGAGTCCCAGCATTTGGAAGGTGAAGGTGGTGTGGGGCAGGGGAGGAATTAGAGATTTAAGTTCAAGGTTGAGAACATGGCTCAGTCAGTGACGTGCTTGCTGTGTGAGCATGGAGACCCAAGCACAGACCCCAGCACTCCTGAGAAAGTTGGGAGCAGCCTGGAGTTCCAGCACAAGGAGACAAAGACGAGACGATCCAGGGGGCTCACCGTCCCACCAGTCTAGACGGTTGCTGAGCCCCAGGTCAACCAATGAGAGACCTTGTTTTAAAACATGAGGTACAGAGTGACCAAAGAAGACACCTGACTTTGACCTCTTGCCACCAGCAGCACACATAGATTGGTGTACACACTTGTACATGCGCAAAATAGAAGTTTAAGGTCAACTGCTACATAGTGAGTTTGAGGCTAGCCTGGGCTACATGTAAAAACAATATACTATTAAGAATACGTGAGGGGGCTGAAGAGATGGCTCAGGGGTTAAGAGCACTGACTGTTCTTCCAGAGGTCCTGAGTTCAATTCCCATCAACCACATGGTGGCTCACAACCATCTGCAATGTCCCAGTGCCCCCTTCTGGCATGTCTGAAAACAGCGACAGTGTACTCACATACATAAAATAAATAAATCTTAAAGAAAAATAAAAAGTGTGTGAAGGTTGGGTGTGATGGCCCATGCATTTTAGCAGCAGAGGTAGGAGATCTCTGAGCTCCAGGCCAGCTGGTGCTACATAGTGAGACTGTCTGAAAGAGTATGTGAGAGGTGGAGATGTGGACCAGGTGGCACGTAGGCCTGCTGACCCAAATACAGTCCTGGAGCCATGGAAAAGCTGAAGGAGAGGACTGACACGGAAAGTTGTCCCCTGACCACCCATGCCCATGCACACGTGTCCCATACATGCCACACACAGGCCCACACATATGCACCATATATACACATTACACACACTCATACCCACACATACACAAACTACACACCACACACACACACGATCACAGATACACATCACACACACTTAAGCCCACACATATACATCACACACACACACACACATGCATGCACAAAGTTAATTATTAAAAAAAATTCAGTCTGGTTATGGTAGCACACACCTATAATCCCACCTCTAGGGAGGCAAAGGCAGGCAGATCTCTTGGAGTTCAAACAGCCTATTCTACATAATAAGTTCAACACAGCCATGGATACATAGTGAGATTGTTTCCAAGAAACATTTTTTCCACCATGTATTAGAAAAACAAAAGAAGGTCTAGAGAGAAGACTCAGCAGCCAGGAGCACTGTTGCTCTGCGGAGGACCTGGCTTTGGCTCCCAGGACCCAATGGTGGTTCACAACCACCCACAATTCCAGTCCTAGGGGATCAGATGCCCTCTTTGGAGCTCTGTGGGTCCTAGGCATTGATGGAGGCGAAACACTCATAAAGTAAGATAAAAAGAAAGAAAGGTAAAAGAATATGAGAGTTGGGCCTGGCTGTGCATGTCTATAATCCCAGCACTGGGGTTGTAGGAGGTAGAATTAGGAGACTCAAGAGTTCAAGGCTAGCCCAGCAAGGTAGAGGCCAGTCTGAGCTACATGAGATCCTGTCTGAAAACAAAAATAAAGAAAAGAAAAAGAATAAAGTTGAAATCTCTGTCTAGTACCGAGGTTAACTTGCTTATTGCTATGCATTTATTTCTGCCTTAAATGGAGTATTTGTTTGGATGTTTCAGGATTTATATTTATACCTTTTGGTGCACAATTGTGTGTGTGTGTGTGTGTGTGTGTGTGTGTGTGTGTGTGTGTGTGAGAGAGAGAGAGAGAGAGAGAGAGAGAGAGAGCTTCTGGAATTACAGACAGTTGTGAGCTGCTGTGTGGAATTGGACCTATGTCCTCCAGAAGAACATCCAGTGCTCTTAACGACTGAGCCATCCCTCCAGCCCGTGTTCACTTATTCCATTCAACCATGTGATGTTCTGTCTTCTAGGAATACAATTATGCGGGAGCTTGCCCCCCAGTTCCAGATACCATGGTCCATCCCCACAGAAGCCGAGGACATTCCCATTGTCCCTACCACATCCGGCACGATGTAAGCAAAAGTTAAAATACATAGTGACCTGCATAAAATTTGGGATTCCTTTAAGCCAGGCCAGTTCTTTCGTGCCCTTGGCTGTAAGCAGTAGAGCCTAGAGCTTTGGTTAAGGTCCTTTAACTCCATTACTGCATCTCGCCTCAGATCCCTGTTCCTCAGTTCTCTGATGTCTCAGGTAGAATGTGACGCTAGGAGGTAGGTTGGGGTTTGGGGTGGGAGAGTGGCTCTGACACTCCTGATCTTAGGATGGAACTCCGTTGTGTTATTGCAATCATCCGTCACGGAGACAGAACCCCAAAGCAGAAGATGAAGATGGAGGTGACACACCCGAGGTAGGGAGGATGTCCCAGTTCAGATGGAGAGTTATTTGGAGAGAAAATGGGTGGAGCACACTGCCCAGAAGGGCTTATTTCTCTGTTTACTTCTTCAGGTTTTTTGCTCTATTTGAAAAACATGGTGGATATAAGACGGGAAAATTAAAACTTAAGCGGCCGGAGCAGCTCCAGGTAAGGTGGAGCTCTGGTCAGAAGCCCTAGTGTAAGAAGAAAGAGAAGGTATAGGATTGATGAGGGGTGACCCTACGACACCCCCTGCGGTCTCCTCTAGGAGGTGCTGGACATTACAAGGCTGCTGTTGGCTGAGCTGGAGAAGGAACCAGGAGCTGAGATTGAGGAGAAGACTGGAAAGCTTGAGCAGCTGAAGTCCGTGCTGGAGATGTGAGAGGGGACCGCAGAGGGGTTGTAGTAGCGGCGGCCACCTAACGTGAGCTGAGGTACCGGGCAGAGAGTAACCTGCGGCTGCTCCCTACAGGTATGGCCACTTCTCAGGTATTAATCGGAAGGTGCAGTTGACCTACTACCCCCACGGAGTGAAAGCGTCGAACGAGGCACAAGGTGAGCACTCGTTCAGCCGTCATCACCGTCGAGCTCTTCCTCCTCATCCCCTCCCTCCTCCTCCTCTCTCTCCTCTTCTTCCTCTCCTTTTCTCCGCACTCCTCCTCATCCTTTTCTCTTTAAATTTTTTAAATCACATTTGTTTATTCAGGGGTGGGATGGGACACGGATGCCACTGAGCAGTGTGTGTGTGAGGAGGGTCAGTTCTTTCTTTCTTCTATGTTGTCCTGGAGATGGAGCTTGTGGGTTAAGCTTGGTGGCAATGCCTTGACATCTGAGCTATCTCACCAGGTTTTTTTTTTTGTTTTGTTTTTTGTTTTTGTTTGTTTGTTTGTTTTTTGTTTTGTTTTTTTTAAGGATAGAATCTTGCTATGTAACCCAGGCTGTCCTCAAATTCCCAGCAGTCCTCCTGCCTTAGTCTCCTAAGAGCTAGGATTACAGGCAATTGTCCCCATAGCTGGGGTTCAGATCTTTTATTCTTGATCTCATGGGTAGTCTCTGCACTTACCCATGTTCTTGTCTGAAGCCGGAATGTTTGTGTGTTCCCACCATTCTCCTTAGAGAAGGCTTACTCACTGAGCCTCCTTCCCTCAGATCTGCAGAGAGAGCCACTGGCACCATCTCTCTTACTGGTGCTGAAGTGGGGTGGAGAGCTGACACCTGATGGCCGTGTTCAGGCCGAGGAGCTGGGGCGAGCTTTCCGTTGCATGTATCCTGGAGGCCAGGGTAGGTCTTGGAGAGCGAAACCCAGCAAGGCTGGGATAAGATAGAGTGGGATGGGGGAGGGGCTGCGACGGGGCAGGGGTGGGGTGCAGTTGAGGCAGGGGTGGGGTGCAGTTGAGGGAGTAACTGCCATGAGGGTACCAAAGGGGAACTGATATTTGTAACAGTCCACGCGTGGAATCCTCCTGTGCTCCAGGTGACTATGCTGGCTTCCCCGGATGTGGGCTGCTTCGGCTCCATAGCACTTTCCGTCATGACCTCAAGATCTACGCCTCTGACGAGGGTCGTGTCCAGATGACTGCTGCTGCATTTGCAAAGGTAAACCCTACAGTTCTTCCATGGCCCCAGTGTCTGTAGGTAGAGAAACAGAGATGGGAGGCTACATGGGAAATGTAAAGTGCTGGTACGCTAGTTCAGAGAGACTTGTTTCCATCCCCATTCTGTCCTCCTGAGAATGGTGGGTCGGCCTCTTCCGGCCAGCTCTCCACTCCGGGTCTGCGGCTCTCTAGGCTGGGACGGCTGCAGGAAGAGGAGCTAACAGACCTGTGCTTCCCTTCCAGGGCCTCCTAGCTCTAGAAGGGGAGCTTACACCCATTTTGGTGCAAATGGTGAAGAGTGCCAACATGAATGGCCTGCTGGACAGCGATGGGGACTCCCTGAGCAGCTGCCAGCACCGCGTCAAGGCTCGGCTGCACCACATTTTGCAGCAGGATGCACCCTTTGGCCCTGAGGACTATGACCAGGTCACTCTCCTCCTCTCCGTGCCCCAACTACATTGCAGCCCAATTCCTAAAATTCTAAATAATAGTACCTACTATACGCCACTCTTTTAGGGTATTTATGTATAGTATTTTGTTTAATCCTCACAGCAACCCTTTGGGGTAAATTCACATCAAGTTTTCATTATCTACAAATTCAAAAATGAAAAGTATTTTATAAGTTTGGCATCCAAGTTCATTTGGCAGTAACCTATCACAAGACTATTTAGAAACCTTATTTATCATACTCAGTGTAAATATCATACATTTTATTACATAAATATTAATGTATTTTGAGTGTGCCCTAGGCCTTGCTAGAGGTATCATATGTCATGTGGCTTATGCACTGTTTTACATCTTATAATCTTAAAAAAAAATACTTAGTTCTGAAACAGCTGACCTTGGGTTTTGGGATTGAAGGAATGTTTCAGTGATCGATGTAAAAACTTCCTCTGGGATTACGACCTAGAACAACCAGTTTATTGCCTCTCAGTCTTGGGCTCAGCTGGCCTTAGTGAGGCTTTTCTAAAGTTCTGGTCCAGTGTTGACTGGGGCTACAATAGTCTGCAGGCTTGACTGCTCTCTGAGGTGGCTGGCTCTCTTCTTCATATTCTCTCTACCATTTCAGGGCCCATTCTCTTCAAAGGTTGTTTGTTCATTTGATATGTCTATCTCAATTTTCCAAGGTGAAGCTTAGGATTTACCCAAAGCAGCTTTTCTATCTCTCCTTTTCTTCCTCTTCCTCCTTCTCTTCCTCCTCCTTCTCTTCCTCTTCCTCCTCTTCTTTTTCTTCTTTCTTTTTTGAAGCAAGATATTGCTACAGAGCCCAGATTGGTCTTGAACTTACAGTGACTCTCCTGCCCAGAATTAGCACTATACATGCATATCATTTTATACTGGTGAAGCAGTCACATGGCCAACCGTGTTTCATAGAGAGGGAGAGAGATAAAGAATTAATGACCTCCTTTAATCTGCCTGGGGAACTGTGAGAACTGCCCTACCCCTCTCCCATCTTTACAGAGGAGGAAGTGTAGGTTCTGAAGAACTTAGGCAACCCTCTCAGGATGATGTAGGAGCCTCTGGTTGCTCAGTAGTGTGGTCCACGCTGCCTATAGTGATGATCACAGAGCCTCATTGCCGTGCCCGTGAAGCCTTCTTTTGTCCTGGGTATCTAGGCTGTACTTGATAGGGTAGTGGCTTTTACTTCCCACACTTCATTTTGATAGATTCAAAACAAATCTTTTTTTTTATATACACTTTTTTAAGTGTGTATAAATTTTTGTGTAAATGAGTTGCCTGCATGTATGTATGCGGACCACATTTATGCAGTGCTCATAATGGTCAGAAGAGGACGCCAGATTCCCTGAAACTGGATTTACAGACAGTTGTGAGCTGCCGTGTAGGTACTGAAGACCAAACTCAGGCTCTCTAGAAAAGCAGGAACATTCTTAACAGTGGACTTACCTCTCTGTCCCTTGGATAGGTTCTTGAGTGACTTACTAAGGGGCAGTTGCCCAGATAGTATTGACTTTTAAATAAAAAATCCAGGGCAGCTCTCCCTTTCTCTATGCTTCCTTTTGCTAGTAAGAATGAAACTTGTGTGGCCTTAGCTAGAACTCATTATTACGTATACAATCTTCTTTCTCCTTCTCCATTTCTATTCTCTTTTAATATTTTTAAAGGATTTATTTACTTATTGTATGTGTACAAGTGCTCTCTCTGTATCTGCATGTATGCCTATAAGACAGAAGAGGGCATCAGATCTCATTACAGATGGTTGTGAGCCTCCATGTGGTTGCTGGGATTTGAACTCAGAACCTCTGGAGGAGCAGGCAGTGCTCTTAGTCACTGAACCATCTCTCCAGCCCTTGTTTTAATATTTTATTCCTGTTATTAAGTGTATATATACATGTGCTTGTGCACTTGAGTCAGAGGCAGGGTAGATCTCTGTGAATTTGAGGCCAGCCTTCAACATAGTAAGTTCCAGGCCAGTCAAGACTACATAGTGAGATCTTGTCTCAAAAACAAAATGAACAAACAAAAAAAATCCCCACACCCTTGAGCTGGAATCAGGTTAGCAGCAGCAGCAGCTATGCTATAAGTCACAGCAAGGCAGCCTTCTCTGTTTCTCATCAGAACATTCTACAGAGATTGTAAGGAATCTGGAGTCACCTTCATTTCCCAGCATTCCCAAGCATATGTTATCCTCTCCTAGTAAAGTACAAGTATGCTTCAATTTCTCTAGACTCAGAAACTTAAAGACGGGTCTCTCTAGATGATTGCTTGTCTGAGCAGTCTCTCCATCTGAAGTCCTGGAGCTGCCGGGGTGCCTGGGAACATAGGAGCCCTCTGAAATGAGCCAGCGGGCTGGTCCGCATTGCAGCCAGTTTCTTTGTACTAAGCCAAAGTCTGAGGATTGCCACTGAGCCCATGCTTGTTAACTGTGTCCCTCACAGCTGGCTCCAACTGGAAGTACTTCTCTGCTCAACTCCATGTCTGTAATCCAGAATCCTGTGAAAGTCTGTGATCAGGTATTTGCCCTGATTGAAAACCTTACCCACCAGATTCGAGAACGGATGCAGGACCCCAGCTCTGTAGGTTGGTATGAATACTACTGATTGCCCTCTTAAGTCTTAGGTGTGGACACAATTCTCACGCATTCCGATCCCTCTGGTTCTACACCAGAGTTGTTGGGGTCTTTTGTTGGAAGTCAAATCCAGCTCTTTTTTTACTGTGTGCCTTCTCAGACCTGCAGCTCTACCACAGTGAGACACTGGAGCTAATGCTACAGCGTTGGAGCAAACTAGAGCGTGACTTTCGACAAAAGAGCGGGCGCTATGATATCAGTAAGATCCCGGATATCTATGACTGTGTCAAGTATGATGTACAACACAATGGGAGTCTGGGACTTCAAGGCACAGCCGAGTTGCTACGTCTTTCAAAAGCTCTGGCCGATGTGGTCATTCCCCAGGTGTGTCTTGTATAAGGGATCTAGTGTGGTGGGAATAATGAGAGGAAAGGAAAGAAAAAACTAGAAAGGAAGCTTGGAGAAGGAGCTGAGTGCCTAAGAGTTCCCAGGGCTTGTCTGGCTCTGGGTGGATATCAAGACTGACTGAGGAAGCTTCTGGAGGGGATGTGACAGACAGGAGGCACTCCAGACCTGAAGGCAATAGGTGTCACCAAGCTTCTCATTCCTGTGACCCATAGGAGTATGGGATCAGTAGAGAGGAGAAAGTGGAGATTGCTGTGGGCTTCTGTCTTCCACTGCTGCGGAAAATCCTACTTGACCTTCAGAGAACTCACGAGGATGAGTCTGTCAACAAGCTGCATCCCCTGTGAGGGAGGGCGGGAGGAAGGGAGGCTGGGAGGAGGCAGGAGGGAGGGCAGGAAGATGGGAGGACTCGTAGGGAGCCCTGGGGAGGTGGGGTCAAAGCTGAGATAGGTGGGGGAGGCAAGGAGAAGAAAGGATCTGAGATGGAGAAGAGAGAAGTCTTTGGGTGGGAGGAAGGAGTTTTCAGAAGGCAGGGAGAGGGTTATCTGACTGTCTGGTTCACCTTCCACATCAGGTACTCTCGTGGAGTTCTCTCCCCAGGCCGCCATGTTAGAACCCGGCTCTATTTCACCAGTGAGAGTCACGTTCACTCCCTACTCAGTGTCTTCCGCTATGGGGGACTTCTTGATGTAAGCATCCTCCTTCTTTAGACATGCGAGTGGTTTGTTTGTCTATTTGCATGTAAGTTTTGTTTGTTAGATTTTCTCTAGCAATCATGGGCTGTCTTTCCTGTGATCTTTTCTCTTGGGAACTTTTGTCTTTCTCCTCCATTCCCCGCCCACTCCTCTGACTTGTCCTTGGGCCTGGCTTACTTTTGTTTGTGTTTGGTAGGAGACCCAGGATGCACAGTGGCAGCGAGCTTTGGCTTATCTTAGTGCCATCTCAGAGCTCAACTACATGACCCAGATTGTTATCATGCTTTATGAGGACAACACTCGGGTGAGGAGCAAGCGGGTGGGGTGAGGAAACGGCCCTTCTTTCTACTTCCATTGAAAAGCAACTTTTTTTTTTAAACATTTAGTGTGTGTGCATGTGTGTGTATGTGCGTGCATGCAGGTGTGTGCAGGCACGCACATGCTACTAAGTATGTATAGAGATCAGAGAACAACTTGCAGGAGTTGACTCTCTTCTTCACTGCCTGGTTCCTTGGGATCGAACTCATACAACTAATCGTAATGACAAACACCTTTACTTGCTGAGATACCCCACAAAAAGATTTGGCCCACAAAAAGTTATTTATTCTTAGATATTTATGAACCGTGGGCAGTCATTTTTCTTCTACTGCATATCTGTTGCTCTCTTTGCAGTGCAATAAGTTTGGTTATCATCTTAAAATAAAGAATTTGTGTTGAATAGTGGTAGCATATGCTTTTAATCCCAGCACTTAGGAGGCAAAGGCAGGCAGATGTCTGAGTTCAAGGCTAGCCTGGTCTACAGAGTGAGTTCTAAGACAGCCAGGGATAAACAGAGATACCCTGTTTCAAAAACCAAAGCAACAAAATAGGAATTTATAGACTCCAGCTAGATTCAGTGTGTAGGTGCCACATGGCACAGAGCATCTAGAAGGGGCCTGCTGAGACTCAGAGCATCTAGAAGGGACCTGCTGGGACTCAGAGCATCTAGAAGGGGCCTGCTGGGACCCAGAGCATCTAGAAGGGACCTGCTGGGACTCAGAGCTTCTAGAAGGGGCCTGCTGGGACTCAGAGCATCTAGAAGGGACCTACTGGGACTCAGAGAATCTAGAAGGGGCCTGCTGGGACTCAGAGCATCTAGAAGGGTCCTGCTGGGACTCAGAGCTTCTAGAAGGGGCCTGCTGGGACTCAGAGCTTCTAGAAGGGGCCTGCTGGAACTCAGAGCTTCTAGAAGGGGCCTGCTGGGACCCAGAGCATCTAGAAGGGACCTGCTGGGACTCAGAGCTTCTAGAAGGGGCCTGCTGGGACTCAGAGCATCTAGAAGGGACCTACTGGGACTCAGAGAATCTAGAAGGGGCCTGCTGGGACTCAGAGCATCTAGAAGGGTCCTGCTGGGACTCAGAGCTTCTAGAAGGGGCCTGCTGGGACTCAGAGCTTCTAGAAGGGGCCTGCTGGAACTCAGAGCTTCTAGAAAGGGCCTGCTGGGACTCAGAGCTTCTAGAAGGGGCCTGCTGGGACTCAGAGCTTCTAGAAGGGGCCTGCTGGGACTCAGAGCTTCTAGAAGGGGCCTGCTGGGACTCAGAGCTTCTAGAAGGGGCCTGCTGGGACTCAGAGCTTCTAGAAGGGGCCTGCTGGGACTCAGAGCTTCTAGAAGGGGCCTGCTGGGACTCAGAGCTTCTAGAAGGGGCCTGCTGGGACTCAGAGCATCTAGAAGGGGCCTACTGGGACTCAGAGCATCTAGAAGGGACCTGCTGGGACTCAGCTTCTAGAAGGGGCCTACTGGGACTCAGAGCATCTAGAAGGGGCCTGCTGGGACTCAGCTTCTAGAAGGGGCCTGCTGGGACTCAGCTTCTAGAAGGGGCCTGCTGGGACTCAGCTTCTAGAAGGGGCCTGCTGGGACTCCAAGCATCTAGAAGGGACTTGCTGGGACTCAGAGCATCTAGAAGGGACCTGCTGGGACTCAGCATCTAGAAGGGGCCTGCTGGGACTCAGAGCTTCTAGAAGGGGCCTGCTGGGACTCAGAGCATCTAGAAGGGGCCTGCTGGGACTCAGAGCATCTAGAAGGGGCCTGCTGGGACTCAGAGCATCTAGAAGGGGCCTGCTGGGACTCAGAGCATCTAGAAGGGGCCTGCTGGGACTCAGAGCATCTAGAAGGGGCCTGCTGGGACTCAGAGCTTCTAGAAGGGACCTGCTGGGACTCAAGCATCTAGAAGGGGCCTGCTGGGACTCAGAGCTTCTAGAAGGGGCCTGCTGGGACACAGAGCATCTAGAAGGGGCCTGCTGGGACTCAGAGCATCTAGAAGGGGCCTGCTGGGACACAGAGCATCTAGAAGAGGTCTGCTGGGACTCAGCATCTAGAAGGGGCCTGCTGGGACTCAGAGCATCTGGAGCATCTCAGAGCATCTGCTGGGACAGAATCCATGGTCAGGGATGATGCTGAACAAGAGCAATAACCTAGAACTCAGCTGTGGGATCTGGAAGAGTATGGAATGTGGGACAGTGTTTTATGAGTCTTGTTTCTGCTGGCATCTCTAATGTGTGTGTGTGTGTGTGTGTGTGTGTGTGTGTGTGTGTGTACATATGCATATACACACATGCCTTCTGTGTCAGTCTTAGCAAAGACATCTCTAAAGTTCTGCTGTGTGTACCATAGCTAACTGTTATTGGGAGAGATGGAAGGGAAGGATCGTAGAATTGGAGGTGAGGCACGAGCTACTGTAAAAGATCAGCCACAGACTGAGGACAACACTCTGAAACCTCAGTCCTTGTAAGGTTGTATCCTTTTGAGTTCCTCTCTGTTGCCCCCACCTCATCTTCTGTCACCACACCCAGATTCTTCCAATTACCCTTCATATGGTGATGCCTTATAGGACCCCTTGTCAGAGGAGCGGTTCCATGTGGAGCTACATTTCAGCCCTGGAGTGAAAGGAGTTGAGGAAGGCAGTGCCCCAGCTGGCTGTGGATTCCGTCCAGCCTCTTCTGAGGTGGGTTGGAGGCTGGGATTTAGGACTATAGGGACCAGGTGGTGGGAAACTAGAAAGAAATCCAGGGTGGCTTAAAACAGTTGAGGATTTGATATCTGGAAGACAGAAATCATCAATGCCTCTTCATTTGTTAAACAGAATGAGGAGATGAAAGCAGATCCAGGCAGCATAGAGAACCTGTGCCCTGGGAAGACGGCAGATGAGCCAGATCGGGCACTGCAGACCTCACCCCAACCTGTGGAGGGCACTGGCCTCCCGAGGAGATCACCCCTCATTCGGAATCGAAAAGCTGGCTCCATGGAGGTAATGACATGGACAAGACCACGATAGGGGACAAATGCTCACAGGAGAACAGCCATATTTCTTCTCAATCTTCCTGAGACCCAAAACAGAATCCCCTAGGAGTGCTTTTATGTTTGCCTAATATAACTTCTTCCATAGCTGGTTCCCAGTAGAACTTCTTTAAGCTGGTTACTACTTGTGATAAAGAATTGCCAGTGAGTGGTACCTATGAGAAAAGGATTTTAAGATAAAGTACAGACAGTATGAAGTGTGGCTGACATCATTGCTTGATACCCAGAAACTGTATGGCCTTGTCCAGGTAGCTTCTTGAGCATCATGTGTTTCTCCATCTGTACAGTATGAGTAGTGTCTACCTTATAGATGATTAAAGTAACTATAGTAACCATGAGATTGATATTAGAGGCCAGGCACTTTCCTTCCATTTGTCCCAGGCATGAGAAGGTTTCTGGCACTTTACTGCCACTAGACTCATATGTAGTGACACGTCAGAAGGGCAATTGATCGTCTAGAGTTCTATGTCTCTCCTAATGAGGAAGTTTATCTGCCTATTCTGTTTTTCTATTTTTAGACTTTTCTCCAAATCCTACTTCTGGTTTTCTAATCCAAAGGACAGAACTTGTGTTGATACCATTGCATCTCTTTACTGCCCATAGGTTTTGTTTCATCTTTCTTGGTAACACCATCTCCTCTGGCTCAGTGATGCTTTCTTTAGTTTCCTCAGTGACATTCCTTTTGACACCATGACTTACTCCTGTCTCAGAGACTTTGCCTGATTTGGATGCTGCTCTGGACTCGTGGGTCCGTTCACCTGGCTCTTTACAGCTTCTGTCCTATGGGAACTGGTTTTCTGTTTTAGGGAAAAGAATCTATAATAAGCTTTTGTATGTTAATGCAAAGATTTAAATTTCAGATTTTGGAGAAACCACCACTATTTATTTTCTGATTCTTTTTGTTTTGGTTTGGTTTTGGTTTGGTTTTTGGGGGGGGGTTGTTTGTTTGTTTTTGTTTTTGTTTTTGTTTTTTTGAGACAGGGTTTCTCTATGTCACCCTGGCTGTCCTGGAATTTACTCTGTAGACTAGGCTAGCCTCGAACTCAGAAATTTGCCTGCCTCTGCCTCCCAAGTGCTGGGATTAAAGGCATGTGCCACCACCGCCCCACTATTTCTTATCTAGAGTCTTGTCCAGGTAGCTTCTCAAGCATCATGTGTTTCTCCATCTGTACAGTATAAGTAGTGTCTAACTTATAGATGATTAAAGTAACTATCCTTTATTTCTGGTTATTGTAGGTTGGGATTGATACTGTGAACGTGTAGTTTCTTTAGGTGATATGTGCCTTAGTTTCTCTCTGAGGTGCAGGTATAGCTTGTTATTCAGTTCTCTGAACTTGCTGTCACCCATGTGCAGTACATCAAATGGACAGGGTGATATGTAATTGTTTGTCTAGGGTTGTCCCTTTGTCTGTCATCTTATGTTAACACCGTGGACATAAACAAAGGAAAACTCTGTGTCATCCTTTCTCAGGCTTGCTGGGATTGTCTTCCTTCTGGAAGCTTCCTTGAGTATGATCACCTTTTTCTTTGTGGTATTGGGGATTAACTCTAGAGCCTTATGCATGCCAGGCAAATATTGTACTGAGCAGCATCAGAGCTCTATTATTTTTTAATTTAGAGACTGGGTCTTGCTAAGTTACCAAGGCTGGCTTTGAACTTACTCTGTAACACACACAGGTTTAGCTTGGTGATCGTCTTTTCTTAGCCTCACAGGGCAGAGCCACCAGAGTCATCTATGATTCTGTTGTAATCACAGTTCTTCCTTTGGGTTACTGGTCTGGTTAGATCCTGGCTCATTCAGGATGACCTCAGCCCACTCTGTGGTCACTCAGCCTTCACATATTAATCCTTTCTCTCCTTGCTCTGTAGGCATTGAACTGTCTTTTTCTCCTCAATGGCATCTTACCCTTCTTCCCTTGTCATCTCATATCTTTTGAACTGTTTTAGATTAAAACCTATGACCTTGGTAGCAGCTGTGTTAGCTGCCCATCTCTCCAGCACTCTAACTGGCTCTCTGCCCTGTGGGCACTGGGGCTTTGGGAACATGAGACTAAAGAAGTCTTGACCGGCTTTCCACCCGGTCTGATTGCAGGTCATGAACATGCAGTGCACGGGGAACCTGGACCTGCTCCCCTTGAGGGGACGGCGCCGCAGGAGGTCAGGAGACCTCCCCAGGCTTTCCCCAGCCATCGGCCTACAGCCCCGGGCTGTGTCCACCACGCACCTGGCTTCCTGCACACAGGTGTCTCTCTCTTCCTGTCTTGCCTTCCTTTTCTGCCTTCTGTCTTTGCTTTTCAGAATCTAGGAAAACTGGTTCATTGTCTAGGTGTGATATGCTTGGGGGTTGTGTGATTGGCTCTCATGGATATTTAAAAAAAAAACCAACCCAGTTTCATGTGTCCAGGAATAAGTTGGTTGGAGGGGAGAGCTTCTTGGCTTAAATAAGAAGCTAAGAGGGCAGGCCATACTTTATCTGTGGCTGAGTCACTGTGGTTGCCTTTCTGGGTCCTAGGAAGGAACAGGTAAGGTTGGAGAATCTTCTCTGCTGCGGATGACGGATACTTGGGTCATGGTTTCTCAGATTTTGGGTGGGGGTGGGAAGGTTTGGAGGATCAGTTTTAGCAATAGATGCACCTTCTAACATAGACTGACTTCCTGGATGGTTCAGCTCTGCACCGTCTTATTCTATTCCTCTTCCACCATGAAAATCCTTTGGCTCATCTAATCTTTTTGATATTGCTTGGCTTCATAGGGGCAAGAATTCAGAGCCTGGGTTCTATTTTTTGAGATGACAAAGTGATTGATTAACATAATGTCCTTTTTCTCCAGGTGCTGTCTGAAACTTCGTCTTCAAGACCGGGTGGCTACCGGCTGTTTTCGTCTTCACGGCCTCCAACAGAGGTGAAACAGAGCGGCCTGGGTAGGTTTTCCAGCATCTCTCACTGTGGTTGGAAAGGGCTGTCTGTTATCTAGAGTTTCATTGTGGGAAATCTTCATTACAGACCTGGGGCTGTCCCATTCAGTCAGGGACACTGTCAGATGTGGGCAGGGAGAGTGCCGTGGAGGAAGCCATAGTTAGATGTGAACATGTACCCCAGATAGCAGCTTTCATCCCAGAAAAGTGTTTGCCTTTTGGTTTTCCCCACCAGCCCCCATCTCCCCTGTGAAGGGTATTTTCCGGTCTCCTTTTCATTCCTTATCTGTCCCTCCAGTGTAGCCCAGACTTTAAGGGACCATGGAGGCCCTGGCCCTTCAGAGTTATCAATGACAGAGGTCTAACTAGAGGTACTTGTGATGCGCAGTTGTCATATGTTCATATGAGACCTTGTGCCATGTCTTCCTCTGAAACCTGGTTTTCAGTCCCTGCTTTTCTAATCCTGTAACTTTTTTCTTTCCTTCCGAAGCTTGAGGGACACAAATCTGAGATGGGTGTAGAGGCAGAGGCTTCTCTCGAGACTTTGAGGGAATGTCTGCTGATTTTTTTGAACCCTGGAAAGGGGTGGAGAACATCACTCAACCTTTCCTAAAGACACAGACTTGAGGAAACAGCAAGCCTCAGAGTGCACAGTGTTCTTTGGGAGGGATGGGCCTTGAGGCAGACTACCTCTGAACTAACTCAAGGTCAGACGTGGCCATGTGGGCTCTGAACTGGTTCTCCTGGCTCGTTTTTTTTTTTTTTTTTTTTTTTTTAAATATTGTCCTGATCTTTCAATTTAAATCCTCTAATTTTTCTGTTACTTTTATTCTTGCTACTTGATTTTTTGGTCCCTAAATGATTAACATTTAAAATAGAGGAGAGATGTTTTGGTAACTTGCCAAGATAAGTTTCAAAGGTTGATTGCCTTCTAGAATCCTGAAATAAGTTTTGCTAGCTGGGACATGAGGATTAAATTGACAGCTGTGTAGGTCTGTGATGTGGACACCCCAGGACACATGATCTTGTCCAGACACCAAGAAACAGAAAGACTAGATCTCAGGTAGGTTAGAAAGTAGATAGGGCTGGAAAGATGGCTCAGCAGTTAAGAGCACTGACTTCTCTTCCAGAGGTCCTGAGTTCAATTCCCAGCAACCATATGGTGGCTTACAACCATCTATAATGGGATCCGATATACTTTACTGGTGTCTGAAGACAGCTACAGTGTACTCATATAAATAAAAAAATAAATAAATCTTTAAAAAAGAAAAAGAAAGTAGATACATGTGCAAGCAGGAGTTATATCAAGAATCAGGCATAGGAGCCAGGCATGGTAGTGCACACTTCTAATCCTAGCACTCGGGAGGTTTGGGGGCAGAGGCAGGTAAATCTCTGGGAGTTTCAGGTCTGCTTGGTTTACATAATGAGTTCTAGACCAATTATGAATTTTAGGCCAGCCAGAACTGCATAGTGAGACTGTTTCTCAAACAAATAAAACAAACCAAAACCAATAAAGACGAACAATAGGAGGAGGGGAGGAGGGGGGAGGAGGAAAGCATACGGTATAGGAAGCTGGGAATACAGGACAGTGGCGTGCGCCGATAGGACTAAAGCTAGCTACATGGACAACATAGGGAGACTCCGATCTCAAAAACACACTGAGCAGGCAGAGCTAGGGACGCACAGACCTTGTGACAGATGGTGATGGTAAGACATAGACTTCCCTCTGAGGTATGCTGGCATGATTGTACTACAAAATTACTCAGTAGAGAAAGTAAATGCAGAACAGAGCTTGGCGTGGTCTAGGATAAAGCCAGCTAGCTACCTTGAGCGTCCTCTAAAGAAAAGCAGACATCTTGTGCAGTGTCACCTCTTCATTCTCAAGCCTGATTTGGCATGAAAGTTGGAAGCTGTTGCTGCAGAGAGGTTCCCGAATTCCAAGGTAGAAATTATTTTGCACCAAGCTTTCTGTTTTTCCTTATAGCTTTGAAATACTGGGACCCTGGTCTTCTTTGTAGGCTCAGGGGAAACCCTCTCCTCAGTCTGAATATAAATATGACCTCCCTGCTAAGCCTAGGGTCTTGGTTACAATGGATTTGGAAATAGAAGATCAAATCCTGGCCAGGCGGTGGTGGCACATGCCTGTAATCCCAGCACTTGGGAGGCAGAGGCAGGCACATGCCTGTAATCCCAGCACTCTGGGAGGCAGAGGCAGGCGGATTTCTGAGTTCAAGGCCAGCCTGGTCTACAGAGTGAATTTCAGGATAGCCAGGGCTATGCAGAGAAACCCTGTCTCGAAAAAAACAAATCAAAAAAAACAAAAAAAAAAAAACAAAAAAAAAAAAAACAAAGGAGGAGGAGGAGGAGGAGGAGGAGGAGAAGGAGAAGGAGAAGGAGAAGGAGGAGGAGGAGAAGAAGAAGAAGAAGAAGAAGAAGAAGAAGAAGAAGAAGAAGAAGAAGAAGAAGAAGAAGAAGAAGAAGAAGAAGAAGAAGAAGAAGAAGAAGGAGAAGAAGAAGAAGAAGATCAAATTCCAAGAATCTGAATGTCAGCCTTCTTTTTGTTTTTGTGTTTTGAGACAGGCTGGAAGGCTGGAGAAGTATGACAGGGAGTAACTCTACTCTCCATCACAATGAGGACAGTAACCGACCTGACTCATTCTTTTCAGAAGTTCATCAAGTTCCATTTGTCCCTCAGATTGGCACTACATAGCCATGACACTCACTCTGAAGACCAGGCTGGCCTCAAACTCACAGAGATCTGCCTGCCTCTACCTCCTGAGTCCTGGGATTAAAGGTGTGTGCTGCCACACCTGACTAATAAATAACAGTCTTATGACCTCCCCTGTCCTGGAAGGCTGGAGAAGTAGAACAGGGAGTAACTCTACTCTCCATCATAGTGGGGACAGTAACCGACCTGACTCATTCTTTTCAGAAGTTCATCAAGTTCCATTTGTCCCTCAGATTGGCACTTCTTTTTGCTTTCTTTCTTACACATGTAAGCAGCTGGTTTTGATCACAGGCTTTGCAAGATAATAAGCTTTTCAGAGCAGGAAAAAAAAAACAGTTTTTGTTGTTATTTCCTATTCAGTCTTAATAGGGTGCTTAGTACGTAACTGGCGTGCACACCCTATTTTATAAGCAACTGACTTTTCGTCTATCTTCTGATTTGTGTCCATCTTGATTTCAGAATCTATGCTGTTTCTCTGTGAAAAAAAAAACAACAAAAAACCAAAACCCAAAACAAAATCTCTCTTTTCTAACCAAACTCAGTTAGTCCTTGGAGTAAAGAGATCTAGATTCCTGCCCCCCATAGCTCCTGTACTGTGACCCTGAGCAAAGGTGACATGCCCTTTTGGATCTGTTTCTTTACCTAGTATATAAACTGAGAAAGTTACACTTGATGGTCTCTGAGTCCCTTTTGACTTTAAAAGTATAAAGCTCGTACTTGTAAGTGGGAAAATCCCTGGAGGATGGGGGTGTTAGATGAAGAACTTGGAATTGTATGCACATACCTAGAACCCTGCCTCTGGTTCAGTGAGAGCCTTTCCCTTTCAAACTTATAAGGAGCTAGACTTCTAGGTCTCTCAACTCTTCTGTCCAGAGTGAAGAACATCCAATTAAATTTAGGGAAATATGGGCCAGTGAGGTGGTTCAGCGATAGTGGAACTCACTTGCCGCCAAACTTGATGACCTGAGTTCAATCCCTAGGGCCTTCATGGTGGATGGAGAGGACTGGGAACAGCCAGTTGTCCTCTGACCTCCAGTACATGATGTGGTGTGCATTCATTTCCTCCTCCCACACAGCTTTTAAAAGTTTAGGGAGGCTCACCTATTCTTCATTAGAGAGCCACCTGGAAAGCACAGTCTACCTCAGTAGCTTTGAATACCTAATAAGACTAACCGTTTCTGTAGACTAACCTTTTGTCTCTGCCATGTAGATACTCTGGAGATGTGCTACTTTGCTTGCCTGATGTGGCTGTGGACAGTAGTGGCCACTCTGTGGTTACTTGGAGTAGCCGCTTCGTGTGGCGCTGAATGGCTGTGTGTGTCTTAATGTTGTACGGTGGAGTTGGGTGTTCCGAATGCTGCTCTGCGTGGCTACTAATGTGCTCCCGGCCTTGCAGGCTCACAGTGCACAGGGCTGTTCAGCACCACGGTGCTGGGCGGCTCCTCCAGTGCTCCGAATCTTCAGGACTACGCCCGCACCCATGGCAAAAAGCTCCCGCCTGCCAGCCTAAAACACCGAGATGGTATGTGGGTGGTTTTGGGGGGCAACTCTCTCTTTCTCTCTCTCTTTCTCTCTCTCTCTCTTTTTAAAAAACGTGTCCCTCAGCAAGCATAGAGCTCCAGAACTCTTCATGCTTAAGATGCACTGGCAGCAGCCTTATACCAAGCTTTCTTCATGGATAGTAACTGGGAGAAAGGGCCAGGACCCTCCGCTCCTCCATTTGCATTCCTTCCCACCATACAAATACTACTCAGTTACGCTTCCCCTTCATGATCTCCCACACAGCTGGCTGCATCAGCTTGTACTCTTTCCTGGATTCTGGCCTGTAGGGTGAGGACCAAGAGGACAACCCATGGTCAGGAGGAATGCAGCGGAGCCTTGGCTAAATTTCAGGGAATCAGGGTTAGGGATGTGGCGGTCACTCAGCTAAGGTGAAAAGGTCATGTGGAAGGACACTGGGGGAAGGGAGGGAAGTTTCTACACAGATTTTACTTCCACATGGTGAGGAGGAGAACATGGTGGTGAAATTAGGGTTGTTTGGTGGGACCATGCTGTGGTAGAAGTGACACCAACTGCTGAGAGATTACAGCAGAGTAAGTAAGCGAATGCTGTCAGGATCCAAGGGACGGGGATGGGACCAGATTACAAGTCGAGGTAAAGAGCCGAGTACACAGTGGGCAGGTTCCAAAGCCGAGGGCGGGCACAGGGCGGGTATAATCCCCGTGATGTCTTTTCTCCCCAGAGCTCTTGTTTGTCCCGGCCGTAAAACGATTTTCTGTGTCGTTTGCAAAGCATCCGACTAACGGTACGTTTGCTTCTGACTCAGCATCATTCCTCGTCCTCATGTCACCTCCAGACACTTCACCCTGAGTTCTGACACTGACTTTGCCTCTCCTTCCACTATATTGACACCCTGCTCTCTCTGAATGAGCCCCTCACTAAGTGTCCCTCCTGGGGCATTTCCCTTGTGACAGCCTTAGCCATGGCTATAAGCTGGATAGGCTAACCTATCCCTGTGGCAACTCAGGGTCTGATTTTCATAATCACCATCATCATCATTACATCACTTTTGTCAGCATCAGTACCAAAACATCAGTTATGACTCTCCCTTTCCTATCACATACCTGGCAAACTGTTTGCAGACAGACTAGGTTCTCCTTCTTAGATGAGAACAGCATTACCAAGCCTGGGCTCATTTCTTCTCTCCCTGCTATCTCAGTTTGTGTAATTTTGACCTTCCTAGTTTATTCTCCCGCTCTTTGGTGGGGTCCATGATGAGTGTATTCTTCTTTTGGCGCAACCCTACAGTGACTTATAAGAGCTTTGGCATTGGATATATAACTTTCCATCTCCATGTTCCTGTTTCCTGCCGTTTTGTGTAGTTGTGTGGCTCTTGTGTTCCTGACATCTGCTTCATGTTTTACTAACCTAGTACCTGAGCCTAGAGAATAGGGGCCCAGATTGTTTTGGGATAAAAGAAAAAGAAAAGAAAAAGGAAGGGAAGTATTAGGTAAGGAGGAAGAGTGTTCCTTGAGGGTTCTTTCCTTCGTTTCTGTTTCTTTTTCCTTTTGGCTGAATGGTTGGAGCTGGGAATTAAACCCAGGTATTTGTGTGTACTAGCTGCATGCTCTGCCAGTGAGCTAGGCCCCAGCTCGGAATCTTGAGTTTTTAGATCCCCAAGGCCAGATGTACCTTTGGCAACACCATCTCAGAGAAGCTGGAAATGAAGAGTTGAGATGAGAATCCTGGCAAAACTTAGGAAGGAGTAACTGTGTGAGTAAAGAAGAAGCGGGTCTGTGGGCCCTGCACCCTGAGGGGGCAGAGCAAGAGCGCCTAAGACAGACACGCTCCCCACTGAGCTTTGATTTTTATATCCTTAGGTGGTTTTTTTTTTTCTTTATGTCTTATCTTGTCCCCAAGTCAATCCAGTTTTATTAGATGTGATTTTCTTCTGTTTGAGAGCTGGGACTCAAACAGAAGATTACTCTGATTTCCTGAATCCATGCCCACCAGCTGCCTTACCAGTGGCAGGTGTTAGATTTTAGCCTGGCAAGATCATGCCTACCCTCTAGCACTGCTGAAGTCTCACCCTAGGTTGGTGACCCTAAATTTATTCAGTTCGTCTCTACCTCCAGACTCGCTCTTCTGCCTATGGCTGAAGTCTCCATTGATAGTGACAGAACTGTGCTAACTCATATAGCCTCACATAGCACAGTCATCACAGAGGAGAACTTTATGCCTAACCCCAAGCCTGGGACTTGGACTTAAGAGTACCTACAGTACCAGGAGCTTGGGAGTGTGAAGTAAGAGCTAAATCACATATCTCCTAGTTTATTAGGCACCATAAGAAAAGATCCAAATTCATAAAACAAATCCTCAAACCTATATCTCCACTTCTCTGAAGCCTTGGTTGGCTGACTCGGCAGCTGAAGAAACAAGAATTAATTTTTCCATAAGAACAGAAAGGAAGAAAGACCTGGATAATTCAGTATAGTGCAGGAGAGCAGCCCAAGGTCGCCGACAGCCTTGCACATGTCCTCAGGGTTCTAGCCGCCTGTTTTTCTTGTGTTTGAGCTGGGAGGTTAATGTGCTTACAAAGCCCAGAGTCTGGGATCTACCTGTTATAATAAAAAAAATTTTGGAGCTATTGTATTTGACAAGGAAGTTCATCTTGATGGAATTTAGCCCTTAAGACAACATGAGAGCTCTATCCCATGGTTGAGGCCTTACGTTACTGACTCAGCAGTTCCAGGGCTTTCTACGGTTCCTATGGCAGATTCTTCATGGCAGTGTGCCAGCCTGCCACCCATCACCACCACCTCCCCTCACTACCATCTCCTTGCATGATGCCAGGCTTTGCAACAGCATCTGAGAGAACAAACAAACACCCCCAAAACTGGACCTGGCTTTGGAAAAGAGATAAGGCAGTTCCCTCTCCATACTCTAATAGAAGAGTAGCCCCAGGACAGCATCCCTGCTGTGCTCCTGATGAGCTATATCATATCCTGTGACTACAACCAGCACACGGGTGTGGTACATCACTAAACTGTGTTGAACTCATCAAAGCAAATTAATCCATCGGGAAAGAGCCAGGGCTCACTGGACTAGTCCAGGAAGGGTTGAGTGCTCTCTTGACATCCAAAAGCCAAGCGCAAACTACAGTCTCTTGGGACCCCCAAGTGAGCCGGTTCTGCCCGGGACATTCTAAGCAGTCGTCCTCACTGCCTTGACCCTCCTCTTTTTCCTGCTGACGTTCTGAGCCCCAGCCCTTGCTCATGGTCACAACAGGTCTTCATCCCATAGATTTTCTCCAAGATCTTACACTGCTCCTCCTCTTGTACCCTTCATCACATGACTTACGATGCCTTCAACCCTTTAGCGGCCGAATCCCAGGCATCCACAGAATTTGCCAAGTGGGTAAAAGTGTAAAGGATGCCAAATCAAAGCTCTGCCACACACCAGCTGAGCGAAGGGCAGAGGCTGATCATCAGTGGAAAGAAAACAAAATTATTCAACTTTTTGTCCCAGTGAAGGGTACAGCACCCTCACGCCCCACATTCTGAGACTTTATTTGCACAAGAGTAAGGTAAAGGACAGTTAGTCTATTTGTATTAGAAAGAGCAGAGTCTGATGTTTTTATTTTTTGTTTTGTTTTTGTCCTGCACTGTTTCAAAGGAGTCCTACTCATGGCTTCCTGCCAGCATGGTGTGCCGGACGCCTGGCCCCAGCTCTGTCTGTGGCTGCCTGGAGAGTCTGCGCGGCTGCAGCGCTCAGCCTCTGAGATGTTTTCAGTTTTAGCATTTTCATGCTGCCTAGCATGATTTTGACCTTCTTCTCAGAGCGACTCTGAATCTCTCCATCTCTTCCCCAACCTCATAAATCCCTTTGTCTCAGAAGTGCACCCTAAGGTTTAGTCTAAGATGGATTAGAGATACTGAGCTGTAGTCAAGGCTCCTGGCTCCAGAATTGCAAGCTCACCCTTTTCCAGAATGATGTAACTGCTCTACAAGCACTGACTGAGTTGTGCTCAGGGAGGAAGGGGGGGGCTTCTCTGAGTCTCACTGGTGCCAATACTCTTCTTCTGAGTGAGGGATGGACTGTGGCTTTGACCATCTCTCCTTCTTCCTTAGCTGACCTTGGGTCGAAGTGGCCCCCAGTCTCGGTGACACTTGTGTCAGTCAGTCCCCCTCATTGTCTCTCCCTCTTCTCTATCTTTGTGCTTCCTATCGTGGTCCCTCTGTCCCCTGCAGAGCTGCTGGATGACCAGCACCCTGTGGTCCGGCTGCTGCGCACTCTTTCCTCTGACTGCCCAAGGGGCTGGCCAGTCTCCTTGGATGCCACGCTGGCGCACCACCTGCACCAGTGCTCCTACCACCTGCGCCTCTTCCGGAACTGGCTGCGCTCAGGCCAGGATGACCCCGAGTGCCTCTACGGTACCCCTGCCACAGGCTGGCTGCTGCCACTACCCTGCCTGGGACTGATTGCTTTGCTTATTGCATTTCTGGCTGGAGAGCCTATCTAGTCTTTGAGGTTATGTGACCTGCATTAGTTGCTTGATTGGGATTGGGGCCAGGCTGCCTGGTAGCTGTAGCATTGGCTGCTCATCTCCCTTCTAGTCTCCTCTCTTACTCCCCTAATGTTACCCATTCTACTCAGCTTAGGAGTAATCTCTTGCCCTGGAAATCTGTGTTTTGTTTTATTTTTTTTTTAAATCTGTTCTTATCGCTCTGATCTTCTACTACCATCATCTTCAAAACCAAACATTTTCCTAACCACTCTGATGAGCAAGGGACTCCTCTGCCTCCTGCCACTAGATTATAAGGGAAGCCAAGGTACAGGGCATCAAGTACACATCCAGACAAGCAGAGCTGGAGGTTAAAAACTAATCCGGGTATGGGAGCAAGCATTGAGCCAGGACTTTTACTTATTGGAGAAGAAGCAACTAAGTCTTCCCTAGATGGCGCTGCCCTCCCTGTTCTTAGTTCCTTTACAGAGAAGCATTGGAACCTCCAGGGCTTAGAAAGTGCTTGGGACATGTTCTTGATCTTTCAGTGGGAGCAGTTTTTTCCATTAACAGTCCCAGGAGCAGGGTTATCCACTGATGTCTACCTTTGACCCTACCGAGATTTATAGACCTGTATTAGATGGTAATTTTGGAGGGGTAAGAGTTGCCTCATTTTCTTGGTGGAATAGAGAAAACCTAGCAAGCCCAGGATGTTATAGTAGAGCATAAGGAAAAGGCTTTGATGTGATGGAAATGACCAAGAAAGAACTCCCATCCCCTACCCTGTTCATGCATGTGGTTTTCCTCAGCTGAGCTTCATGTATTGCATGCTCCAGTTTGCATCCAAGTATTCTAGCCCTTCTACCCACATCTGAAATCTGCATGAACCCCTCCTTGGATTCCATACCCTTAATCTGTTCTTTTTTTTTCTCTTCACGATCCCTGAAATCTGCTGTTCTTTCCAAGCTCCATGACCCACTGCCTCATGTTAGATCTGCAGTTTCAGCCCCTTGCCTCTTGACCGTTGTTTTATTGCCCCAAAGTACAAGAGTGGTGTTGGTGCTCTTGTTAGCCCACAGGATGCTGTAGCCTCTCCATAGGTAGGATGAGGGGTGATTCGATCACCTGGAGGCTTTAACGGGTGGACATTTTAGGAAAATTGGAGATGAGATAAACAGACTTCCTGAAGGGCTCCAAAGAGTTCCTTCTCTTGGAAATCTTGGATACCCCATTCTCTAAAAGCCACAGATTCTCCTGATGGCTCTCAGGGACTCTCCATCCTTCCTTGGCCAATTGGAGTGTATCTGGTGGGAAACACATTGACTTTGTTCATCTCTTTTCCAACAGGATTTGAAGGGTGCTCCATGGTACCTACCATCTACCCTCTGGAAACACTGCATAATGCCCTTTCCTTGCGCCAAGTGAGTGAATTCTTGACTAAAGTCTGCCAACGCCACACTGATGCCCACGCACAGGCATCTGCAGGTATGGGAAGTACTGTTTGTATTGCTGGCTCTATCTCCATACCTGTGATTTATAGAATATGAGAAAATAACGAATTTAAAGTGGGGCAGGAGAGATGGCTCTGCAGTTAAGAGTGCTTGCTGCTCTTGCAGAAGATCAGAGCTCTTTTCCCAGCTCCTACATCAAATGATTCACAGCCACCTCTCTGTAACTCCAGCTCTAGGGAACGGGACGCCCTCTGCTGGCCTCCATGGGCACCAAAACACATCCTCACATAGATGCACGTACACATACATAAAACAACATAAAACAAAATTGAAAATAGGAAGTTGGGAATTTAACTCAGTAATAGTGTTTGCTTGGCAAACACGGAGCCCTCTGATCAGTCCTCAGCACAAGGAAAGAGAAGAGAGACAGAGGGAGAGTGAACATGTTGGGGGGGGGGGTGCTGTAGAGATATGTCAGTGAGTAAAGTACTTGTGTTGTAAGCACAAGAACCTAAGTTTGATCCCTATAGCCTGTATTTTAAAAAGCTTAGCTTGTCTGGTGGTACACACCTTTAACCCCAGTACTGGAGAGTCAGAGACACGTAGATCTCTGAGTTTGAGTCTAGCCTGTCTACATAGTGAGTTCCAGGACAGCCAGGACTACACAGAGAAACCCTGTCTCAAACAACTAACTGCTCTTGAAGAGGAGCCAAATTCAATTGCCAGTATCCATGTAAGATGGCCCACAACTACCTGTAACTCCAGCTCCTGGGAATCTCCCACCCTCTTTTGGCTTCAGTGGGCACCAGCACTCCTGCATATAACCACATATAGATACACATATACATACAATTTAAAAATACAATAATGGGCTGGAGAAATGGCTTAGTGAATGAGAGTATTTGCTGCTCTTGCATATGACCCAGGTTCAGTTCCCAGCACCCGCATTAGGCATCTCACAACTTCCTGGCCTCTGCAGGCAATTTAATGCACATGATGGACATATAGCTAAGTAGGCACACACACTCATAATTCTTAACTTAAAAAACAATAATAAATCTTTAAAAAGAATAAGGAGTGGTGGCATATATATAGACCCAGCACTAGGCAGGCAGACACACACACACACACACACACACACAAACCCTGAGGGTTATAAGCCAGCCAGCCTACTAAGCCTCGTTCTAAGCCAGTGAAGAAAACTGTCTCAATAAGAAAAGAGTGGAGATGCTGACCGTACCTAAGGAAACTTACCCAAGGTTGTCCTCTAGCCTCAACATGCACCCACACATACATGTGCACTGACACACATGGATAGTTAGGAACTGAGTATGGAGACTTGGCAGCCAAAGACATTGACCCAGGCTGAAGAGGATTGGACTATGGGCAGCAAAGATTACACAGTCACTTGACTTTTTGGACTTCAGCTATCAAAATAACCAGATTTTTCTTGATCATACTGGTGTCCCATGTCTGTCTTCTTATGTAAACTGTGACATAATGCTTTCCTCGATTGCTTTATATTTCCATAAATATTATGGCCAAAAGCAATTTGAGGAGAAAGGGTTTATTTCTTCTTATATCATGAAGTGAGGAGGGGAGGAACTCAAGGCCGGGACCTGGAGGCAGCACCGTGGCGGAGGTCTGCTGATGGCTGGCTTGTCCTCTGGGTTCACATTCAGCTACCTTTCTTTTACTTTTGTTTATTTATTTATAGATTTATAGATTTTTATTTTATATGTATGTTTGCCTGCATGTATGTAAGCATACCTTATATGCACCTGGTGCCTAGTGCCTGTAGAGAACAGAAAAGACGGTCAAATCTTCTGAAACTGAAGTCACAGACAGTTATAAGCCACCATATAGGCTCTGAGAACAGAACCAAAGTCGTCTGCAAGAACAACAAGTGCTGTTAATCACTGAACCATCTCTCCAGTCCTTAGATACCCTTAGATCACCTGGCCTGAGGTGGCACTGCCCTCCCACTTCAATCATTAATCAAGAAATTGTCCCACAGATTTTCCTACAGGATACTGTAATGGAGGCCTTTTTTCAGTTGAGGGTCCCGCTTTCGGATGACACTAGCTGTGTTAAACTGACAGAAACCCTCATGTGTCTTCAGTTCATTGGTTCTGCCAGTAAAGCATTTCTTCTTAACAAGGCTGTTGACCTGCAGTGTGTTGAAGTTCCTGACCTAGGCTCTAGTCTGAGAGTGAGGTCTTCAAGGAGTACATACCAGCGGATAGCGGATAGCGCTGTTATTTCTTTTATGGGGTGAGGGAGGTGTGTGTGATCCCTGGCACACATGTCAAGGTCAGAGGACACTTGCAAGAGTTGGTTCACTCCTCCCACGATGTGTGGGTCCCAGAGGTCAAACTCTGTTGTCAGCCTTGTAAGCAAGTGTCTTTACCTACTGATACTTATTGTACTGATACTTCTGATTTGATACTTATTGAAGTAAAAGAGCCAAATTCATGTTCTCCCAGCTCCTCACTGAAAACAAAAATCTGCTTATAGAGCTTAACATCAGAGTAGAATTATTCCTCTTGCTCTCTGTTCCTCCCTTCCTCTCTTTTTAAAGTTTGTGTTTCCCATCCAACACCAGTTTGTAGAGAGAGTATCATGCAGGTGGCACTAATGTTTCCCTTCACTTACAGAAGAGCCTCTTGCAGCTCCACAGTGAGCTGTATGAGGTAACAGTTGAGGCTATTGCAGTGGAAGCTTGTATTTTATAACGTTTTGATTTAGAATAGGTCAAAAGGATGTTTTAAAACTCATCCCGGCTTCGTTTTAGACACTTAATGTGTTTCTGAGAAGAAGTCTGAGTCTCCCTGGGTTTAAAGGCTCCATGAAGGAAACTGCTGTTGGCTGGTATGTTGTATTCTTGTTGGAGTGTGGGCCTCAGTCCTAAGATGTCATCTTCTTTAGTGTTAGCCACACGGTTGATGTTGATGGGACATACTTTTCTGAAAGCGGGCAGACCTGCACAGTTCTTACTTCTCGGTGAAACTTAAATATAAAAAAGTAAATAAAAGAATAGTTTGTGAGAAAAAAAGAAAACCCACAGTTAGACAACCACGAAGACATAGAATTGACTTTAACAACAAACATGATTGGGGCCAGCGAGATGGCTCAGCAGGTAAAGGTAGTTGCTATTATGCCTGAAGATATGAATTTGATCCCTGGGACCTACATGACTGGAGAGAACCAACTCCCCAAGTTGTTTCCTGACCTTAACCCACATGCTTTGGATTGTTTATGCACTCATGAGCGCACAAATACATAAATACCTCAGAAGTTAAGAGTGCTGGCTACTCTTTCCAAGGACGTGGGTTTGATCCCGTTACACACATCACAGGTTACAATCATCTGTAGCTCCAGTTCTAGAGAATCCGAAGTCCTCTGAAGTTCACTTCAGGCACTAGGCTACATGTGGTGCACAGAGATACTTGTGAGCAGAACATATATACACATAAGGTTAAATTTAAAAAGTTGGAGAACGGCGGGCAGTGGTGGCACACATGTGTAATCCCAGCACTCTGGGAGGCAGAGGCAGAGGCAGAGGCAGGTGGATTTCTGAGTTCGAGGCCAGCCTGGTCTACAGAGTGAGTTCCAGGACAGCCAGAGCTACACAGAGAAACCCTGTCTCGGAAAAAAAAAAAAGTTGGAGAACAATCTGAGAGCACACTTGGTACCAACCTCTGACTTCCACACGCGTTCATACACATGTGTGCACACATACATGAACGAATTTGCATGTTTACACATACCCACAACAAAAGAGAGAGAGAATAAAAGAATATCATTTCTTCCCAAGGTAATTTATAAGTTTAATATAATCCAATAAAACAATTCTGTAGGTTTTATTGAAAAATCAGGGGAAAGTGTGTTAAAAAGGAAAAGAACCACCTGTAATCCCAGGTAGGCAGAGGCAGGCGGATTTCTGAGTTCGAGGCCAGCCTGGTTTACAAAGTGAGTTCCAGGACAGCCAGGGCTACACAGAGAAACCCTGTCTCGAAAAACAAAAACTAAAACAAAAAAAAAGAAACGAAAAACAAAGCTGGGATTAACGGCACTCGGCACCACACAAGGCTCCACACAGGGCTCCACACGGGGTACCATGCGCAGCACATACGGGGCTCCACACACAGCCACACAGGGCACCACACACAGCTTCACACGGGGCTCCACACACAGCACATACGGGGGTACCACACACAGCTCCAGATGGAGCACCACACACAGCTCTACACGGGGCTCCACACGGGGTACCATGTGCAGCACATACAGGGCTCCACACACAGCTCCACACGGGGCACCACACACAGCACATACGGGGGTACCATACACAGCTCCACACAGGGCACCACACACAGCACATACGGGGGTACCATACACAGCTCCACACGGGGCACCACACACAGCTCCAGACGGGGTACCACACACAGCTCCAGATGGGGCACCACATACAGCTCCACAGGGGCAGAAGACAGAAAGCAGGAGAGAAGCACGTTTTCATTTGCAAAGCAACTTCAGAGGTGTTTTGCATTTCTCTGCTGGGGGATAAGGCACAGTGATGGCAAAGGGCAGCTTGTAGGGATCTGCTCTTCCTTCCACCATGCGGGCCCTGGGCCCAGACTCAGGTCATCAGTCTTGCAGTTGGCTGCTTAGCCCTCAGAGCTATCTTCTTCTTTTTTAAAAAGTACATTTGGTATTATAGACTCAAACGTGTGTGTGTGTGTGTGTGTTTGTGTGTGTGTGTGTGTGTGTGTAACATGAGTGCAGAAGGGATCTGTATGTTGGAAAATAGGGGACTGAAGGGAGAGGGACAAGACAGAGTAATGGGGGTGGCAGATAAATATGAACAAATTATAATAATGCATATGTATGAAAATGCCATCATTAAACCCATTATTTGTAAACAAGCAAACTAATAATTGTATATTTGGAAAGAATCATAAAGTTTAAAAAATGACAAAGGTTTGGGTCAGGGTCTCTAGGGTACGTTTCTTTTCAGGCAGAGGAAGGGTAAAGTGACCTTGGTTAGGTTGAGAGCATGGGTGATTTGTCATGGGCCTTTTATTCACATGCCTCTCCCTCCACCGACACAGCCCTCTTTGACTCTATGCACAACCACCAGGCCTCAGATAGCACGTTCTCCCCACCCCGCACTCTTCATTCGCCACCCCTGCAACTTCGGCATCGGTCTGAAAAGCCACCTTGGTGTAAGTAAACTTTTTTAGTTTCCTAATCAGAAACCAAGAGGGATGGAGGGATTGGTGGACAAGAGAGCTATCCTGTGATTAGGAAGGTGAGAGTTACAGACTGGGCCCAGGCCGAAGCGGCAGCTCAGCAGTGCTCCTCCAGAGCGCCCACCCTCTGTGGCTCCAGGAGGATCAGACACCCTCCCCTCCCTCTCTTTCTCTCTTTCTCTTTCTCTCTCTCTCTCTCTCTCTCTCTCTCTCTCTCTCTCTCTCTCTCTCTCTCTCTCTTCTCACACACACACACACACATACACACACACACACACACACACACACACACACACGATAAAAAATAACAATAAAAAAATAATAAGAAAAGCCTGACAGTGGCTATACATGTCTGCACTCCGGAGGCAGAGGCAGGCAGATCTCTGCATCAGCATGGTCTACAGAGTGAGTTCCAGGACAGCTAGGGCTCCACAGAATTTGTCTGGAGAAAAACAAAAACAAAACAAAACAAAACAAAACCCCCACCATGAATAGCTGCCTACCATAGTTGACTGAAGAGGCAGAGGTGGATCTGAGTTGTAGGCAGCAGGTGCATAGGAAGCTCAAGCCCTCCCTGGGCTACTTAAAAAGAGAAAGATAGAAATAGCCATTTTGGGAAGCAGACTCCTAAGCTATTTCCAAGCTGAAGCAAAAGCCTCTTCACCTCTGCCCTCCAGCCCCACTGAGGAGTCCTTCAAGGCAGTGATTCCCAGGAGGGGTGAGGCTCTTCACCTGTCTTCACCTGACCTCCCTGTTGGCCTCCCTACAGAGATCCCTGCTGACAATGATGAGAAGACAGCCTAGATACTTAGAAATAGATTGGAAAGCTAAGAGCAAGAAAAAAGTCTCCATCAGGCCTGCACATGCTGTGACTCTGGCACATGGAGGCAGAGGCTGAAGTCACTGAAGGCTTGAGGCCAGCAAAGGGCTGATGGAGCAAGACTGTCTCAAAGCACAAATAAAAGAACCAGAAGGAAGAGAGCAGAGCCTGCTGCTTCGTGACCTTCCTCAGGTCTCAGTCACCTGAGGAAGGTCAATTTTTCCCACGTGGGGAAAATTTTTTGTTCCCTGACACCATGAGTATGTCCTCAATTTAAGCTCACCTCATACTCAGGGTGCCCTTTCTCTGTCTCCTGGGGGCTAACAGCACTTGTAGCCTCCACCTCTCCTGTTCCTGTCCAACCCCCTGTGCTTCACAGGAGTGAGACCATTACTGAACATTAAGGCTCCCTCTGTAACTGAGGAAAGCTCAGCTTGCTTCTTTTTCTTTCTTCTCATCTCCACTTAGGAAGACCTTCACTGGGAAACACCATCACTGAGGTGTCTATACAAGAAACACATTCTGTGTCTTTAAAACCTTGTTGGGCCCAAACTGTGTCTTCCTCACTGCCTCTTCCCCATTTTAAGCATGTCTGCTCTGTTCCTTTATGGATAAAGGGGAGTACGGGGAGGTAGCATATCTTAACCTCCGTGGCTGAACCTTTTCAGGGTCAGCCTTGTTCAGATTCTTCTTGGTACACTGTCTTCCTGTTTCCAGAGTTGTTCCAGTGTTTCTGTCATTGTTGATACCATAGTGCTTTAGCTGAAATTCCATTGATAAATATGACACTTACAAAAGGGAAACTTTCACTACTAGAGACCATATCTTCCTTCCTGTAGACTCTAAGATCCTTGTTATTTTTATTATTTTTTAACTTTTTTTTTTTTGAGGTAGGATTTCTCTGTGTAACCCTAACTGGCCTGGGACTTAGAGTTCTGTCTATCTCTACCTCCTGAGTGTTGGATCAAATGTGTGTACCACCACCCCTGGCTGACCCAGATTGATGGGTGGGTTCTGTGAATTCCCTGAATCATATGTAAAGATCAATGTGAACAGTTGTATGTGTACCTTTTTCCTGGTGAAAAAAAAGTGAAAGAAAAATGAAAGTGAATTTTTCCCCATACAGGGTGCTAGAAAGCAGCACAATTCTGGAGCACCCAGGGCTGAAGTGCAAAGCTTCACATGACTCTGTCCATGAAGAGTTTGTGTGGTCTCAGTCATGCCTGTAGGCAGGATGCTAAGGAGAGGACTTGTTCCTCACTGGTGCCTGCCTACCACTGGTGTCCCAACCCTAAGCGCTTGCAGTCACTGTTCACACTGTCCCCAAAGACAACTTGTGAGAGGCTAAGGATGACAGATGAGTGGGGTGTGGCAGCAGCTCTGATAGCATGCGAGAGCAGAGACCGAGGAAGGTCACGAGGCTGCAGGCTCTGCTCTCTTCCTTCTCCAAGCGGATCTTTCCTGGTGTCTTCATTTACAAGTTTACCTTTTCATTTTCTACCTTTACCAGAGCTTGCCAGGTAGCCCAGGCTAACCTTGAACTTTTGGTGCTCTGGGGTGCTACAGTTCAAGGTGTGAGCTGCCATGTGTCATTCCTGATTTATAAAGGTTTTCTATGTTCTCTTGCTTCATTCTTAGGATATCTCTGGCTCCAAATCTGGCTCCAATATCACTGATTTCTTTAAAGAATGACCCTTTACTTGATCTTAGCCAAAAGGCCAAGAACTGCTAAAAGAAAGATTCTTAACCAAGGGTGGATATCGTGTTTCGAGGCAGGGTTTCTCTGTATAGCCCTGGCTGTCCTGGAACTCACTCTGTAGACTAGGCTGGCCTCGAACTCAGAAATCCACCTGCCTCTGCCTTCCCAGTGCTGGGATTACAGGCGTGCGCCACCAAACCCGGCGTTTCTTTGTTTTGATAGCCGGTCTCATGCAACCTAAGCTTCCTTTTGACTTCCTGTGTATAGCTGAGGATGATCTTGAACTTCTGTTCCTTCCACCTACCAGGTGCTGAAGTCCCATTCCTGGTGTTTATGCAGTACTGAGTCCTGAGTTTTCCACATGATAGGCTGGCACTCTGCCACTGAGCCACATCCATAGTCCCCTCATCTGGGAATATTCCAACAGAGCGATATTGTCCTCATCTTCTCCCCTTCTTCCTATCTTTACACTGTACCTATAGAACTAGAAACTGTGGAGATGGAACCTCATAATCAGTATTTTAAGTATTTCCCATAGTTTTGATGTATGGGAATAATTGTGAACCTTTTGGGACAAAATGCTTACATGCACCCAAAGTAGGAAGGAGGGGCCATTGGAATGTAGAGTTGGGATCAGAGAGTATTTTTAAAAACTAAAGTACGCCTCATTCTCCTAAATCTTAGGTGAGCCTTAGCATGATTAGGCTAGTGTGAGCAAGTGCATATATCTGCCACATTTAGGAAGAACCCAGCAGCATTAAACTAGCGTTTAATGTACATGGTAGAGCCTCCTCTTACAGCTCATTTGACCTGACCTCCTAACTTTGCTTTACAGACAGCAGTGGGCCTTCCAGCACCGTGTCCAGTGCTGGCCCTTCCTCTCCTACTACAGTAGATGGAAATTCACATTTTGGCTTCAGTGGTCAATCCTCTGTAAATACACATATGACTGAAGAAAAGCAAGGCCTTGGGCTGCTCCAGGAAACTCCTGGAGCTGGAACACCAGAGTTCCACATAGAAAGACAGCAAGAGCTTGCTGAACCAACTCAGTCTTCTCAAGAGCTACCTGTGGAAATCTGCCCTTTGGGAAGTCATGATGTTACTGAGGTCTGCCAGACATGCCAGGAGGTCTTAGACATTGTCCAGCCATGCCATGACATCCTTGGGGGGATTGGCCAGCCTAACCAGGAGGTCCCAGATATCAGCCAGCTGTTGCTAAAGAACCATGACACTACTACCAACACAAGCCAGCCATCCCAGGACAGCCAGCTGTCGTCTCAGAAAGTTTATGAGGAAATTTGCCAGCTTTGTCAAGACAACCCTGAGGAGAGTAATCAGCTATGCCAGGAAGTCTCAGTAGAGCTGGACAGGATAGTCCATGGATTCCCTGT
The DNA here is from genome assembly GCF_947179515.1 of Apodemus sylvaticus. NCBI lineage: Eukaryota > Metazoa > Chordata > Mammalia > Rodentia > Muridae > Apodemus > Apodemus sylvaticus. Next base: position 103,933,836 of record NC_067476.1, on the reverse strand, counting down.
AAGCATTAGTAGCACGGCCCAGGAAACCCTTATGGAAATTGGCAGGCCAACCCAAGAGATTCCTGAAGATCCATACCTGGAGTTCTCTGAGAAGGTTGGCATGCTAGCTCGGAAGGCCCCTGCCACTGATGAGGTATCTCAAGACATCCCTGAGGCTGACAAACCATCCCAAGAGCTCTCTGAGGAGACTGATCTGCAGGCTCAGGAGGTCTCTGAGGAGATTGATCAGGAGGAGTCTGAGGTAGTCTCTGAGGTGGTTGATGAGCTGCCTACTGAGGATATCTCTTAAGTTCAATATCTGTCTAGTGATGTAAACGCTGAAAGCCAGTCTCTGACCCATGACCAGCACTCACCATGTGACTACTCATCTTGTCATTGGGGTCCCACTCTACCAGCTATTTGAGCCAGCAGCCTTTCTGTTGGCTAATACACAGCAAGAGCCCCAAGCAAGGTTGGGCTCATACCAGCAGTGTCTGAGGAAGTAGGCCTTGTGGCACGAAACATACTTCTGCCAAAGGAGGAGACATTTATGTTCAAAGAAGTTGGCTCTTCACTTAGCCATGGAGTGGGAAATCCTAGATTGTTGAAAGAAATGCTACTTAACTGCTGAAGGTACCATGTTGAGGGGACAGCAAATATAATATGGAAGGTGACAGGGTCTCTACTTGTTGACTGAAATATTCACAACTTTTTAAGGTACCCTCAGTCCATGTGTGCATTCAAGGAAACTCTTCACTATCACAGGCTAGCTCAGGGGAACCACCTGAAATGTCTGGAAAATAGAGTTCCATTCTCAAAAACCTCTGTCATGGCCACTCCTGGTTTACACTGAGCTTGTGGGTGTTTCCATGTAATTGCCAAGAGCTCTCCCTGCCTTGTCCTTCTCCTGTGGACATCAGCTCTAGAGAAAAATAGATATTAGATTGCCATGCAACTGCAGAGTGACTGCTTAGGATGCTCTGGGAAATTTGCATCAATCTATGAAGCCAGGCCTTCTTTTGTTGTGGGGCTATTGGGCTTAGAAGATGCTGTAATAGAGAGAATCAAGTTCTATTTTAAACAATTAGCAGAAATCAATGTTGTACAGATATGAGCAAAGATTTAATATATATATATATATATAAACATATATATTTCTGTAGTTTGCCAGGGACAGACTGGCCAAAGATCAAACACTCCAGGGTCCCCAAGAGGTTTGTCCTTATATCATGTGTCTTTATGACCATATGTGATTACCAAGCTTTTCCCAAAGATCCAAGGATGGGAGTGGGTGTGGGTAATTCAGTCATTGGAGGGGGGGGGGCAGAACATGACAAGTGCTCAATAAATACAAAATAATGAGAACAAGGGGGTGTGATGCCTTTGTGAACTTAATGAATATGCAAGTCAATTGTGTCTGTGACTGAACCAATAAAAAACTACTGCAGATAAACAGGGATGGGCTTTCAAAAGAGTCCCTGTAGTGGTCTGTCTACCATCCAAGTGTTTTTAATGAGCAAAATGTTGGGCAGCTCCTGAGAAACAGCCTTGGAGTGTGAGTTAGGGGAGCTGACATGAGGCAATGCCTGGTCTCTGCTCCACTGACATCTTTACACCAGGAAGCTCTGGACACTGGGATGACTAGGTCCCTTTTCCATATACACATCTATAACCTGACCACTCATGACATACCTAAGACTATAAAGGGTTTCACTGAGTGGGTTAAATGTAGCGTTCATCCAATGGGCAGTAAATAAAAAGGTTCAGAGTTCTCTGGGAAAATACAGGGACTGCTTTTGACCCATAGAATGCAGATAGCACCCCTAAACCAGATGTTTATGTTCCTGCTACAGGCTCCCACATTTCAGACTATCTTCAGATTTTTTGTTTGTTTGTTTCTTGCTTAAATTTTTATTTTATGTGTGTGTGTGTTTTGCCTGCATATAAGTCTGTATACTGCATGCCTGCCTGGTGCCCACAGGGCCAGAAAAGGGCATTGGAGCCACTGGAACTGGAGATGTAGAGAGAGGTAAGCTCCTTCCGAGTCTTCTGGGAGAGCAGCCAGTGTTCTTAACCACTGAGCTATCTCTCCGGCCCCTTGTTTTTTTGTTATTTCTTCTGAGACAAGGTCTCACTCACTATGTAGCTCAGGCTGCCCTCAAACCCCTCACTCTTCTACCTCTGCCCTGAGTGTTGAGATCACAGGCATGCACCATCAGACCCTGCTTCTTTTCAGAAATGATGATGGTTCTCACATCTTTTCCTCCTCTCACACGTGCTGGCTCTCCTGGGTCCTGGAATGGGTTTGAATAATCAAGAGTCTTCCAAGATAAATGCTAAGTGACAGAGAGATGGCGACCAGGACAGCTTACTGCGTGGAGGAGCCTGGCAAGCCTAAGTAGCACTACACCATCTGCAATGAACTTGGTTTATTGTTAGAGGTGGTGGTGGCTCTGTTACAGCAGCTGGGGACTGTAGCAGGGAAGTGTGGGGAGGAGCAGAACACGGCAAGGAGGGGAGCTAGGAAGAGCAGGAGGTGAGCTCCTTTTGGTTTCCCATTGGCTTCGCAAGAAGACAAGCCCCAGGGACAGTCAGTGGCTGGGTTCCGCAGTCCAGCACTGGCTTGCTTGGGGTGAGGTCCTGTCCTGTAGTAGAATGCTCAGCCTATCTTCACTCTGGAGGGGTTAAGCTATAGCTCAGCTTCCTCTCTTCTTTCCCCTCCCCCCTCCCCCTCCCCACCCCTCACCCCCAGTTCTCTAGTCCAGCCTCCATCTCTCAGAAACTATCCAAGAGTTTAGGTTTAGAGAGGCAGCCAGTGTTCCCATTTCAGCTGCAGGATGGTAGAGGATTGGAATGTTGGGGAATCACTCATGGCTAAAATGGATGTGGATGTCAGGCAGTGGCTTATTTTTAACCCATTACACACCAGGCCATAGCAGATGACCACATGCAGAGAAGCCAAGCAGGGGACCAGAAGGAATGAGGCTTATTGGAATGGGGTAGGTGAAGACTAAGTGATCAGGGTGCTTGCAGCAACTGGGGTTGGGGCTCTCCTTGCCCTTTGTGCTGCCCAGGTAGCTTGGTCTGGGCACAGCCTGAGGCTGTAGATGCTATGAAGCAGGGGCTGAGAGATGAGCTCCTTTGTCCTCTCCATAGTTCTTGGTCTAAAGAGCTTCAAGTTTTGGTTTGAGACATTCAGATATTGAGGGAAGCAGTAAGACAGCAGAGCAGCCACATGTTCCCAGGTCTCTGCTGGAACCCAGACCCTGGTGACTAGGGCATGGCAGATGGAGGAAAGGGCACAGCTCTGGCACCTTACTAACAGTGGCCTTCCCTACATCCTATAAATTATCGGCAATCCTTTCTGGAATGCCAAATAAGCAATGAGGTTCTGGGGGAGAGGGTGCTAATCCTCCTCCTTGGGGAGGGGAATGCTGTCTGAAACCCATCCTCACCGGAGACCAGCATTTGGCAGTGCTAGGAGAGGGGATTGCTCTAGGGGTTTCGGCATCAGATGACCTTTCGTAATTTTGTGTCCCCCCTCATTGCCTTTGGTTTTGAAGGCCCCAGATATAGATGAGGGGAAGGACAGGACCTCTCACTTAGCCCAAGTCCTAATAACACGCACGCAAGCATGCACGCACGGCATGACCCTGCGGAACTCCACTTCACCTCCCTCAACCCCAGAGGACGCAGCGGTAGCCATTCTCTAAATGAACTGTAGGGAGTGGATCCTTGGGGAAGGGAGCGTGGGTCATTCAGAACTCAATCTTGCAGGCTGGGAAGGACTCGTCCTGCATCACCACAGTGCTGCTGCTAGCCAGGACCAGGACGTTCAGTTGCTGCTGTTGCTCGTGCGTCTGCTGATACCACTCACGAGTCACCTCAGTGTCGTGAGTGGGAATCAGAGTCACCTAAGAGGAAGAAAACATGCCTGAGGTGAGAATCTGGAGGAAAGACAGAGGAGGGAAAGGGAAACTGATGGTCTCAAACACTCCCGCTCCCCATTCAAAGGACCTTGTCTTTCTGTGAATAGGGGCTATGTCCTACTGTGGCCTCTGACAGAGCTTTGATCAGAGTCTAGCTTTGTCTCTTGCTACTCACCTGAAGGTTCTCCCCCCACTGGGCCTTGCCTTCCAGCAGGGCATCCAGCACAGCCCGGCTTGGCTCGCCATTGGCAGGGTCATTTCCACTGACCACATAGTAGGATGCACGCACTCGGCGGAAGAAGTCCTGATCAGCAGTCTTGCCGCTGCAGTGATTTGGGATATAGGCAAGATCCACATACACAGGAGGTCCAGAGCCACCCTTGGAGCCCAAGGCTGCTGTAGAGACAAGCAGAATGCAGTGTAAAGCAAAAAACAAAACTTGGTCACCTCCACACTTGCTGGGACAGCTGGAGCCCTTAGCTAGCCCACACCTACCCCAACCCACAGTGTCTCCCACTTTCCTGATATACTCACTGGATCCTGCCTTGAGGCCATTGACTAAGCCTTTGGACATGGGACTGTGGCCATCCTTTTCTTCTGCTGAGGTGACCTGGCTTGGAGTGCTCCGCGGTCGGGGCAGGGCCCGGGATGTTCGATCCATAGCCCCTTTGCCAGGAGTAGGTGACCGTTTTCCCCGAATATCCAGACGCCGAGCAGGAGATGCAGGCTTGGCCCGGCCAGGGGCCCTACGCCCAGGTCGCCCCTGCACCTTTTCTCGTAGTCTCTCAACCCTCCCAGACTCTGAGCTGAGCCCCTCCGGGTCAGCCATGCAAACATCCGGTCGGGGAGGGGATGGCCGGGGATCTGGTAGGGGGACTGGGGGTGGGTCATGGCCAGGTCGGGGGTGGTGAGTTCCACTAACTCCCCCAGCTTTGTCCACAGGCAAGAAATCCCCATCTTCATCTGAGTCAAGGGCCGCCTCAGCTGTGATGGATGGGCACTCCTCAGTTTCTGGTGGGACATCAGAATCTGACTGCGAGGAGCCCGAGTCGCTGGCTGATGTGGGGGGTGTCTCATCAGCCATAGGGCATGGACCTCCCGTAGCCCCTGGCCTCCCTGCCCGGCGACGCCCTTTTCCTGCCAGCCGAGCTTCTTCCGTTGAAAGGTCACTATCATCTGTGGATGGGGGCAGAGGAGGGTTCAGGAATGAAGGGGAAAGCTCCCCGCAGTGGGGGCGGGGGTCTGTAGCACATCCCTGAGGTCCAGCCTCTATTTCAGACGAAAGACTGCAGGGTGGGCCCCCGGAGCTCTTCCCAGGACGCGGAGGCTGCTCAGATGAGAGAAGTGTATCTGGCCGGGAGCTCCTCTCCTCGGGCCAGGGCTCTCGGTCCCAAGCGTGACCGGCTTCAGCCTCTTCTTTTTCTGCCGTGGCTGTAGCAAACCCGGGGGGATTAAGGCTGGTTTCTCCTGGGCCATTGGCTTCATGATCTCCAGAGGGGCTCAGGAAGGGGCTTGGCTTCTTGGTGAGTTCTCCTGAGCACTCCAGGCGGCAGGGGAGGGTACTATCACCCAAGTCTCCAGGCAGGCTTGGGGCTGGAGCTGGAGCCAAGTCCAGAGAGGCTAAGGGGGCTGGGCTCAGAGGAGCGAGGTCCCAGAGGCTGTGGGCAGCTGGCTCTTTTCCTGGGCCCAATTCTCCAGCATGTTGTTCTGCCGCCTCTAGACCTGGAGGGAAGCGTTCAGCCACACTTGAAATCACAGGCGTGGTAGCCTCAGAAGAGGACCCTTCAGACAAGGCTGGCGAAGCAGGTCGGGGCAAATTGGAGAGAAGAGGGGCCCCAGGAGAGCCGGGTGATGGGAGCTGGGGCAGTGAGGAGTCCAGGCTGGGTGCCTTGGTCACTTCCAGGTACTCATCATGTCGGGTTCTAGTTGGAGTTCCTGGAACCAGGGCCAGAGCTCTGTCCCCAGAGAAGGCAAGTGAACCACAGGGTGCGGAGCGGGGTTCAGCCGGAGAGGGCAGCTGAGGGGGAGCAGGCTGCAAAGAGGAGAAGCCAAAGGCTGAAGCAGGGAAGTCCAGACTTGGTCGGACAGGTCCTAGGTGTGAGTCTGAGGAAAGGCTGCTATGCACCTCAGTTTCAGGCCACAGTGGAGAGTGGCCCATAGGCATGGAGTGATGGGGACTTGGAGACTGGGTCTGTTTCTCGGGCTGTTCCCGAGCCCCTTTCTCCAGGTCTGAGTCATTAGTACCATCATCCCAGTGACCTCGGCCCGATTCCTTTGGGGATGGGGTCCTCCTATCTGGGCTATAGCTCATAGTGCTCCCATTAAGAGGGGGACTCGGGTCTTTGCTCAGGGAGATAGGAGCACGTGGGGGCACTGCGGGAGGACTGAAGCCGGGCTCCACGTTGGGCCCTGGCTGGGGTTCTTGCCTGGGAGGTACAGTGGCTCCTGCCAGAGCTGCATAGCTAAAAGTTGGAGTGTCAGATTGAGGGTTTGGGGGTGAGACAGGGGAGGAAGGCTCCTTCTCTGCAGACTTGCCAGCAGCCTCCTCCTTGGTTGAGAGATGTGGGGGCCAGTCCCCAGATGCCCCCAGTGGAGGCTCCCTGGTGGGGCAAGCAGGGCCCAGCCCAGTAAGCATCATCTGTTCATAGATGTCTGCATACTGAAAGCTTCTCTCGTCGGGATAGGGTGTGGGCTCTCTCTGCTCTGGCTCAGTCTGCTCAGTATCCCTCGAGGTGTGGCTCTCCATAACCTCTGGGACCTTTGAGCTGGAGGAGCTGCTGTCAGGAGCTCCAGCCCCACCCTCTCTTTCCCTTTCCCCTTCAGCTTTTCGATAGTCCTTCCCCAGGGGGGAGTATGGGCCACCTTCCAACTCAGCTGCCCCCTCCTGCACTGCAGCCACCACACTGTCATATTCAGCTATGCCCCAGGAGAAGGGCACAGGAGTATGTGGCTCTGGGGCAGGTGTCGGGGGAGCTGGAGCTGGAGAGAGGGGTGCAGGAGGCAGGGGCCTGTCCTTAGGTACCCATGGTGGGATCTCAGCTAGCCATGACGGAGTGGTAGGTTCATTCCTGGTGGGTGGTGCGGACTTAGCATCTGGGACAGGGCTTTCTTGTCCTGCGGCTGAAGGAACCCTCTGTCCAGTCATCTCAGGTGGGGACGCTGGAGGGGAGATGATCTCAAAGGGAGAGCGAGTCAGTTTGTCCTCTTCCTCTGGGGGCAGGCCAACTGGCGACTCAGCAAGCCAGCGCTCTACTTCCAACCCCTTCTGTGGCAGGGGCTCTTGGAAATCCTTGAAATCCGAGGTCCAGGGACTCCGGGGAGTGGGCTGCAGTGGGGTTATTTCTTGTTCATCTGGCCCCTCATCAAGAAAAGTACTTTCACGTTCCTCAGAGTACCGTGGCCGGGCTCCTTGGCCATCTAGCTCATGGGGGAACCAGACCTTCCTCTCACAGCCTAGCTCCCTCCAGTAAGCATCCTGCTGTAGGCTTATGTCTCGGTCCCTCCAATACCTGACTTCCTGCTCAGGAGACTTGCCCTCCCAGGATGGAACGGGTTCTTTCTGGCTTCCCACTGGCTCTCCTCCAGTTGGAGATGTTTCTCGCCATCCCTGGACCACACCCTGCTCCTTCCAGGATTTCTCTTCCTGATCTTGAGCTTTGTCCTCCTCTGCTGGGCTCTCCTCTCGCCCCAAAGCCCTGGTCTCCAGGACAGCTCCATCCTGATGCTCTACACCCTTGGCCTTTTCTGGAGACTTTTGGTCAAGGACCATCTCTTTTGGTGTTGTGGTTGTATCTTCCAGGAAAGAGCTCTTCTGTCCCCGAGTTTCGTCCTCTTTTAGGATCTCATCTTTCTGTTCAGCAGCCCTGCTGTTTTGGTCCAAGGCAGCACCTTGCTTTCCTTGGGCCCAGTCTTTTTGTTCTAAAACCTGTTCTTTCTCTTCTGAGGCCTCATCCTTCTGTTCTTTATCAGCCTTGCTTCTGTGTTCTGGAGCTCTGTCTGTCTGTGTCGGTTGGGGGATGCTGTGCTCTGGAGCCCTGTCTTCCTGTACTAACACTCTCTCTCTGTCTTCAGGAGTCTTATCTCTCAGCTCTGAATGTTCATCCTCTCGTTCTAAATCTCTGTGCTCTTGTGCTCTTGATTCAGTGGCCTGGGGCTGCTTCAGGGCTGCGTCCCTTGGTTCTGAGGCCTTGTCCTTCTCCGCTGGGCCCCGGTCCTCCCGATCTAAGTCTTTGTCTTTGGGTTCTGGGCCCCTGTCCAGCTCCTCAGCCGTGTCTTTTTTGTCCAGGTCTTTGCCTTTCTGTTCTGAGGTCTTATCCTGCTGTCCCCCAGGCTTCTTCTCTTCTTCTGCAGCCTCGCCTTTCTGATGCATGACCAAGCTCTGCGGCACAACAGCAGCCTTCTCCAGCAGAACCTGGTCCTGCTGTGGGGTTTCACTCTTTAGCTCGAGTTCCTTCTCCTTCTTCTCAGTGGTTCTGTCTTTCAACCCCGGAGCTTCACCTTCCCACTCCATGGCGGGACTTGACAAAGACTCCGGACTCTTGGTGAGGGAGCTATCAGATGCCATAAAGTGTCCGCCGGGGCCCATGATCTCCCCAGGTGAGTGTTTCCTATCGCCTGACAGTGCAGAGTGAGAGAAAGGGCTGCCAGATAAATTTCCAGCGGGGCTCTCATCTGTGAGATCTGCCTCTCCAGCAGCCTCATCTGTGGGAGGTGACACTGTGGCTGTGTGGGGCTCTGGAATAGACACAGCAGCTAGGAGGCAAGAGTTGTCTTCCGCCTTCATCAGAGGCCCCTTTTCTTCCTTTCCTAGGCTTAAGTCTCCAAACTGGAGGGTGCCAAGGCTTTCTGGAGAGAGCTGCTTTGAAGAGATATCCAGAGAGGTCTCCTTGCTAGGACTCTCTTCTGAGAAGGAAAGTGACTGGGTGTCTTCTGGGGACACCATTGGCCAAAGGTCTTTATGTACCTGCTGCTCTTTTGGGCTACAGGGAGACCTGGGGGTGGCCTCTTGTCTGGCAGTGTCTGGGGAGACCACACTGAGGACAGACAAGGACTCTGCATCGTCAGGGGAAAGGCTGTGATCAGTAAACCGAAGTACCTCATCTTTCTGAGGCTCAGCAGGTTCTTCAAGTGGTGTCCTCACCTCTCTAGGAAGGGTTCCTGTTCCTAGAACTGAGCCTGCCTCTCCAGTCTCAAACACTATTGCTTTGCTTTGTTCTGGCAGCAGTTGAATAGTACAGCCGGTCTGACCCCCAACAATGCTCACAGGCATGTCCTGGGCTTGGGGGCTCCTGGAGAGAGGTGCTTCACCCTCTTCTGATACGCCGTCCTCAGGCCCTGGCTTACCGGTCTGCTCTTCAGCACCTTCCTTGCTTACACCTGGAGTGTGCTTTGTGTCTCCCCAGGAATCTTCTTGAAAGTCTTGAGGCTCAGACGTTTCTTCCACTGGGGACTGATGAAAGGGTGTGTGGGCAGCACTGGGAGGGCCAGATGGTGGTGGAGACGCCATCTTCACGGTACTATCATCTGGGCTGAGGCACCGTTCCTCCACTTCTCCGAGGGCTGGTTCCCCTGGATGTAGGGCATGTCCAGGGCCACCAAACACGGCTGCATACTGACTGGACAGTTTCTCAGAAGCTGTTACATTCTTTTCTTCCTTTCCCATAGCCTTCTCCCCGGTCAAGCCTCTCCCCACAGACTCTCCTTTCTTCTCAGGCTCCCCGATCACAGAGAAATCCTCACAGGGTGGTGACTTGAAGCCCTTGTCTTCTTCCAGGGAAGAGGTGGGCGAGATGGTGCCAGCCGATGGCACATAGTCCAGGCCCTGAGTGGCTTCAGTGCGGGAAGAGGGGATGCTTGTGACAGTGTCGAGCAACAGGGAGCTCTTGCCTGTCTCCTCCGTCTGGGGAGCTGTGAGTGAAGCCACAGATTGGTCCTCAGCTACTGATGTGGCAAAGGAAGAGAGTTTGTCACACTCAGTGATTGACGTGGCTGAGGACACATGTTCCTCTTCAGCCAGAGGGGCAGCGACCATGTTGGGAGGGTAGGTGAGGTCGGTCTCAGGTGCCCCGTAAGTTCTGCTCGAGGTGGCTGGAACAGCACTATCTGCAGACTGGCTGGCTTCAAAGGGGCCAGGGCCTTCAGGCCCAGAAAGGTCATAGGTACCCGTGGGGAATCTGGGTGGGGCTGGGCGCTCCTCTGGCTCCTCGTGAACCTCCTCGTCTGAGATAGTCTGCTCAGTCTCTGAGTAGCCTGGGATTGTCTCATCCTGAATGTAGGAGACATGCTCAGTGGCTCCGGCAGGCGTGGCCAAGCTGCTTAGGAATGATGCCGGCTCCTTCTCAGGTGCCCTTCCCTGGAATCCTGGTTCCCGGCTGCCAAGAGCCTCTCGGCTCTTTGGGATTACCTTTAAGGCTTCCTGCATATGTTTTTGATAAAAACTCTCAGCCTTTGTCTCCTCCTCTTCCTCATCTGAAGGGTGAGCCTCTTCCATTTCCTCTAGCTCAGCCTTTTCTATCACGTCCTCTTTTACCTCAGGTTCGCTCTCCTCCCTGGCCTCAATGTTCTCTAGGGTCAGCTCTGCCTCTCTCTGCTTCCTTTCCTCCCAGGTTTCTTTCTCTTTCTCTACCTCAGCACCTGAGTCTGGGCCTCTGTTCTTGCTCCCTTTATCCTCGGCAAAGTCTGGGACGACCTCTTTCTCCCTTTCTACATGTTCTTGCTCCAGCACTGAAGCAGAGGGTTGGGCCACCTGGTTGGCTGTGCTTGGGCATCCCTGCTCTGTGGCATCTGCAGGGAGTGGTTTTTCACCCAGTCCTGAGTCCCTCTGTTCAGCCAACAAACCTCTCTCCTCACGTTTCAACTCCTCAAAGTCCTGTGTGAGGTCCTCTGGTGAGGACAAGGCCAACTCTCGGTGCCCACTGACAGCTGGGGGCTGTGCAGCCCCCTTCTGGGCTGGGGGTGTCCGGGGCTCAGAAGACAGCTCTTTTTCTCCGCGGGCAGCTCGGCTTTTGTCCACCTTGATCCTTCCAGGGGCCTTGGCTTTGTAGAGGGTCTTACGGACCTCAGGGGTAAAAGGCTTCAGGTCTGGTTTAGAGAACTTCTTTACCTCCGGTTTGGTATCTTTCCTCTTCTCGTCCTTCTTGACATCCTTTTTCTCTTCCTTCCTTCCCTCCTCCTTCTTGAGGTCCTTCCTTTCCTTCTTGATCTCCTTCTTCTCCTTGTCCCTTTTCTCCTCCAGCTTTGAAATCTTTTCCTTCAGGTGCTTCTTGCCCACCTTCTCCTTGATCAGCTTCCGCTTCTCGGCCTTCAGTGCCTCGCTGGACTCTGTCCTCACCTTCTCTGGCTTGGAGGGTTTTTCCGCGGGCTTCTCGGATGGCTCTTTTGCCTTCTTTTCCGTCTTGGCTAACTCCTTGGCCAGCTCTGAGCGGGCCTCCTTGGCTCCCTCTTCTAGCGCTTCCTCCCGTTTGGCCAGCTTGCTCACTGCTGTCTTGGGAGCAGCTTTGAGACTCTCCTTGCTGTCAGCCCGATGTTTGATTTTGCTGGGTTTCAAGTTGGCAGGCACGGCCCCAGCAGCCAGGTCCTTCTGTGTTGCCACAGGATAGCGCAGGAAGTCCAAGTGCCGAAGCTTTTCCAGGCCTTCCAAGATCTTGTTCTGGGGAGCATTTCCCGGGAAAAGCACACGCACAATCTTCTCAGTAGGGTTGGCTGGGAGCCATACCACCAGTGCAGTGATGGAGGTCAGGTAGGGGACAGAGATCTCTGCCTCCTTCCCATTGGCCAGTACAATGCCTGTCTTGGCTTTACTATTGCCTGCCCACTTCTGCATAAGGAACTGCATCTCCTTGCTGTCCTTGACCGGGTTGAGGACATACATGTCCAGCCTACCCACCCCCATTTTGTGGAAGAGGGTCAGCGGCTCGATGGTGTTGCTAACCACACGATACAGAGGCTCGGCTTGGATGCCTAGGCGGTTTAGGTGCTGAAGAGTGAGACAGGCCTCCTCAATGCTGCGCTTGGCTTTGCGGGAGGCATCGGGCAGCCGAAGCTTATCGGGCACGTTGAAGAACACGACTCCAAGCTCAGGGGAGATGAGGTTCTTCACCCAGTCGCTGTAGCTGCTGGAGCCCTGGGACTGCTCCTCCTCTAGCTCGGCCACCTTGCGCTGCAGGAGCCCGTTGATGCCTGGCAGATTGTCAGCCCCAATGTGTGTGAGCAGAACGGAGTCGATGCGGTCCAGGTGCCGCACCAGCTTCCAGAAGCAGGACTTGCGATCCGAACCGCCGTCCACCAGGATGTTAAAGCCATTGACAGCAAAGAGAGCAGAGTCCCCACGGCCACCAGGGAAGATATAGCAGCAGGGCTTGGAGAGCTTGAGGAAGCCTCCTGAGGTGGGAGGCTCCAGAAGGTCAAAGGGGGACGGCACGTCCACAGTCTCAGAGACATACTCGGAGAATTCAGCCACACCGTCCATGGTGGGCAGCACAGGCTCAGGGTTTAGCCGGAGGTGCAAGGTCTCTTGGGAACTAGACAGTCCCAGGTGGCTCCACTCACCCTCCCCTAAGCAGGAAACAGTGAGGAAGGCCTGGGTCCCAGGGTCTCTATTGCTAAACAACTGGGCAATCTAGAGGAACAGGAGAGAGAAGCTGATCAAATCATTGGGGTTCTCTTAGTCTGACCCAGATTCAGACCCCCCCATTCTTTACCTTTTTCTGCGGTATATGCCTACCTCCTGTCAGGGTTCCTGATAGTCAGTTTATGTAAGACTTTCCCTCCCTTGCTTTTCTCCCCACAACTTAAATCCTGCCCTACTCCCCCCCAAGACACTCAGCAGGGAACTCACCTCAGGTTTGTGAAGGACCTGGGCAAAGTTTTGATACGAGTAGGTACCACTCTGTAGGATAAGGTCTCCCTCAGGTTCTAAAGTTTGTCCACTCAAGATCAGGAGTTTGTGAGCTGATGGGCTACTAAGAAGATCGTAAACCTGATAACAGAGGGCAGAGAAGACACAGCGATGGGGCACCAGGGAAGGCACTGAAAATCCCTGCCCCACCCCCTTCAGTAATATAAGGACACGTTTCTCACTCAGTATTCCCCAGAGTGGGGCTGTGGATTACAAGTAGGTTCAGATAGTTCAGATAGTCGCCTGAGATGAAGTGGCACCACAGGGGGTAGGCTATAGCACTCAGAACAGCAAGGCAGGCGTGGCCACTGGCCTTACCTCTGAGCTGATACTGTCTACACTGGGGTTGACTAGGATGGTGGTCTCGAGGCTGTCACTCTGGTGGCAGAGGGTCCTCTGGCCTGAGGGAGAGATGTAGGCATTTGTAGTGAAATTAGTAGGTATTGACTTAAAATGAGAAGTTCTGTGGGGGTCAGGAGAGGAAAGACAAATGATCAGAAAGTAGGGTACAGGAGAAGCAGAGTCCAGGTTAGCTACAGACCCTGCCAGCTAGGATACCACTCCCTCCCTTCCCTTTTCAGGGTTTCTCCCTCCTCTCCCCAACAGTAGCAGACTTCTCCCTCCCTCCATCCGCCACACCCTCCGCTGCCCAGTCCCCGCCCTTTTGCCTGGATCTTCAGCCCCAGACTGCCCTGTGGACAAGCAGCTTTTTGTCCTCTGGAGCACTAAGTTCCTGGTGCGGCCTGGGGATGGGGGGGACTCAGCTGGAGGGAGGGCTCCTGGGATGACGGCCTTTACTGAGCTTTCTCTGCCTTTGCCCATGGCCAAGTAGTAAGGAGACAGGAGCTTCCATTGGATTCCCCATCCTTTCCGCCCCAAGTCCCCTATCGAAGGGCAGAATACCGGTTCTAGAAGATTATGGAGATATGGAGCAACTGGTTTCCTGGAATGGACAGAGGATTCTAACTTGCTATTTTGTTTTCTGACTCTACCAAACCTTCAGTCAGAGCCGTGCATACCTATACCATGTTCCCAAGTATTTCACAGCTCCCTCTCCTATATCTCCTTCATGTGCCCAGGCTGCAGGGACACATAGCCCACTGTAGAACTCTCGCCATCCCTGTCATCAGAGGACAGAAAGTAAGTGGCTGGGTGGGTTCACAACAAGAAACAGGGCCAGTGATGCTCTCTGCCAGGCATCCTAGGACTGGAGGTACAAAGACTCCTGCAAGCTGTCCTTTGACCTACCTATACATGCATACACACACACACACCACAAAATTAAAACAATTGTATGCTAGACATGGTGGCGTACACCTTTAATCAGGAGGCAAGGGCAGGTGGGCTTCTGTGAATTCAAGGCCAGCTAAGTTCCAGGACAGTCAGAGCCACATGGGAAATTCTATTCCAAAAAACCCTAACAACGAAAAAACACAACCGCCAACAACAGCCAAGAAACAAGGAAGGAGAGTCAAGGTATTGCTTAGGACTGGAAAAAGATGACACCCCAGAACCTCTCCCCAGGTTTTTCTCTGGACCCACACACAACACTAAGCAGTGAGAGTGAAGAACATGGCGGGTGAGAAGGACGCTAAGGACGGACAGAAGTGGCCTTCCAGGCTCCTGCCTGCTTTCCCATCCCCCTCCTCTTCCAGCACAGTCACAGTAGGGTTAACCTAGGCAGCTGGAGGATGGGGGGGGAGAGGGAGGCTAGGGTCTGTTCCTTGGAGCCCTCTTCTGTGACTCCAACTCCCGTTTCTTTCTGAGGCTGGGACAAGGGTGACAAGGGGCCAAGGCCTTTGTTTAGAGGAAGAGCCTTGGTGCCAAGGACCAGGTAGCCGAGGGCTGCCAGTGCAGCTATGGGGAAGGTGAGGGTGTCAGAGACCCAAATCCTAAGCAGGGCTTGTTGGGCCCAAGAGAAGTTCAAGGGTCCTCGCCTGTGATCGTGGGAATGGAGGAATACTTTGGCACAGGCAGGCAGGAGCACGGCCTAAGCAGCAGCGAGGGTTTTCACCATCCTTTGCCGGTCTCAAGTAGTTCAGATTTAGGCGAGAGAGCCAGGACTCCCCCATCACAAACAAGGTCACACTTTCAATCTATGTAGACCGGAAAGCCATGTCCTCTCCAGCCACCATCTCCAGCAGTCAAGGTCCCCAGAGCATCCTCACAAAACCTTCCATCCCACTTCCTGTCCTCACACAAGACCCCCAGTCTCACTCCTGGGGAAGCTAGTCCATTATATCGCGAATGGAGAAAGCCTGGTTTCTCTCTTCTGCTCCCCCCAGCTCTTCTGCTGAAGAGAACGGCCTCCCCCCCACCCCCTTTATCTTTGCAGAAGACTATCTTAAGAGATTGGAGCACGTCCCATAGCCGGTGCTGTGGTTGGGGGTGGGCTTCGGGTGTGAAGCTGAGTGGGCAGGAGGGCAGGTGTCTCTGCAGTGAGGCAGGGGGGGGGGTGCTCAGGCAGCTGCAGTTTGCCGCAGTGTGTGAGTGTGTGTGAGTGTGCGCGCTGAGCTCAGCCTCCAGCTCCGCCCCCACCCCCCACCCCAGCATGACAAGTCATTTTCTTGGCTGCCTCTGCATGGGGGTTGGGGGTATGGGGGTAGGGATGGGGGTGCATACAGAGAGGGAGAAGAAACTGGCTTCTCTGTTGAAGAGCCCCCATCTTGAGAAGGAAAGCGCAGATGAGGTGAGGGTGGGGCCCGAGACAGGGAACCCGTGGGGTTGACAGGATGGGGAATGCAGGGCAGCTGCTGCAGAGCCAGAGCTCTCCAGCTCCGGAGTGGCCTCAGAGAGGCCACAAACGGGGGCTTAAAGCCCCAGGCTCAAGCTGGCCACAAGGAACGGGGTGCAGGGAGCCGAAAACAAACCAGTTAGCCTATAGGGAGTCACACGCCACGTCCCAGTGACCCATTCCTCCTTTCTCTTCCAGAGTGTCACCCCTTCCCTTACTTGGCAAAAACTCACTGCCATACTCACCCCAGAATAGAGAGCAGCTGAACAGTCAGTAGCTGACAACCCAAGGACCCTCCGATAGGTAAATTCCCTGTCCCTCTCAGATTCCTCTGTTTTTCCTTAAAGACATAGCCCCCAAATTCCTTCTGTGCCCTGGCTGCCAGGCGAAGCCAGTGGCACCACCCTCTATTGCTGCCTCTCAGCTGATGGTCCCCACCCCCACCTAGTACCGAGGTGGACTGTCACAGCCCCTGTTGGTTCCTCTGGCTGTGGATCCAGGCTGAATCCTAAGTCAGTAATGTTCACCTCTCCCTCCATCCCAGGCTGCCTTCCCACCAGGCTAGCCCAAGT
This sequence comes from Apodemus sylvaticus, assembly GCF_947179515.1. Lineage (NCBI taxonomy): Eukaryota > Metazoa > Chordata > Mammalia > Rodentia > Muridae > Apodemus > Apodemus sylvaticus. The sequence continues at coordinate 103,917,726 of NC_067476.1, read as the reverse complement.
CCAGATGCATCTACAAGGTACATTTGCATTTACAAGGTACCAGATACCCCACCCAGGTCCTTATCTCTCACTGCATCCCCCCCCCCCCCCAATCCTTCTCCGCTGCTGTGCCATGCCCTCCCTGCGGTTAGACTCTTACCCTGGGGTGTGGGAGGGAGCCCCTCATGGAGGCATCGGCTAAGGCGGCTCCGGCCTTAGCCTTAGCCGGGCAGCTTCAGGGAAGAGTCTGCAGCACTCGGGGTGGGAGTGAAGGGGGGGCAGCCTGACGGGGAGGGCGGTGCCAGGGCGGGGAAGAGGGGCTGGTCCGTGACGAGGCACTAGAGATTTAACTGTTTCTTAACCTTCACAGTTTCAACGTTCTGGTGCCTCTGCTTGGCTATGAGGAAGGGGAGGGAGCTAAGAGGTTCTCTAGCAGTTGAAAGAGCCAGAGGGACCTCCTGCAGCTCTCAGGACCTTCTCCCCAAATCCTGTTCAGTAAAGAAATACTCTCTCAGCATCAATCAAAGGACCAAAGCCCCACACACGGGGCACAGAGCCAGCTACAGGAGGCAAGGGCTGCATGGGCCCTCCCCCTTCCACTTAGAAACCATCTGCTGCCTCTCCCCTCAGATGGACCCAGAGAGTGACCTTCAGTCACCGAAAGAGCCGGGAGACAAAGAGGCTGGGGGGCCATAAATGTAAGGGTGCAGTGTGAGGGTGGAGAGAGACAGGGAAAGCTGGCCCCTGTTCTGAACCGCAGCAATGGGAAACTGGGGAGGACATTTTAGATTGGAGGGTAGTCTGAAATTCTGGAGCAGTCTCCCACTAGGGTGGGGCACAGGGTCCCTGGGAGCGGCATGCCAGTCTGTGCTAATGCAGCATGGCTGTAGGAGCACCCACACACAGTTGCTTCTGAGTACTGGTTGTCAGGAGGCAGACGTCGAAGGGTAAAGGAGGTTTCTGCCTTTCATTGAACAAGTTAACCGGAGGACCAAGGATCATCGCCAGGAGCCCAGGCTAAGCAAAGCTTTTTCACTATAGCGCAGTCTAACCTAAAATACTCTTTGGGTCAGAAATGATCTTATAATGACTGTAGGGTGTTTGGGTCTCACTGCACCTCCTCTCCTCTCCCTGTAGCTGTGCTGTGTCTTACTTGATCTTGAACAGTCTTACTTTGACCTTGTGCCCTCTGTCTCCACCGCAGCTAAGTGCTCCAGGATTAAAGGAAAGATCTGGAGAGCTGGAGCTCTGTGAGGTTCAGACTCTAACATCCTGTCCTCTCCTCTGTAACCCTCCCTGGGTGTGGTCAGCTCCTTCCGCCCACTCACTCGCCAGCCCCAGCCCCACCCCTGCTCCAGGCTGCCAAGGGCTGCTTTTGAAGGTCAGAGAAGCCAAAATAGTCTCTGCTCTCAGCACCCCCCACCCCGCTTTAGCTACAGCCAGAGGAGAGAAGTAGCTGAGTCACCAGTACCCTGGGGGACAGGGGGAACAGAGGGAGAAGAACCCTTGTTGGGATCCAGGATGCAAAGCAGCAACATGCCATATGCCCATTTGAATAGGAGAGGCCATGGGCATAGATGCGACAGGATGTAACCAGCTCGGTCCTCAGCATTGAGGGGCAGCACCCTACCTTCTGCAACGTCATCACTCTTACTTCACTTCACCTCCAGCCTCCTGTCTCCTCTCTGCATTTTAAGGATCTCTCTGTGTTTGGGGTGCGTGCGGGGCACAACTTTAGTAGGCATTGGGATTGAGAACAAAATACCTTCCAACTGAGATCAGAGCCCACCCTTGTTCTCAGCCATACACCTCCACAGCACACCTGGGCCGTGATTCCAGGTCACAGTTGATTTTCCTTCCTTCCCCCTCTTTAAGTGACCATTTGTGACAGCCCTTAACCCTTAATCCCTCTCTCATGCAATGAAATGGTGAGATGCCAAAGGAGAGAGGGAGGTCTGAGCAGCCCCTGATTTCATCCCCGATGCCACGTTCTGAACCATGCCACTAAAGGATAAGTTAACCGATCTCAGAGCGTGCTCTCTGAACTGGTGAGTGCGGCTATCAGTGCCACCCGCGAAGACTGACCTCATCTGAAGAAAAAGTTCCTCTTTCTGCCTAGAATTCTAACCTTGCAATGCATAAACATATTTCTCTCATTGTGGAAGGTTTCAGAATTACCCTAAATCAGAATCCCAGTCCAGACTAGTACTGGGGTACCCTGAGTTCTTAGGCAAAACCAAAACTGGAGATGCTTACAGAATGAGGCTTAACTTCTGTTCAGCCTCCCCATTCCAGATAACAATGTAAACCTCTAATTCAGGATTCTCTGAGCACATGAATGTAAGGATCCAAAGGAATTCCTCAGCCTTCTCCTCTCCACCCCCTCTCACCTCTTCCTAGCTCTCCAGGGTCTTGGGTAGCCCAGACTGGTTATGGACTTGCTATGTAGCCAAGGATGGTCCTGTGCCTCTACTTCCCAAGTGCTGGGATTATGGGCCTGTGCCACCACACTAGGCTAGCCCATACTTCTTAGTCTTAGAACTCCCTTCCCTAAAAGGAGCTCAGCAGCAGATGTGTCTCAGTTTTATTGAATCTCAGTAGTGATGTGTCAGTGTGTGCCCATCATTCCCTGTGCCTGCTGTGGATCCAGGACCTTCTGCATGTTAGGTGGGCTACACCCCAGACCTTAAGTACAGTTTTCAATTATCCTAAGTTTTTCTAAAGTTATGTTTAAAATGCTTAGAAGCTTCAGGGATCTGGAGGGAGGAGTGGGAGCTATAAAGGAATGCCCCAGATCTCAGCTGATGATTGGTATGAAAGCTACCCTTTGCTGGGCGGTGGTGGCACACGCCTGTAATCCCAGCACTTGGGAGGCAGAGGCAGGCGGATTTCTAAGTTCGAGGGCAGCCTGGTCTACAGAGTGAATTCCAGGACAGCCAGGGCTATACAGAGAAACCCTGTCTTCAAAAAAAAAAAGAAAGAAAGAAAGAAAGGAAGAAAGAAAGAAAGAAAGAAAGAAAGAAAGAAGGAAGGAAGGAAGAAAGAGAAAGAAAGAAAGAAAGAAAGAAAGAAAGAAAGAAAGAAAGAAAGAGAAAAAGAAAAAGAAAAAAGAAAAAAGAAAGCTACCCTTTAAATTTTTCTTTACCAGACTTGACCACTAGAAGGAGCTGGGCCACAGTGGTCTACCCTGTGAAGTAGGCTAAAAAGGCCAAACCCTGAGACCTTTAGTGTATCTCCTTCAGTTCACCAGCTCGTGGTTACCTTAACCTATTAGCTCAAAGAAGGATCAAGGGGGAGGCAGCTGCTTTGCACGGACTGTGTTCAGGGACAGCTGGAAGAGAAGCTAGTCGGGGTGGGGCTGTGGTTGCCTTAAACTCTGTGCCCCCCTCCCCCCCAGGAACTTCTCCACTGTTCTCCAGGGACAGAGGCCACCACTTAAAAGTAAGTTAGCATCTTGAGTGGTTGGCCTCAAACCCCTTGAGGGCACCATAGCAAAACTGATTGAGGACCTCAGCAGGTGTTCCTATTCCAACGCCTGTGTCTCAGAATAAGACTCCCTGCACATCTCCTCTTACCAAGCATTTCCTTCTTAACTGGAAGAACAGTTAGGGACTTTGCCTCAAGTGTCATTCATTTCTTACAGTACTCAAAGTTTCTATGGCCAAAAGGACAAAGTTAGAGGTGTGAATTCCTAACAGGAGATAACACACCCAATCGTCAGTAATCGGTTGAACCCTCTGCCATCCCTTTATTTACCCTTGCTTCTAGGAGTGTGTCAAGTGACAAAACTGTCTTTTGGTTGTAGGGAAAAGTGGAGGATGTCACGACAGGGGTCATTCTCAAAAGAAGGTGATCTCCAAGGAGTGAGTGGCTCGTTTTCTGGGACGCCAGTCCCACCAGGGGAGATGCCAGCTTCATAGTTTTTAAGCTGCCGCACATATTCTGAGTGTAACAGAGCTTTAGTCATGTCAACCTCATTTTCTCCAGCTTTTCCACAGCAGTTCATGAAAACTCATTGATGAAATGGCCGGACTGAACTGAGCGTTGGTGGTACACGCCTGTAATCCCAGCACTCTGGGAGGCAGAGGCAGGTGTCTCAAAAAAATAAAAAAATTAAAATATAAACCCAAATTCCCCCCCCCCAAAAAAAGAAAAAGAAAAAAGAAAAAGAAAAAGAAATGGCCGGACTGGTGGGGCAGAAAGGTGACTATCTGCTGTACTGGATGGGTGAGAGTTAGTAACATGTGAAGTCTGTTATTTGGGTAGCAATGACTATTGAGTACATGGAATCCATATCCTATAAAACTACATGGAAGCAGGTACAGAGTCACATGTCTATAGTTCTAGTACTCAGGTAGAGGCAGAAGGATAACAAGGTTGATACCATCCTAGACTACATGTGGACTATATAGTGAGATCCTATTTATGATTTTTTTTTTTTTTGGTTTTTTTGGATTTGGTTTTTTTCAAGACAGGGTTTCTCTGTGTAGCCCTGGCTGTCCTGGAACTCACTCGGTAGACCAGGCTGGCCCTCGAACTCAGAAATCCGCCTGCCTCTGCCTCCCAGAGTGCTGGGATTACAGGCGTGCGCCGCCTGGCCTATTTATGAATTTTTAAAAGACAGTTACATTAATTGGTGTGTCAACATTTATAATATGACCAGATGCCCAACACCTTTATCAGAGGATGTAGGACTTTCTGAACTCTCTCCGTTAGACATCTGCCATAGGATGCTAATTAAAATCTTATCTCACATTTCTAGACTAGTTCTCCCACCCATCAGACCTGATCTCAGAACCAAGCCTCACAAATCTAGGAGACCTTTGTCCCAGCCTGGATCCGAGGGTGCTGATCTGACTAGCCTTTGGTGGCAGCCTTCTGCTCTGCTCTGAAGATCTGCTGGCTAAGCCAGTAGGAAACAGAACCAAGTCCTGGAAGGTGGGCTGTGAGAAATAAGGGTCTGAGAAGGTGACTGGGGCATTCTCGGATGTGTATAAAGAGAAGCAGGGAAGCTGGGGCTTGCAGGAAGGGAACACAGAGGAAAAGCCTTTGCCTGCAAGTGGTTTGGTCACTTTCTTAGTGCTTGTCGACTGCTCTGCACAAACAACGGTATTTCTGACAAAATTATGCTCTATTGTGTGGTTGCAGCAAGCATGTGGGCATTATCCACAGCATGTGTGGAGAGCTGCGGAGCCATCAGAAGTCCCTCCCTTTCTGCCTACCCGATCCTCCCGCAAGGCCAGTTCTGGCCTGGATACCGGACCCAAAGGACTGAGACAAATAACCCTAGTCCTAACCTTTGACCTCTGAAGAGAAGTGAGCAAGGTGCCGGGTAATGAAGAGTCTCAACTGTTGGTTCAAGTCAAAGGATGATAAGTCAATGTTCCAAGAAAGAATCCCTGTAAAAGAAAAAGGGGGAGGGGGAAGAGGGTTCTAAGCACAGTCATCTGCAGAAATCACTGTCAAGCTCTTGGGAGAGGAAAGGGAAGGGAGGTGATGCCTCTAAGAAGGATAGCTAGGTCCTGCTTTACCCTCTGTGGAAACCAGAGGGCAAAGAGCAGAGCTTAGATTGGGTTTGCTAATGAGTTTGTAGTTTTTGTTTAGTTTTTCAAGGCAAAACAGTTATGGTAGAAGTGACACCCAAGGGTCTCTTTCCATATACTGTAGGTTTCCATAATGATCCCTCTTGCTAAGTTAGATTCTAGATTCTCCTATGCCCCCTCCCTTACCTCCATCCCCTGCTTCCACCCGCAGGTGGCTCCGCAGCACTGCGCCACAGGCGCGGCTGAGGGAGGTGAGCTGCAGAGCCACGAAGGTCACTCTCCCAACTTGGCTGCCAGCATTCAGAGATTTGAGATATGTACCCCGCGTTCAAAAACCTCCCCTAAAGAAGAAACTATAAGGTAGGGACGTAGACTTTCCAGGGTCTGGTGAGGACTTTCGGATATGTGGTCCAGACGCTTCGGGAAAGGGGTGTGACCAGAGGGACCCCTGGGTCTGCACGGAGCTCTTCCTGCTCCGGACACTGCGGAACAGAATGGGGTATGCAGAAAGGATGGGCAAGCAAAATGTTGGCAGCTCGGGAGGACAGAGGCACATTGATGGAAGATGCAGGTGACAGGGTCGCAGGTTTTGGAAAGTCCACATAGAGATGGAGGAGAGAGAATTGTGCACTGGGAGATGAATGCAGATGGCGGAGAGGCATGGATGGAGTGCTGCGTAAAAGCCTGGAGAGCTGCTCACCTTGTTCAAGGTGGGCCCGCACCGCCCTCAGCTGACTCTCTGTACCGATATCGCCGATCACGATGAGCAAGGAGTATTTTCGCAGGTCCCAGCGCGCTGCCGCTACCGCGGCACCGGCCTGGCAAAGAGGCTCCACGGGGTTCTGAGCCGGCGGTGCACCGAGGCTCTGGAGCCCTAGCTCCGGAGTTGTCTCCATGGCAACGCTGCCAGGCCGCTCGGTCCCGGCCTCGGTCGCCATGGAAACTCCCGCGGAGTGCAAGGCTAGCTGCGTCCGCTGCGGGGAGAGTGTGCGCGGTTCTTAAAGGCCGGGGGCAGGAGCCGTTCATTGGTCAATGCCTGTCTGGGGGCGGGGCTGAAGCGCCGCAGGGGCGGGGCCGGGATGCGGTCGTTGTGCAGCGATGGTGGGGTGGTGGCTGCAGTCATCCACCTGCAGTTTTCCTGTCCAAGTGTCCCCCTCCGACTCGAGCCTGGGTAAGGGTTCTGCGGGACCCAGACAAGGGCGGAGTCCAAGACCTCCGCGGGAGAACAACATCCATCTAGTTAGGCTGTGTCAGCGTTGAGCACAGTGTGGGAGGCAGTTTCTCAGTTTCTGAATCCTGGGGAGCCATCTTCCCCTGTCTTTGAGTTGCTATCGTGGTCTCCATCTGGCTATTATCGTTGTCTGAATTTTTTCCCCTTTGCTGTCTGCCAGGGTCTAGGTTACCAACCTGGGTTTCCCTGTCCTTGCCAGAGCTCTGGGCGTGGTCAAGCATGCTGCGCAGTATTGTAGGGGACAGGATGACCTTCCTCCCCTGAGTCCCTGGAGAGTAGTTATTCCAAGGATAGTGGTTGGCTAGTCTCCATCTTTGCTGAGTGCAATGAGCTCAGACTGCAGCAAGGAGTATTAGAGTAAAACCCAGGAAAGACTTCCCAACTACTAGTGATGTGACACAGTGGATAAATTTAGGAGACCGTGTAATTACTGTACAGAACTGAATTAATATTCTCTGTCTTTCCCTCTCCTTCTCTCCATCCCTTCTTTTCCCTCCTCTCCCCCTCCTCTTGCCGTACCCCCAATAACCCATTCTTCAAAGAGTCTCCACCACTACAGCAGGTCTTACCCTGAGTCATTGTGTTGTGTGCATCAGCGAGAAGGCCTGTGTTGAGGCTCCAGTTATACTTGCTTTCTCTTCCATTTACCTTGCACTTTGGAGATGGTAAAAGGGAAGGCTGCAGAGATGGTTCAGTTGGTAAAGTACTCCGCTGACAAGCTTGAGTTCAGATTCTCAAAACCGTAAAAAAGCGAGGCACAGTGGTGTGCATTTGCAATCGCAGAGTTGATGACTAGGAGGGAGAGACAGGGGAATCCCCGGAAACTTGCTGGTATCTACAGTACAAAGAAGAAAAGGGTGTCTGAGGAACAACACTCCAGCTTGTCCTTTCACTCACATGTGCGCACATGAAATCCCACTCCTTACAAGGGACGAAAAGTGATAATAGCTGACACAGCAAGGCTGCCCGTGAGCCTTGTTCTGATTGTTAAGTACCTCGCAGAAATCCCGGCCCCATCATGAAACATCCTATACCTAACCAGTCAGTCTATACTGTAAATACTTTGGACATGCCATGAAAATCCTTTTTGTAGCAGAGACAAGAAAATGGTATTCTCGGGACATCAGATGGTAGGCTCCTCTTCCCATACATGGCCACTTGCAGCCCCGAATCTGGAAAATGGTATGGGAAAATGTGCAGGCCCTTACTACAATGATAAAGAGTAGCACATGTGGCAGGGAGCCAGAGTGGAGTGTGGGGGAGAGCAAGGGGACAGGCAGTTTCCATAGCAACTGTAGAGATGAGCCTTTAGACCAGCAGAGGGTTTCTGTCTAAGGGACAGCAGCAGTTAAGTACAGAGTCAGCTTCCATTAAGGCTAACAGAGGTGAGACAATAGATGTAGATGGTACTGAAGGAATCACACTCAGATTAGACAGTAGGGGCACAAATTTAGGGCTCTGATTTCAGACCCTGCTAGAATCAAGTATTAGTAATTACGGCTGCAAATGCAGACTGTAATGGTGTTAAAAATCACACTGCTCAGTGGTCCCTTTGCCAAAGGCAGACAAGGTCATAGATTGGCTCCAGGCATCTCTTCGTCATCCTCTTCTGGATGATGATTCCATTACCATCATTACAGTACCAGAAAGTATTTTTAAAAGCTGGATGTGGTGGTGGAGTGCATCTGCTAATCCCTTAGCAGACAAGGCAGGAGGATGGCAAAGTCAGGGCTAGACTAGGCTACATAGTGAGACCCTAACTCAAGCAAGCAAAACTACATCAACAACAACAACAACAAAAATATATATATATATTTTTTGGTTTTTTGGATTTGGTTTTTTCAAGACAGGGCTTCTCTGTATCACTCTGGCTGTCCTGGAACTCATTCTATAGACCAGGCTGGCCTCAAATTCAGAAATCCACCTGCCTTTGCCTCTGCCTCCCAGAGTGCTGGGATTACAGGCGTGCGCCACCACCTCCCGGCAACAAAAATATTTTTAAGTCTTAAATTATACATATATTTGCACAAAGAAAGTTGGAGTGTATGCATGTATGCTCCAGATTGTTTTGTTTTTCTCTTTTGAAACAGGGTCTCCCTCTATGGCCCGGGTTGGCTGGAATGAAGCTTACTGTGTAGACTAGGCTGAGCTTGAACTCAGAGATTTACCTGCCTCTGCCTTCCAAGTGCTTGGGTTAATGGCATGCTCCAAAATGCTTGACCAGATGTGAATTAATTGCTTAATGAATGTTTGTATGTTCCTGCCTCTGTGGTGTGTGAGCACCTGGGTTTGGGTAGCCATGGAGGCTAAAATAAAAGTGGTAATGCAGGAGGTTGTGAGATACCCAGTATAGATGCTGGGGACAAACCCTGGTCCTCTGTCTGAGCAACAACCACTAAGTCCCCAGATCCTGTGCGGTCGAATTTATAACGAGAGGAAACGCACAGGATCTCCTTATATCTGTTAGCCTCACACTTGGGAGTTAGAAGCAGGAAAGATGAGGAATTCACCCCTGGTTAGGCAGCAGGCTGAAGGCCACCCTATACTGCATAATAGATCCTGTCACATACAAGGAATAAACAAAGGCCAAGTAACATGTTTTTACCTGTTTTGTGTCCATGTTTTTTTTGTTGTTGTTGTTGTTGTTGTTAAAGATTTATTTGTTATTTATATGAGTACACTGTCACTATCTTCAGACACACCAGAAGTGGGCATCAGATCCCATTACAGATGGTTTAGAGCCACCATGTGGTTGCTGGGAATTGAACTCAGGACCCTTAGAAGAGCAGTCAGTGCTCTGAACCACTGAGCCATCTCTCCAGCCCCTTGTGTCCATGTTTAAAATTCTCCTGTTTCAGAAGTTGTATAGTAAAGGTGTTACTCAAAGGCCCATCTATTGTTGTATGGTGGCTGCAGGCCTTTAATTCCAGCAAAAGCAGGTAGATCTCTGAATTCAAGGCCAGCTTGATCTACACAGTGAGTTCCAGGTCGGCCAGGACTACATAGTGAGCGAGACTCTGTCTCAAGTAAAAACAAATCAAAGATCCACCCAAAGGATTCTTGGGAAATTATGATATGCATGAGTGTAATAGAGTCATGTACGTAGTACACACAGTTGTTCCAGGTGACTGCAGAGCCCATTTTGTTTAACTGTGGATTCCTTTGCCCATCACAGATGATCTTTTGGATTCCTCTACAACAGATATTGGGTATAACTAATGCCTTTGAATTATGAACATAGAGGGGCCATTGAATTATGTAAAGCATCTCTCAGGGCCCACCACTGGAAGAGAAGTCCATTAGTGCAAGAGGAAAATACCAGCACAGACTTGTCCTTAGGTGTGCACTGGCATGGTCATAAAGCAAAACCTGGAGGGCTGGGGAGAAAGTTCAGGCCACAAAATGCTTTCTGTGTAAGCATGAGAGCCAGAGTTTAACCTCTGTAACACACATAAAAAGCCCCAAAAGGTAGTATATGCATGTAATCCCAGCACTTAAGAAGGCAGAGACAGGAGGATACCTGGGTTTTGCTGGCCAACCAGTTTATAATTGTCATCGAGCCTGGTGTCCCAGTGAGAGACACTGTCTCTAAAAAAAGGTGTTCTGGGGGGCTGTAGAGATGGCTCCGGGGTCAGGAGACTGAATAATCAGAGAACCAGAGTTAAAGTCTAATCATCTATATGCTCACAACTACCTGCAACTTCACAGGACGGATGCCCTTTTCTGCCTCTATGGGAACCAGATTTTTTTTGGGGGGAAAGGGGTTGGATTTTGTTTTTTTCGAGACAGGGTTTCTCTGTATAGCCTTGGCTGTCCTGGAACTCACTCTGTAGACCAGGCTGGCCTCGAACTCAGAAATCTGCCTGGCTCTGCCTCCCAGAGTGCTGGGATTACAGGCGTGCGCCACCACTGCCCGGCTGGCACCAGACTTACATATATTGTATAGACGTTACATGCAAACATACACACTAGATTGATGAATAAACTAAAAACAAACAAGCAAGGCAGACCAGTCCTGTCCTGGATACCTGGATAGTTCTTGTGTCAGCCTGACATTAAGCTAGTGCAGTTTGGGGAAAAAGGTTTCTCAATTAAGAAAATGACTTCATGCTGGGCAGTAGTGGTGCACGCCTGTAATCCCAGTACTAGGTGGGCAGAGGCAGGTGGATTTCTGAGTTTGAGGCCAGCCTCATCTACAGAGTGAGTTCCAGGACATCCAGGGATACACAGAGAAACCCTGTCTCGAAGAAGAAAAAAAAAGACTTTATAAGATTTTTCTGTAGGGCTGGAGAGATGGTTCAGCGGTTAAGAGCACTGTCTGTTCTTCCAGAGGTCCTGAGTTCAATTCCCAGTAACCACATGATGGCTTACAACCATCTGTAATGGGATCTGATGCCCTCTTCTGGTATGTCTGAAGACAGCAACAGTGTACTCGCATACATAAAATAAATAAGTCTTTAGAAAAAAAGATTTCTCTGTAGTCAAGACTGTATGTAGTGCATTGTCTTAGTGATTGATGTGTTCAGCCTGTTGTGGGTGGTTCTGTCCGTGGGCAGGTGGTCCTAGGCTGTGTCAGAAAACAGGTTGAGCAAGCCAGTAAGCAGCACCCCTCCAAGGCTTGTCGTGCTGCCTCCAGGTCCCTGTCCTATTTGGGTTTCTGCCTGACTTCCCTCAGTGCTGGGCTGTGATTTGCATCTGTAAGATGAAAAACAAAACCCCTCTCTTCTTCAAGTTGTTTTTGGTCATGGAGTTTTTCACAACAGTAACCCTAACTAAGAAAGACCTCAGGTATACCACCTGAGTTTAATTTTTGGCCTTAACACACATGGACACATGCACAGTTATTAACACACACACACACACACACACACACACACACACGGTATTGTTACCTTGACTGTGTTTAAATCAATTGGAGGAACTCACAGCAGCTCAGGCCTCTGTCAGATACTAAAGCATAACGTTGACTTAGATGTTAGATAAATCAAGCAAAATGGAAGGGAGATGGATCTCTAAGGTTTTTCTGGAAGTAACTTCATGTTTGCTGTTAAGATACTGAAGTTGTCTTCATGAGAACAGCAGAGCTTTATTCTAATTAATTAGATTCACTCTGACTGTGTGGGTTGGTAACTGTGACATGGAAGATGCTGGCCTCTTGCTAACTTGTAGCCTGGTGAGTGTCATTAGTTGTCCTGGGGTTTGAGCTCAGATGGCAGAAGCTTTCAGCCTGCTCTGTAAGGTTGCACAGTCTTATCAACCAGAATATCCAAAGGGAGCTCAGATTCCCACCCTAGGCTGGGTTTGGTTCTGCCTATAAAGCATTCTTGATACAGAGAGGGGAGTGTTGGGTTACAAGGTTGCTGTGTCAGAGGCCTGTCCTTGGCTTTGGGGAAAAATACTATGATCATAATGCATATCTGCGGGTCACCTTTCCAGAATGAATAAAGAGTTCATCTATAAGACCTGGAGTCAAACCTTAAAAAGGCAGGAGTTAATCACTTCAACTTTGTTTTTATTTATTTATTTATTTTTTTTGGATTTGGTTTTTTCGAGACAGGGTTTCTCTGTATAGCCCTGGCTGTCCTAGAACTCTCTCTGTAGAGCAGGCTGGCCTTGAACTCAGAAATTTGCCTGCCTCTGCCTCCCAGAGTGCTGGGATTACAGGTGTAATCCCACTACCGCCCAGCCTGCATTTTTTTTTTTTTTTTTTTTTTTTGGAAACAGGGTTTCTCTGTGTAGCCCTGACTGTCCCTGGCTGTCCTGTAACTGGAGACCAAGGCTGGCCTTGAACTCACACCACCACTGCCCGGCAAGATGGTGAGATTCTTTTTTTTTTTTTTTTTTTTAAGATTTATTTATTATATGTAAGTACTCTGTAGCTGTCTTCAGACACACCGGAAGAGGGCGTCAAATCTCTTTACCGATGGTTGTGAGCCACCATGTAGTTGCTGGGATTTGAACTCAGGACCTTCAGAAGAACAGTCGATGCTCTTAACCTCTGAGCAATCTCTCCAGCCCTCAGCTTTGCTTTTTTGTTTTTGTTTTTGTTTTTTCAAGTCAGAGTCTCACTATACAACCCTGATATGTAGGCCAGGCTGGCCTCAAACTCACAGAGATCCTCCTATCTCTGCCTCCCGAGTACTGGGATTAAAGAAGAACTTTACATTTATTCCTATGTCTGGCCCTCAGAGGAGACTCATAATAAATAGTTACTGAATAATTTTCCTAATTATAGCTTGTTCACATAAGCATATGGGTAGAACATTAAGTTTTTTTTTTTTCACTTCTAGAACATTGTGAAGAAAAATAAGACATTACCCTTTCCTCTTTTTGTACAAGGGTGGTGTAGATCACCAGATCTTATTTTGGGAGAATCTACTTACTGATTTTCATAGTTGCTAGGTAGTTTACTTTCCCATCAAGAGTGTACACGCCTAGCCAGGCAGTAGTGGCACACACCTTTAATCCCAGCACTTGGGAGGCAGAGGCAGGTGGATTTCTGAGTTCGAGGCCAGCCTGGTCTACAGATTGAGTTCCAGGATAGCCAGGGCTGCACAGAGAAACCCTGTCTTGAAAACCAAAAAAAAAAAAAAAAAAAAAAAAAAAAAGCGTGTACACGCCCTTCCAAGTACATACATGATACTCATTTTGACCAGAGTAGGGTGACTCTGTGTCTGCCTGTGCCTTCTCACCTCCCATAGTGTTTGAAGCAGGGGCTCTTGCTGCTTCAGAATATGCCAGGCTAGCCCTCAAGTTTCTGGGGGACCACTCCATTTCACCATAGGTGTTGTGGGATTAAAGACATGTCCAGGGGGCTGGAGAGATGGCTCAGTGGTTAAGAGCACTGGCTGCCCTTCCGGAGATCCTGATTTCAAATCCCAGCAACCACATCGTGGCATACAACCATCAGCAATGAGACCCGATGCCCTCTTCTGGTGTGTCTGAAGACAGCTACAGTGTACTCACATATAATAAATAAATAAATCTTAAAAAAAAAAAAAAAAGACATGTCCAACCCTGTCTGGGTTGTGTGAGTCCTGCATATCTAAAGCTAAATTCTTGTGTTTGCATAGTGAGTGATTTTACCACTGAGCCATCCCCCAGCCTCAAGGCAACTTTTCTTTGTGGTTTTTGTTTAGTTTTGTTTTGTTGAGACAGGGTTTTGCTCTGTAGCCCAGGCTGTACTTGAATTCTCCAGCCCCCTGCTTCTCTGCCTTTCTAACGCTGAGACTGTAGGCTCAAGCCAACAGTGTTGGCTCTAATCCTTTTTTTGTCTGAGGAAAGCTGTCCCTTACCACAGGATGCTTTTAGGGTGTGTGTCTGTGGTGACGGAAGTATCAGCTATAACTTAGTTTTGAGGTCCTGACTGGTGAGCCAAATTTTGCACATACACTGCCCTCCACAGAGTATTCATAAAATGTGTTTCACAGAATGCCTGGGGTGAAAAAACGCATTCCTTTTGGTATTACAAAATCACAAAGGCTTTTTCTCCTCAGTGACTCTTTGAAGACCCCCCTTCTTTTCTTTTCCTTTTCTTTTGTTTCTGTTTTTTTAATTAATTTAAGTACACTGTAGCTGTCTTCAGAAACACCAGAAGAGAGCATCATGGTTGTGAGCCACCATGTGGTTGCTGGGAATTGAACTCAGGACCTCTGGAAGAACAGTCAGTGCTCTTAACTGCTGAGTCACCTCTCCAGCCCTTCTTTTGGTTTTTATACACAGGATTTCCCTGTGTAGTCCTGGCTGCCCTGGAATTTACTCAGTAAACCAGGCTGACCTCAAATTCAGAGGTCCGTTTGCCTCTGCCTCTGGGAGTGCTGGGCTTGCCCCCAGCAGCTGGGTGGAAGAGACTTGGGAGCATGCCTGACTTCCCTTCACAGCTCTCTTTCAGTGGATATCCTTCACTAACCCTTTCTCTCCCTCCTTTTGCACTCAGTTCAGCCTGTGCCTTTTCCTCGAATGCTCTGTTCTTAATTTTCATCAAAGGGTTTATCTAGTTGCATTTACCTTTATTCTCAGTTTCTTTGTGGAATAAGGCATTGTCTCCTTCCACAAAATATAATTTAACACGGCTCCACTGATTTCCCTGTTTGTCAGCTATGTGCTTCCCTTCTCTGTGCTTTAGCTTCATCATCAGTAAAGTCATCACTGTAGGGGGTGGTGAGGCGGGTCAGTGGTTAAAGTGCTTGCTGTGTTAGTTGAACCAGGTGACCCGGGGTAGGGGGTGGGGAGGGTGGGGGCTGGCAGAGGCAGCCAGGGCTACACAGAGAAACCCTGTATTAACCAAACAAAAAAGAAAGGAAGAAGGAAGAGAAAAAATAAAGTCCTTGCTGTGTGTGTGTGAGCCTGACAACCTGAGTTGAATCCCAGGAACTCGTGGTTGAAGAGAGAACCAATTCCTGACATCTGTATGTGTGCCGCGACACATATGTACATACATGCAAACATGCTAACATATAAAGTTCAATGTTGTTTTTACATTAGTCATTAAAATTATAATAATAGAAACAAGAGAGATGGCCCAACCATTAATAGCACTTGATGCTCTTGCGGAGAGAGGCCCCAAGTTCAGTTCCCAGCACCCACAGCGTGTAGCTCACAACTGTAACCCTAGTTTCAGGATATCCAATGCTCTCCTTCACTCTTTGAGGGCACACACACAAACATGGCACACATTCACCCAGATACACACACGTGTACACAGAAATTAAACTTTTTTTTTTTTTTGAGAAAGGGTTTCACTGTGTAGACTAGACTAGCCTGGAACTCGCTGTGGAGACCAGGCTTGCCTTAACCTCACAGAGATCCTTCTGTAAATCATAACTGTAACTCTGGTCCCAGAGGATCCAGTGACTTCTTCTGGCTTCTGCAGGCACTAGGCACATACATGGCGCACAGACATACATGCAGACAAACCCTTCATATACATAAAAATAATTAATTAAAAATTAAAATTAGCCGGGCGGTGGTGGCGCACGCCTGTAATCCCAGCACTCTGGGAGGCAGAGGCAGGCAGATTTCTGAGTTCGAGGCCAGCTTGGTCTACAGAGTGAGTTCCAGGACAGCCAGGGCTATACAGAGAAGCTCTGTCTCGAAAAAAACAAATCCAAAAAAAAAAAAAAACCAAAAAAAAATTAAAAGTAAATATAGTGTTCCATATGGAGGTCTAAGTATGTTTAGCACAATGCTTGGAAGCCGCCCACTTTACCACAGTGGTGAGCCGTTCCTGTGTGTCAGCAAATGAAACATACAAAGGTCCTTTTATTGTTTGTTTGTAGACTTTACATTCTGGTAAGGGGTATCAGGCAGTTATGATCATGAGTCACTTATAAAGTATGTCAAAGGGATCAGCACATCAGAAGGTTAAATGAGCACCCGGCTTGGTAGAGGCAGAGACAGAGGCAAGATGATCTCTGTGAGTTCAAAGCCAGCTTGGTCTACATAGCAAGTTCTGGGCCAGACAAAGCTATATACACTGAGATTCTGTCTCAAACAAACAAACAAACAAACAAACAAACCATCAGAATGCTTAATGTTGTGCTAATTTATTATGTGGCAAATCTTATAAAACATATGACATTATTTCATTACAGAAACAAACACATTATAAGAAAATATGAAGAGGGGAGGGGGCAGGTGAATTGGCTCCATGGGCAGAGAAACCCGTCTCCAAGCCTGATGACTTGTGTTTGATCTCTGGCGTCCACATCCTGGAAGGACAGAGAGACCCCTGTAAGTTGTTCTCTGACCTTTTCACATGCACCTTGATATGCAGAGGTTCTCACACCAAAATGCACATACATTAAATAAATGCAATTATACTTTTAAAAAAATTTTTTTTTTCTGAGAAAGGGTTTCCCTGTGTAGCCTTGGCTGTCCTAGAACTCACTCTGTAGACCAGGCTGGCCTCAAACTCAGAAATCTGCCTGCCTCTGCCTCCCAAGTACTGCATGCTCCGCCGCTACCACCACCCTGCAAGAATTTCTTTAAAAAAGACGGAAAACAATGGGCTGGAGTGCAGCTCGGTGGTAGAGAATTTGCAAACCCCCAAGTTTGATATTTATCCCCAAAGGAGAAAAAGAAGCAACAAAGACCACTTACAGATTAAAAGAGATAAACAAGTATCACAGGATCCAGTGTATTCACTAGGAATTAGGGAACAAATTGGGAGGTAGGAAAAGTGAACACAGGCAGCTTTCTCTTGAGAAGCCTACATACCACTGAGGAGTTGGCTAAGTGATTAAGAGCACTTGTTGCTCTCACAGATCACCTCAGTTCAATTCCCAGCACCGAATGGTGGCTCACAGTTGTCTGGAACTCTAGTTCCGCCTAGTTCACCTAACATCCTGTTCAGACCTTAGCAGGCATCAGGCATGTGTATGGTGCACATACATCGTGCAAGCAACACTCTCACACACAAAAATACTAAATTGATGTTGGGGGGGAGAGAGAGAAAGCCACATCGTGCTCTTGGGTATGCCTTATTTTTTTCCCCTGGGGGGTGTCTTTTTTTTATAGTCCTGTTTTTTTTTTAATTGATTAAGTTACTCAGCATTTTTGTGTGTATATGGCAAACGGCACGGGGTAGGGGCTGGTCTGTGCTTGGAGTACAGAGGCTGAGGTTAACACTGGCCGTAATTCTCTGTCATTCCCCCATCTTACTTTTTTGAGACACTGAACCTGAGGCTTTGATGGTTTAGCTAGAATAGTTGGCCAACAGCTCCTATCTGGGTTCTCTTCAAGCCAGCAAGTGTTCTTACCCACTAAAATATTTCTCCAACTCCCAAAATGTGTGTTAATAAACTCCAACTCTACTACAAAAAAAAAAAGTTGAACACTAAGTACTTGGTAACACTAAGTCATTAATTATCACTGGGTGTAGCTGGGCGGCGTTGGCGGCACACGCCTGTAATCCCAGCACTCTGGGAGGCAGAGGCAGGCAGATTTCTGAGTTCGAGGCCAGCCTGGTCTACAGAGTGAGTTCCAGGACAGCCAGGGCTATACAGAGAAACCCTGTCTCTGAAAAAAAAAAAAAAATCCCAAAAAAACAAAACCAAAAACAAAAAAATTATCACTGGGTGTATTAATGATGGTCTTATGTTTAAATGGTTTATTTACAAATGAAATTATATGACCTATGGAATTTGCTTAGTAATAACCAGCTTGGGAGTACTAAGTGAGGATATAGATGGAAGCAGGATGGCTGAAGAAGGCTGAAGGTGTGTCTTAGTGGCAGAATGCTTTGGCAAAGACATGGGTTTGATTTCCGAGACTTCAAAAGATATGTATTGGGCCTTTAATGATAGTTATTGAAGTAGGATTATAAGTAAGGAGTTATTTTAAAAGTTTTCTATGAAAAATAATGGCTCTGGGTGCGGAGCACGGCTCAGTTCGACGCTCTTCTGGAGGGCTGGAGTTGGGTTCCCAACAGCCATAGCAGCTTCCTGACTGCCTGAAACTTCAGCTGCAGGGAATCAGATGCCCTTCTCCGGTCTCTCCAAGGGTGCACAAATGTAGCCCGCATTCTCACACACATACATGTAAATAAAGCAGTGGGATCGGGAGGCAAAGGGAATAAACAATTAATGAAGAAAAAAAGATAAACAAAAACTTAATGAAGGGTCAAAACATTTTAAATCTTTAGGGACTGGAGAGATTGCTCACAGTTAAGGAGCATTTGTTGTTCTCAGAACCTGCTCCCAAAACCAACATGGTGGCTTACCGCTCCTGTAACTGCTAGTGCTAGAAAACCTGATTTACTTGTTTGGCCTCCTAGCAAAACATTCATATACACAAAATAAAATCAATGCATCTTATATACATATATTTATTTATTTTCTATATTCTTTGTTTACATTCCAAATGATTTCCCCTTTCCCAGTTACCCCTCCCCGTATGTCCCATAAGCCTTCTTCTCTTCAATGCATCTTTTTAAAATTCCTTTCAAAAAAAGGACTTTGAATCAGATACAGTAGTGCCTATAGCTTGGCTTTCTCTCTCTCTCTCTCTCTCTCTCTGTCTCTTACTTTCTTTTTGTTTTTTTTTTTGTTTTTGTTTTGTTTTGTTTTGGTTTTTTTTGATTTGGTTTTTTCGAGACAGGGTTTCTCTGTTTAGCCCTGGCTGTCCTGGAGCTCACTCCGTAGAGCAGGCTGGCCTCGAACTCAGAAATCCGCCTGCCTCTGCCTCCCAGAGTGCTGTGATTACAGGCGTGTGCCACCTCTGCCTCTTTTTCTTTCTTAATATTATGTAGACACTCCTGCTCTTTTTTTTTTTTAAGATTTATTTATTTTATGTATATGAGTACACTGCTGCTGTTTTCAGGCATACCAAAAGAGGGCATCAGATTCCATTACAGAAGGTGTGAGCCACTGTGTGGTTGCTGGGAATTGAACTCTGGACCTCTGGAAGAGCAGTCAGTGCTTTTTACTGCTGAGCTCTCCGACCCTTTTTTTCCCTTTTTTCTTTTCTTTTCTTTTCTTTTCTTTTCTTTTCTTTTCTTTTCTGTTCTTTTCTTTCTTTTCTTTCTTTTCTTTCTTTCTTTCTTTCTTTCTTTCTTTCTTTCTTTCTTTCTTTCTTTCTTTCTTTCTTTCTTTCTTTCTTTCTTTTTTCTTTTTTTTTTGAAACAGGGTTTCTCTGTGTAGCCCCGGCTGTCCTAGAACTCACTCTGTAGACCAGGCTGGCCTTGAACTCAGAAATCCACCTGCCTCTGCCTCCCAAGTGCTGGGATTAAAGGCGTGTGCCATCACTGCCTGGCTTTTCTTTTTCTTTCTTTCTTTCTTTCTTTCTTTCTTTCTTTCTTTCTTTCTTTCTTTCTCTCTCTCTCTCTCTCTCTCTCTCTCTCTCTCTCTCTCTCTCTCTCTCTCTCTCTTTCTTTCTTTCTTTTTTCTTCTTCCTTCCTTCCTTCCTTCCTTTCTTTCTTTTTGAGACAGGGTTTTGTGTGTGTGTGTGTGTGTGTGTGTGTGTGTGTGTAACAAGGTCTGGTTGTGTGGCTGTTCTGGAACTTACTCTGTAGACTAGGCTGGTCTTGAATTCAGAAACTCACCTGCTTCTGCTTTGCTTCCAGAGTGCTGGCATTAAAGGCATGTGCCATCATTGCCTGGCTATTGCCTGGCTATGCCTGTAATCTTCACACTCAAGAGGTAGAGATAAGGTAAAGTTTTCAAGACCAGCCTTAGCAAGATAGTGACTTGAGGCTAGTTCCATGAGACCCTGTCTTACACACACACACACACTCACACACACACACATATCTCTGAACTGGATTAGTGACACACAACTATAATCCTAGAATTAGGAGACTGAGGCCAGTGAGTCTACAAAAGTTTAGAGCCAGCTGAGGTAACACAGTGAATTTCAACCTGACCAGGCTCTGTATCAGGCCTTTTCTCAAAAACAAACAAACAAACAAACAAACAAACAAACAAACAAAAACAAAAAAACAAAAAGCAGACAAAAACTTACAAAGCAAGCAAGCAAACAAACAAATAAAAAACACAGCAGCAATGACATAATAACAGTCTTCCACCATTTAAAACAAAAGCGTCTGAAAGGACAAAGCTGGTGTTGGCTGGTAGAGCACATTAGTAGTAGAGGAGTTTAGTTTGAGCACGTTCACTTTGATGTGTCAACTGGACAGCCAAATGAAGTAAGGAATTACATATTGAGTAAGGAATTATATATTTCAGTTTGAAATTAGAACTGTATAGGATAAAGATAATATGCTGTAAGTTGCATAAATAGTATATATGTCTGTGTAACAATAATCCTAAATATGTATATATATGTGTATAATAATAATCCTGAATGACATCAAGAAGGAAGCAATGTAATATGGAATTAAGAACACAGTAACTCTATGACTATTTATTAGAATGGCTTCACTAAATTTCTTTGTTTTGACTTCTTAAAATTTATACAGTCCTTTAAAAAACATGTCTTTAAATTTTTTATTATTAATTTATTTGTTTGTATAGTGGGTGCATGCAAGCACCATAGTGCCCAGATGGCTGCCAGAGGACAGCTTGTGCCAGATGAGACACAGAGGGCAGATGTCTGATTAGACTTCTATCGTGTCTACAGTTGGAACAGTCTTCTCTTTTTAAAGATTTATTTATTTTATGTATATGAGCACACTGTTGTTATCTTCAGACACATCAGAAGAGGGCATAGGATCTGATTGCAGATGGTTCTGCAATCATGTAGAACTACCATGTAGTTCTTGGGAATTGAATTCAGGACCTCTGGAAGAACAATCAGTGCTCTTAACTGCTGAGCCATCTCTCCAGCCCCTAGATGGAACATTCTTAGAGCCAGAGATTAGAATGGTGACTACTGGGGTTTCAGGAGAGGAAGAGGAGTTAATGTTTAGTATGGACAGTCATAAAGATGAAGAGCACAGAGATGAAGATGATTGTACCATACAATGTGACTGTACCCAATGCTGCCAAGCTGTGTACTTAAAAAAGGTCAAAATGTCCACAGTGGTAGACCATTGCTTTAATTCTAGCACTCAGGAGGCAGAAGCAGGAAGATTGGCACAACTTTGAAGTTAGCTTGGTTCATAGCGTTCCAGGCCAGGCTGGACTATACAGTATGGGATTCTTATCTAGAAAGGAAAAATGAAATCCAATCAATGAATGAACAAAATCAAGCAATAAGGTTAAAATAATAAAATTTCATGCTGCAGAATTTGCAGGTGGGTAGTGTAGCCTAGGCTAGCCTGGAACTCATAGCCCTCCTCCTCCTGTTCCTGCTGTAGCCTTCTAAGGTAAGGTAGGTGAAAGGTATGAGACACTATGCTTGGCTTTATTTTCTTGTGATTCAAAAAACAATCAGATACTGGGTAAGGCCCCAACTACTTGACAACTTATATATAAAAAAACAGAGCCGGGCAGTGGTGGCCCACACCTTTAGTCCCAGCACTTGGGTGGCAGAGGCAGGCAGATTTCTGAGTTTGAGGCCAGCCTGGTCTACAGAGTGAGTTCCAGTACAGCCAGGACTACACAGAGAAACCCTGACTTGAAAAACCAAAAAAAAAAAAAAAAAAAAAAAGAAACACAAATGTTGGGGCTGGAGAGATGGCTCAGCGGTTAACAGCACTGACTGCTCTTCTGAAGATCCTGAGTTCAAATCCCAGCAACCACATGGTGGCTCACAACCATCTGTAATGAGACCTGAAACCCCCTTCTGGTGTGTCTGAGTACTTACATATAAGGAATGAATAAATATTAAAAAAGAAAAAGAAACACAAATGTTGCATGTAGTCTTGAGCACTCTGCCTTGATCAACACAGGAACATTTTGCCATATTGCTTCTAATCATTTAGTAATCTCTTAAATTCATCTTTTGTTTATTTGTTTTTTTAACACAGAGTCTTTCTGTAGCCCTGACTGGCCTGGAACTCATTAATGTAGACCATACTGTCCTGGAATTCAAAGAGATCCTCCTGTCTCTGCCTACCAGGTACTGAGATTAAAGGTGTATGCTACCATATCCAGCTAATAACTTTTCAATTAAATTATTTCAAGTTAAAAAGATCGACAGAAAGGCATGCTGCCTAGGGTTGAGTCCACTGTTGGGCATTGGGTGCTCACAGGCATTGGTAGCATTGTCCTAGAGAGAGTTTAGCCCAGTTCATAAATGATCTCTTCAGGTTCATTGTCCTATCTTGCCCTCATCGTCACCTTTTTGTTGTCTTAGCTTCTTCTCAAGGATGTGGTGTCATTGACAATGTCTCAGTTTCTGCTGCTTTCTTCACTTTAGTTTGTGAGTCTCTGGACCATTGGCAATATCTATAATCAACACTGGAGGGAAAATATTCTGAAACCAAACAAAGGCTCTGCATTAACCACTGGACAATTTGTCACTCCTAACCTCTGTAGCTATACAGACTGGGTTCAAATGGGAACTCTTGTTACCTTGGAGACTTTGCACGATTTATTTATTTTTTCCATGTCCCTAAGCCCTGGTCTGCTCATCTGTAACTCTCAGAGAGTATGATGCTATTAGGTGAGATCATGTTAAACAGCATAGTATCTGCCACATGGTGAATATATGGTAATAGATGTTACTAATTATAACACTGGTATGTGATTGGCCATGCTTTTGTAGGTTCAAATACAACAGAAGGCAGCTTAAGGGTTAGAACCGATGATGGTTAGCTATAAATCAGCTTGGAATACTTTACTCTTGAAGCTTAAAGGAGATGTATGATTGTGTCCCTATGGTTAAATACTTCTCAGCTCCTCAGTGGACCAAAGCTATGCCTCCTATGGGCAACCATTAAGCACATTTAAAGGCTGGCCAAGGTGGGTTAAATTGTCTGCGGTTCTTTTGTTTAGAGAAATCTGTGAGGAAACAGGAGAAAAAGACTTGGCAAACCGAGTCACATGACATTTATCTTTTGTTGTTTGATTGGTTCAAATTTATTATTGAATTGTGGGACACAGTGGGAGAACCCCAGTTTGATGAGATTCTCTGTAGGTTTTCAAGATATTGGTTAGAGACAACTTGAGAGTAAAGGGCTTTAAACTTCAGACGAAAGAATTTAGGTGGGTTAATCAGGAGAAACCTTTCTGACAATGAAGCGCGTTAAACTTTAAAGCAAGGTAACAACAGTCTTGTGAAATTTTCTTCTCAGGGAGGGACTCTGGAAGGAGGAGAAAGCAGAAAGGAAGCTGCAAATGGAGGTGCAGATGCTCCTCTGTGGGGGTGAGAGCCTGGGTATGCCTAGGTGTAGTCCCATCCTGCCTGCATTTTCTTATCTTCTGGGATAATTCAATGACTAACTTACTCACCACACTGCCTAAGGAGCTCACAGGCTTTCTTTTCTTTTTTTTTTTTCTTTTCTTTTCTTTCTTTCTTTTTTTTTTTTGTTTGGCTTTTTGGATTTGGTTTTCTTGAGACAGGGTTTCTCTGTGTAGCCCTGGCTGTCCTGGAACTCACTCTGTAGACCAGGCTGGCCTCGAACTCAGAAATCCGCCTGCCTCTGCCTCCCAGAGTGCTGGGATTACAGGCGTGTGCCACCACCGCCCAGCGCTCACAGGCTTTCTTCCCAGGATTTTTACTTTTTTTTTTTTTTAAATATTTATTTATTTTGTATATATGGCTACACTGTAGATGTCTTCAGACACACCAGAAGAGGGCACCGGATCCTATCACAGATGGTTGTGAGCCCCCATGTGGTTGCTGGGAATTGAACTCAGGACCTCTGGAAGAGCAATCAGTGCTCTTAACCGCTGAGCCATCTTGCCAGCCCCCTTTACTTTTTTTTTTTTTTTTTATGTTTTAAGATTTATTTATTTATTTTATGTGAGTATATCGCTGTCTTTAGACACACCAGAAGAGGGCATCATATCCTACTACAGATGGTTGCAAGCTACCATGTGGTTGCTGAAACTGAACTCAAGACCTCTGGAAGAGCAGTCCGTGCTCTTAACCACTGAGCCATCTCTCCAGCCCAAGTATTTTTATTATTTTTTATTTTTTATTTTCTTTTCCCTTTTTATTAGATATTTTCTTAATTTACAATTTAAATGTTAGTCCTTTTCCTGGTTTCCCCTCCGGAAACCCCCTATCCCATTCTCCTCTCCCCCTGCTCACCAACCCATCCACTCCTGCATCCCTGTCCTGGCATTCCCCAATACTGGGGCATTGAGCTTTCTCAGGACCAAGGGCTTCTCCTCCCTTTGATGTCCAACAAGGCCATCCTCTGCTACATATGCAGTTGGAGCCATGGGTCCCTCCATGTGTACTCTTTGGTTGGTGGTTTAGTCTCTGGGAGATCTGGGGGTACTAGTTGGTTCATATTGGTTTTCCTCCTATGGGGCTGCAAGCTCCTTCAGCTCCTTTGGTCCTTTCTCTATCTCCTCCATTGGGGACCTTGTACTCAGTCCAATGGTTGGCTGAGAGCATCCACATCTGTATTTGTCAGGTACTGGAAGAGCCTCTCAGGAGACAGCTGTATCAGGTTCCTGTCAGCAAGCACTTGTTGGCATCCATAAGTATATTTATTTATTTATTTATTTATTTTTTGTTTTTTGGATTTGGTTTTTTCGAGACAGGGTTTCTCTGTATAGCCCTGGCTATCCTGGAACTCACTCTGTAGACCAGGCTGGCCTAGAACTCAGAAATCCGCCTGCCTCTGCCTCCCAGAGTGCTGGGATTACAGGCGTGCGCCACCACCGCCCGGCTAGTATTTTTATTTTTATTTTATTTATTTATTTATTTATTTATTTATTTATTATGTTTTTTTGAGACAGGGTTTCTCTGCAGCCCTGGCTGTCCTGGAACTCACTCTGTAGACCAGGCTGGCCTTGAACTCAGAGATCCGCCTGCCTCTGCCTCCCAAGTGCTGGGATTAAAGGCATGCGCTACCACCGCCCGGCGTATTTTTATTTTTTAAAACCTCTTGATTTAGTTAGCAGTGAGAATGGCTCAGGTTCAGTTAGTCAATCTTGATATAATGTGCTCTTCTTAGTTTTATGAGCTGGCCTTTCTTTAAGAAATATTTTCATTTGGTTTGCATGGGCTTTTGCTTGCCCATCAAGGCCAGAAGAGAAGGTGGGATTCCCTGGACCTGCAGTTACAGAAGGCTGTGAGCCACTGTGTGGGTGGTGGGAATAGAACCTGGGTTCTCTGGAAGAGCCAGCAGTGCTCTTAACTGCTAAGCATCTCTCCAGTACTTAGATTTTTGAGTTTTGAGAAACATATTTTTTAAAATATCAAAGTAAACAGAAAGACCTGGGTATTTATATCTCACTAGGGGAAGGAGAGATGCAGCATCAAGTTGGAGAATAACACCATAGTGGCCCTGAGGAGGGCTCTGTGGGAATCAGCATCAGCCTGCCTAGTCTTGGGCCTGTTGGCTTCTCCCCTTTCCAGCTAAGCAGACTGAGACCCTTAGTGTCCCGCTACAGTTGATGTCGGCTTGAGGTGGATTTTTTTCTTTTTTCTTTTTTTGATTGCATTGATTTGATGTCTGGTATTCAATAGAGAAACGCAGGAGTCAATCATGAATGATTTTAGGATTAAGAAGTGAGATGTGTCTCTGAGATTTGGGTCATTTTTGCTCTACTTGTGAAACAGCCTAGGACTGGAATTTTAGTTATAACAATAATAGATCCTACAATTTTCAGAACAATTTAGTTTAAGCCTGTCCTTTCATTCCCACAAGTAATGTATATGAAGATAACATGCTTTGATTTTTGGGTTAGGAAAATATGATCACCGTAATTTATAGCAGCAGAGAGAAGATTGGCTGGTAGGATGCTCCTCTCTAAGCTTAGCTTATTTCAAGTGCTAAGCTGGGCATTTATAGAAGTTAAGAACCGTGTATGGGCTGTGCCTAAATAATTCTGAGTCTGGAGTAGACAAGTTGCCTCCATTTTAATGCCTACTATGTATATCTTTGGCACTGTGCTAGGTGCTTTCCCTGCTGACAGCTGCTTGGTTAGAATTCTAGCCCAGATCCAACGGCTCTTTAAATTAAAATGACAGTGAAACCACATATGTATCTTGGGCTCAGTTCATTAATAGTTGTCACAGCTGCCACACCCTTTATAAGACCCTGACACCATAATTAGGATAATTACATCTCTGGGTCTGGGTCCTTTAGGTCATTGAGTTAGTAGGGGTGACAGCTGTTCTTTTTGCTACTAGTTTGAGGATTACAATGCTCAGGTCTTTCAATGGGAGGTGCAAAGTGTCCAGGGCTACTGCAATCCCATAAAAGAAAGGGCAGAGACACAAATAGGAAGCTTGAAAAGGAGTGGGAACAAGAAGACAATGTAAAACAAAATCAAAACTGCCAGAGACAGAGTGGGAAAATGGAGGCCTTTAAATTCAGGCAGTGGTCTACAGAATGATCCTGATCGACACTGGCAAACCCCATAGAATCTTGTCTCTTCCATTTTACCATCTCAGAAATACTAGCAATCCTCAATTCTCCTCCTCTTTGCCCTTTCTTTGAAAAGCCCGGAGACTCTCCTTTTCCGTGGAAGTCGGTGAAGGGGCCGAAACCCTCAAGTGTGGTAGTGAGTACCCCCGTCCTTCAGGCAGGGGTATTCATTTCATGCCCTCTTAATGTCCCTTCGGTTCAAGGATACTGTCATTTCTGGCTGTATTAGAGGGAGGGCATGAGACGTCCATGCTACCATGGAAACGCGCCGCCGTGTTCCTTTTTTTTTTTTTTTTAATTTTTTTTTTTAACGCGAGAGGCGGGAACTTCACCTCATCCACCTATCAGCCATAGGATTTCCTGAGTGGCAGACAACAGCAGCGAATGGGCGATCCGATGCTGCGTGACGTGACGGGAAAAGGGGGAGCTCGCGGCTAGTGGCGGCGGTGGCGACTGTGGCGACCTGGGGATCGACCTGGAGGGGCCTGGGCGGCGTGCGGAGATCTCTAGATCCAGCGCGAGGGACCTCCCGCCAGAATGCCAGGTAGTGGTACGAGCGAAGCCGAGCGATCCCGCGGCGGAGGCCGGGGTGGCGGGCTTGAAGGGCTGGCCGCCCGGAGGGGGCGGGGTGGCAAGCATGGCGGCGGCGGCGGGGACGGGGACGGGGTTGGAGGACCCGGGGAGGGGGTGGGGAGGCAGTCACAGCGGCGGTCCTGAGGCCGCAGGAGGGCCGTGGGCTTCCCGCCCGCCGGGGTTGCGAAGAGGTCTTCCCGGGGCTCAGTGGCGTCAGAACGTGGGGAGAATTGTGTGGGGGATGGAAAGGGGCGGGGAGAAGAGGTGAGGAAGGAAGGGTGTCTGAGGGAAGGTGAAGAGAAAGGAGGGAGGGAGGGAGGGAGGGATCGAAGGATCCAGAGGCTCAATGGTAAATAATAGAGAAACGAGGGCTGGGAGATAGCCGAGAAAGAACTAAGAGCGATTGCAGATGTGGGCTACTCTGGAGCCCTAGAATGGTCCCTTTCTCGCGCTCACACTTCCGCCCCATTATTTAGTCTCAGATTGTGTGAGGAAGGCTCAGGAGGGTTACTCTCCCGAACTGATCTTTTGTTATTCCATTCCAGGGGAGCAGATGGACCCTACTGGAAGTCAATTGGATTCAGATTTCTCTCAGCAAGACACTCCTTGCCTGATAATAGAAGATTCTCAGCCTGAAAGCCAGGTTCTGGAAGAAGATGCAGGTTCTCACTTCAGCGTGCTGTCTCGACACCTTCCTAATCTGCAGATGCACAAAGAGAACCCCGTATTGGTGAGTGAGTGTTCCAGTTCTTATTTTTTCAGACCCCCTTGAACCAAACTAAAGTGTTTAGTTGATCATTATCTTTTGGATAAAGTTGGTGGGGAAAAAAAACCCCAACGTGTTCTCACACACAAAAAAGTCCCTTTTGTACTACTTTATGTATTTTCTAGGATATCGTGTCAAATCCGGAACAAACTGCGGCAGAACAAGGAGACAGTAATAGCTCGTTCAATGAACATCTGAAAGATAACAAGGCTTCAGGTGAGCAGTTGAAGGCTTGGCCCTCCTTTGCAGTGTTTAAGGCCCTATTGGGGCAGAATTATTTAAACATACAGTTGAGTTTATGTGTAAGGAAGCCTAGCTTGTTATCTAGTGTACAGTAAGCCTTCAGAAACCCATGATTAGTTTGGTGTTGCCTACATTTCTGAATTTGTATTAAAATTTGGTGGCAAATGCCTTCTGTGCTAATAGCCGACTTCTACTGTCTTTTCAGACCCTGTGGAGTCTTCTCATTTGGGTCCGAGTGGTTCCATCAGTCAAGTCATAGAACGGTTACCTCAGCCAAACAGGACGAGCAGGTAAGCTACTGTTTCAATCAAAGGAATTGATTTCAGTTTATTATTCGTCAACTCTTATCTGTACCTGCTGACTCATCCCAAAGATAAAAGTGATTACTCTTGTTTTGTGGATTGAGGAGTGGGATTTGGGGATTTTATAGGTAGTATTGTTTTAGGACTGAGAGCTGGGATCTGTTTTGAGAAGTGACACTTTGTGTAACTACACCTTCAGATTGTAATGTATATCCTAAAGAGTTTTTACGTTTTACTGTGTCTTATGCATGTCACGATGCCGGTGTTCTCTGTGTTAGGCCTGATACTGACTTCTGACATAATCTTAGTTAATTCTATCCTGAAGCAGCTGTGCAGTAAAGACATTGTCCCCAGTGGGGACACTGATGGGCAGGGACCTTAAAGGACTTGCTTGACTGTGTTGAGAGCCGTTCCTTCTCTTCCTTACTACTCCGTTTCTCAGGCATCTTTCCAGTTCTTCTATGGTCAGAGAACACAGACAGACAATCTTGGTAGTCTTGAGGAGGTAGGCTGAGGGGCAGGTAGTTAAGCGAGAGGGATGTTAGCTTGACATGTTTGCAATTGTTGCTTTACCTTTACCTTAAAACAAAGTGCTTTTTCTGGTGTGTTTTGTATTGTATTTGCCTCAAGAGGAAATAGATGCTTTTAAACAGTCTGAAAACTAGTGGGCTTATCTTGGCCATTGGATAACGTTTATCAGGCTCATAATGTTAAAATATATTTGAAGGAGTTTGAATTTAAAACTGGGAGCCTGGTATGGTCTTGTACAATTTTAATTCCAGTGCTCCTGGGGCAGGAGTGGGTAGGTCTATATGAATTCAAGGCCATCCTGGACTTCCAGACCTGCCAGGACTGTATAGTGAGGACCTCCCCTCCCCCCTCCCCCGCCCGTAAATAAATAAATAAATAAATAAATACATACATACATACATACATACATACATAAAATTCTCATGTAACTTGCATTTCTAGCTTTTGGGATTGCTATTCCTTAATGTCTATAGTTTGCTGTAATATTGCAGGTGGATACCTCCGCTGGGCATTCTTTGCCATTTGTCACAGTGCCTGTTCCTATACCCAACTGCTTCACTTATATGTGACTGTGTTGTTTGTTTAGGTTTTTGAGACATAAGTCTCATTCTGCAGTCCCTGCTGTTCTGGAACTCACTGTGTAATGCAGTCTGACCTCTAATAGTGGTGATCCTCCTGTCTCAGCTCTCAGTTGCTGAGATGATGGGTGACCACGCCTGGTGCCACTTACCTGTTTGTTATCTTTCTTTGCTTTGTTTTATAATGTTTTTGAGGAATGTGTGCCTGCGCAGATGTGTTTTTCTGGCTTATAACCTGGGGTGCATGGTACGGACAAGAACTGGCATTTACAACTCTGTTGTAAATGCAGGTGCTGTTTGCCATGATCCATGCTGCTTTTCTGTTTTGAAATCATTGTGTTGCTCTTGCTCTTGATGTAAATTCAGATTTTATGGCTTGTCCAATAGATGTGCTGTGCCGTGTACTTCAGAGGGCTTTGTGATCATGGGCGTATGACTTAATGGGGGGAGATCCGTCTTTACCTCAGTCCTAAGTCACAATTATGATCATTACAAAGAGAACAATAAATAAATAATCCAGTTGGGGGTAAAGGGATACTTCTCTGAGGGATGCAGTCTAAACAATAAATGCAAATGTGTTCTGCATATAGGGAAAAACACACACACACACACACACACACACACACACATACACACACACACATATACACACACACACACACACACACACACACACACACACACACACACACACACGAGAAGCTGCCGCGTGAGAGGCGGCCACAGAGCTGGGGAGAATTTGAGGCTGATTCCAAAAGAATGTAAGGGTTCAGAACACAGAGACACACAAACACCCCCCCCCCCACAGATAAAAATAGAACACACATATAAAACATATACACACACAACTCACATGTACACAGTACACATGCACACATAGCACACATACATGCACATAGAATGTTTTTTTGAATAGCAGATATTTTGAAACAAAAGCTCTACTTGGGAAAATCATAAATCTTCTCCCCCTCCTCCCCAAAAATCTTGTTTTACTCAGTGTTCTGATGATGTAAACAAATGTTCCTAAATAGGGAGTGTCCTATAATACCTTTTCCATACCTTTAGCATGGAAGGAATGCATATATTTAAATTTTCCCATCAAAATTTTAAAAGTTGTTTTTTGTGTATGAGGGGGCAGATACACACATGTACTGTGGAGGCCAGAGGATAACCTACAGGAGGGAATCAGTTCTTTTCTTCTACCATGTGGATTTTGGGGTTCCAACTTAGATCAACAGGCTTGGTGGCAAGTATCTTTACTGACTGAATCATCTTCCTAGCCCCAAATATTGTCATTGTATTTTATTTATTATTATTATTATTGTTTGTTTGTTTGTTTGTTTTGTATTTTGTTTTTTCGAGACAGGTTTTCTCTGTGCAGCCCTGGCTGTCCTGGAACTCACTCTGTAGACAAGGCTAGCCTTGAACTCAGAAATCCGCCTGCCTTTGCCTCCCAAGTGCTGGGATTAAAGGCGTGTACCACCACTGCCCAGCCAATATTGTCATTCATTTTAAAGATTCTTTTTTTTTTTTTTTTTTTTTTTTTTTGGTTTTTCGAGACAGGGTTTCTCTGTGTAGCCCTGGCTGTCCTGGAACTCACTCTGTGGACCAGGCTGGCCTCGAACTCAGAAATCTTCCTGCCTCTGCTTCCCAAGATTACAGGGGTGCGCCTCTGCCGCCCTGCCTGATATTCTTTGTTTTTTTTTTTTTTTTTCCTCTCGAGACAGGGTTTCTCTGTGTAGCCCTGGCTGTCCTGGAACTCTCTCTGTAGACCAGGCTGGCCTTGAACTCAGAAATCCGCCTGCCTCTGCCTCCCAAGTGCTGGGATTACAGGCGTGCACTACCACTGCCCTACCACTGCCCTACCACTGCCCGGCCTGATATTCTTTGTAAAAGTCCTACCTCCCTTCATTGTCTGTACCTGCACACTTAGCAGTCATTAACCTATGTTAATTTAGCAAATTTATTTCAAAATATTATATAAATATGCAAATATAACTGACCTTTTTTTTCTATCGGCATAACTCCTGGGAGGCCCATCAAAGTGTTTCTGTGTATCTGAGTAGTCTTTCAGAGTATATCAGATGCGCCATTATTCATAGGTTGAAGCCAATCTTTTCTTTTTAAGTTTTTTTACTATTGTAAATAAAATTGTTATAAATATTTGTGCAAATTATTGTTATTATTATTATTATTATTATTATTGGTTTTTCGAGAGAGGGTTTGTCTATGGAGTCCTGGCTGTCCTAGAACTCACTCCGTAGACCAGGCTGACCTCGAACTCAGAAATCCACCTGCTTCCGCCTCCCAAGTGCTGGGATTACAGGCATGCGCCACCAGGCCTGGCTTATTATTATTTTTTATGTATTTGTGTATGTATGTGTGGGTGTGCATGTGGAAGTCAGGACAGCTTTTTTCTTTGTCCACCATATGGGCCGGGGATTGAATGAACACAGGTTGTCAGGCTCGATGTGTGCATAGATACATATGGATATTTACACAAAGGTCAGGAAGAGTGCTCAGCAGGCAAAGGCTACCTTTTCTTCTTCTTTTTTAGAGAGACAACTCATTGTATAGCTCTGGTTGGCCTGGAACTTGCTATGTAGGCCAGGGTAGTCTTCAATTCCCAGATCTGCCTGTTTTTGCTTTCTGAATACTGATTAAGGTGTGGCTACCATGTTTGGCACTCTGCAAATTGTTTATGTGACTCTAAGCTTTCATTTCTTTAATAATACCCAGCTTTTTATTTGACTATGTGGCAGTTGCATTAATTTTTTGAATAAACATCCAGTGTTCAAGTGTTTGTATAGCATCTAGCAATGTGTAAGTGTTCTAATTTCTATCCTTACCAACTGTTAATATTTTCACTGTTGTTGCCTTTTGGGGTGCTCAGGGTTGAACTTGAGGTTTCAGTCATGCTAAGCAGTGTTCTATGACTAGGTTATACTATTAGCCCCTTCAATATCTGTAAATTACAATATATACAAATTAAAAATATTTTTTGAAAGTGTCTCATGTATCCCAGGTCAGCCTCAAATCCCCATCTTGTTGTGAAGCTAAGGATGACCTTAAACTTTTGATGCTCCTGCCTCTACCTCTCAATGACTGGAAGTGCAGGCATGCATCACCTGCTGCGTTTATGTGGTACTGAGGATGGAGTCCTTAGCCTGATGCACTCTAGCAAGTACTTTCCCAACTGAGCCAACCCCGAAAAGTGTATAGTCATATCGCATTGTGGTTGGGATTTTTATTTTCCTAATGGCAAATGAGGTTGACCCTTTTATGTGCTTCTTTGCCATCTGCTACCCTCTTCAGGGAATGTCTATCTATGTCTTTTGCCCACTTTTAAATTGAATGATTTATTTTTTTACTTGCTCCTCCATGCATCCTAGGAGTTGAACTTGAGGCTTTGTGCCTGGTACAGTTCTTACCTGCTGAGCTATGTCCCTAGCCCTATTTTTTGGGGGTGGTGGTGTGTGGCATTCAAGTCAGGGTGTATGTGTATCCCTAGCTGTCCTGGAATGCCCTCTGTAGCCCAGGCTGGCCTTGATCTACCCACTTCTGTGTCTGGAGTGCTGGAATTATAGGCATGAGCTACCACTGTCTGGCCCCTATTGTGTTTAGAAAGTGCTTTGTAAATTCTGTATGTGGTCCTTCGTAGCTGTGTTGGTTCGGCTTGTAAGTCTTCTCACTGTGTAACTTGTCTTTTAATTCCCTTGTAAGAATGAAATTCCTTTTCATAGAGCAAGCTTTATATTTTTATGACATTTGTTAAGTATTTTAATAGGATAACATGACTAGTTTATTTTAGAAAGTTCAGGGTAGAAGTGGATGAGTGGTCAGTGAGATTCTGAGATTTGAAAATGGGATTTGAAGATGGAATATGAGTGGAGCATCAGCAGAAAGGTGGGCGGGAATGACAGTTCTGGTCTTGTTTGAGCAGCTAGGATAGAGTGGTTGTTGAGATGGAGAAGCTGAAGGAGAGACAGACGGGTGGATTGTAGATGGGTGGAGACCCATCAGAAGTGGGGTGGTGAGCAGGGCCTTCATATACTGCCTGGAGAGTGATTGTGGAGTCATATGGATAGTGCTATAATTAAAACTTTGGGAGCCAGTGGTGGTGGTGCACATTGTGACTGCAGTGCTCTGGAGGTTGAGGCAGGAGGATCGTGCTGAGTTCAAGTCAGCCTGAGTTACATACTATGCTAGCCTGGTTATTCAGATTGAGACTTTCTTGTTTGTTGATTAGTTTTTTGAGACATACTTTCCCCATGTAACCCTGGCTGTCCTTGAACTCTTTTCTGTAAACTAGGCTGACCACTAGGCCAGGCCCAGGACATTTTCTTTATTGGTGGTTCATGGGAGGAACCGGTCTGTTGTGGGTAGGGCCACCCCTGGGTTGGTGTTCCTGGGTTCTATAAAAAAGGAGGCTGAGAAAGCCAGGGGAGTAAGCAAGAAAGCAGCACTCACGGCCTCTGTATCAGCTCCTGCCACCACTGCCTGGGTAGATTGAAACTTTCTTAAACAAACAAACAAAAAGTCCAAACTGATTCTGTGTAAGGGTTGAGTACAGCTGGAGAAGAGGTCCAAAGGCTAATCAAGCTCCACTTAGACATCAGGGACAAAAGGAAGAGCCATCCAGACAGAAGGCTCAGGTGTGTGGTTTTCTTTACATTTAAAAAAAAAATGTTGTTTGTGTGTAGACATGTGCATGTCATGGCCTGTGTTTGGAGGTCAGGACAGCTTGTGTAAGTTGGTTCTTTCCTGTTACTGTAGGTCCATGGTTAGAATTCAGGTTGCTACTTCCACTATGTGGTTTCAGAGAATGAACACAAGCAATACCCAGTGAGCCATCTTACTGTCCCAGAGTTTTTCATTTTATTTATTAAACCAGGTGGTGGTGGTACACACCTTTAAAAGACCCAGCCCTTGGGATCTAGCTGCTCAAACTTGAATGCCACCCTCCCCCTCCCCCCCAAAAAAATAGGTCTAGTGACATAGCTCCCAGCCCTTGGGAGCCAGAGGTAGGTGGATCTCTGAGTTTGAGGTTAGCCTGATCTGCAGAAGGAGTTCCAGGACAGCCAGGGCTACACAGAGAAACCTTGTCTTGAAAAACAAAAACAAATTTCCCTTCCCATTAAGTGTATGTATCTGTGACAGTTTGTGTGTTTGGTGCTAGTATAGATCACCAGAGGGCATTGGGTCCCCTGGAGCTAGTCTGGTTGTGAGCTATTTGAGATGGGTGTGGGGATCTGAACTTAGGTCTTCAGTAAGAGACTGACTTCATGCTGTTAATCACCGAGTCACCTCTCCTGACCACGTTCTTATTTGAAAAGAGATAAACTAGTGCATTTCTGTCCGTTTTGTGTGTGTGTGTGTACTTTGTGAGGGACTGACATGGGATAGTACACACTCATAGTTTCCCTTTAAATGTTTTAGCATTTGTCCCTGAAAAGTAAGGGTAACATCTTAGGTGATTGTAGTACAATAATATTAATTCCAAGGGTTGTCGAGATGGCTCAACAGATAAGAGCATTTGCTTCTCTTACAAAGACCCAGGTTCAGGAGCCAGATTTGGTTCCCAGTACCCGTGTGGCTCACAAACATTCATAACTCCAGTTCCAGGGATATGTAATCCTCTTCTAATCTCTGCAGACACCATGAATGCATATATGCAGATAAAAACCAGGTATACACAAAATAAAAATATATAAACAGTCATGGGGCTGGAGAGATGGCTGAGTGCTTAAGAGCACTGGCTGCTCTTCCAAAGGTCCTGAGTTCAGTTCCCAGCACCTTCATGTCTGTAACTATAGTTCCAGGGCATCTGGTACTCTCACACAGACTTGCAGGCAAAACACCAATGCACATGAAATAAAAATAAAATGAAAAATTAAATATATAAACAGATAATTCCATACTAACAATTCAGTTTAGATTCAGAACTTTTCCAGTTGTGTCAAAGATGACTTTTATATTTTATTTATTTATTGAGTTTAGGATACAATATAACTTTACATGTTATATAAATTGTTTCAAACTTTTTGTTGTTTCCATCTCCCCTCCCCCCCTTTTAAAAAGATTTATTTAATATATGTGAGTATACCATAGGTTTGCTCTCTTCAGATATACCAGAAGAGGGCATTAGATCCCATTACAGATTGTTGTGAGCCACCATGTGGTTGCTGGGAACTGAACTCAAGACCTCTGGAAGAGCAGTCAGTGGTTTTTTTTTTTTTTTTTTTTTTTTTTTTTTTCTCGAGCCAGGGTTTCTCTGTATAGCCCTGGCTGTCCTGGAACTCACTCTGTAGACCAGGCTGGCCTCAAACTCAGAAATCCGCCTGCCTCTGCCTCCCAGAGTGCTGGAATTACAGGCGTGCGCCACCACCGCCTGGCGCAGTCAGTGTTCTTAACTACTGAGCCACCTCTCCAGCCCGTTTTGTTTTCTGAGACAGGATTCCTTCCTTCCTTCCTTCCTTCCTTCCTTCCTTCCTTCCTTCCTTCCTTCCTTCCTTCCTTCCTTCCTAAGCATTTCAGAGACTTTTTTTGCCAATGCAATTAATATAAACCTCTTTCCCTTAGCTTCCTGTAGCTTCTTCAGACAATGACAATAAGTAACAACATTCTTAAGCAAACATTATAAAAACCAAATACATAGTTCTAATCACCTTCCCAGTGCCTATGTGTTCCACATTCATCTTAAGATGGCCCATTAATGTCCAATTAATGCATGTAAAATCCACATTGCTCCAAACAAAATCATGGTCAGGCCTATCATAGCAATACTTAGGTCTGGGGTACCAACTTCGAGACAGGATTTCTATGTAGTCTTGGCTTTACTGGACCTGTGTAGACCAGGCTGGCCTTAGACTCAGAGATCTCTCTGCCTGTGCTTCCCGAGTGATAAGATTAAAGGTGCTGTGTTACTATGCCCAGCATTTCAAGGACTTTTAATGATGGATTATGGAATTAATAATTTCCCCAATACTGAATATCCTCTGTACTCTGTTCCCTTCTTTTTGAGACAAAGTCATACTGTGTAGTACATACTGAGCTCAAACTTGAGACCCACCATGCCTCAGCCTCTCAGGTGCAGAAATTGCAGGTATATATTCGCATATTCACTCGCTACTCATTCTCTTTCCTCTCCCCTTCTCCCCTTTCCTCTTCTCCCCTTCTCCCCTTTCCTCTTCTCCCCTTCTGTCCTCTCCCCCTCTCCCCTTCTCCCCTCTTCTCTTCTCCCCTTCTCCCCCTCTCCCCTTCTCCCTCTCTCTCCTCTTCCCTTCTCCCCCTATCCCCTTCTCCCTCTCTCTCCTCTTCCCTTCTCCCCTCTCCTCCTCTCCCCCCTCCCCTTCTCTCCACTCCCCTTCTCCCCTTCTCCCGTTCTCCCCTCTTCCCTTCTCCCCTCTCCCCTTCTCCCTCTCTCTCCTCTTCCCTTCTCCCCTCTCCCCCTCTCCCCCCTCCCCTTCTCCCCTCTCCCCTTCTCCCCTTCTCCCCTTCTCTTCTCCCAATTTCTCTCTTTTCTTTTTTGGTTTTTCAAAACGAGGAATCTCTGTAGCCCTGCCTGTCCT
This sequence comes from Apodemus sylvaticus, assembly GCF_947179515.1. Lineage (NCBI taxonomy): Eukaryota > Metazoa > Chordata > Mammalia > Rodentia > Muridae > Apodemus > Apodemus sylvaticus. The sequence goes on along the minus strand of NC_067476.1, from coordinate 103,880,512 downwards.
GGAGCTCTATGTAGACCAGGCTGGCCTCGAACTCATAGATCTGCTTGCCTGCCTCCCAAATGCTAGGATTAAAAGTGTGTGTCACCACTGCCCAGTTTGAGATTATTTCTTAATAGCTAAAAACTTTGAGAAGTAAATTTGGATATATGCTTGTGATCCTAGCTCTTAGGTGGAGGCAGGAGGATTCCAAGGCCAAGGTCATCCTGGTTACTAAGTTTCAAAAAGAGCAAACACTGAAATTATTGCTTATGAACTTTTTTTAAGCTCTTGATACATCTTTCTGAATTATTTTCCAGAAAGGATCCTTTTACACTCATCATATATGAGATAAGAAGCCTATGTATATATGTATGTCTTTTCTCTCCTCAGTTGTGTAGTATTGAGCAATAGTATAGTATTTAATATGTCCATTATATATTAAGTATAGATGGCTTTTTCCCCCTTTTATTCTTATATAAGTTAGCCCAGACTGGTCTTAAACTTACTGTTTTTAGCAGAAGCTAACTTCAGCTTCTGATTCTTTTTTCCACTTTCCAAGTGTTGGGTTTTATAGTCCTGGCTAGATTTTATTTCTTTCTTCATTTTTTTCTGGCAGTAAATTTTTTGTGGTTTCTTTACAAGTTCAAAGATACTTGTGTCTCTGATTTGAGAGCTTATTATTACCATTTATATCATTGGTTTTCTTTCTATCAATTCTGTATCTTTTATGTAGTTTATGTGTCACTAGTATTTTTGATTATTTCTTGTCTTAATATTATGCATTTTGGCTATAGTATTAACGTCTTTAAAAAAGATGTATTTTTGCCAGGCAGTGGTGGTGTATGCCTTTAATAAAATAATAAGATAAAATTTAAATATATTTATGTTTTTCTTCTGTTTAGTTTTTATTGCTTGATTTGGTACAGTGTTTTGAAACATTAACCTTTTATGTACTTTCTAAAGGCAGCACTAAAATCATGAGGGTTTATTTATATTTTTAATTCAGTTAAGGGGTAATTGGTGTGTGAGGATAGTCAGAGCAAAATTCAGTGTGCTTTTAGCAGAGTCAGCTCTCTCTATCTGGGGACATGACAGATTGTGTTCTTTCTCTGCAGTGCTCTGGGAGTGACAGTAGAAGCTTCTCTCCCAGAGGAGGAGAAGGAGGAAGAGTTGGAAGAGGAGAAGGAAGAGGTGGGAGCAAGCGCTCCGGATGCTGACACACACTGCCTTGCTGCTGAAGGTAGGCTGTGCCCTTTCAGAATACTAGATTCTCCTCAGGCCCCTTACTGTGAACACACAGGTAGCTAAAGCTCTCTTTACCATCCATGTAATAGATTTCTTATGATTAAGCCGAGAATCACAAGTAATTTAAGATGTCTCACTTAATTTGGTAACTGCATTTTCTCTGCTAAGCAGCCTTTCAAAGTCATGACTGAGTACTCCAGAAAATACACAGTTGTGGATTTACCCCCATTACTTTGGACCTGTTACTAGACAGAATATCATGGTTGGATGCACATAGAACAAAACTGCTTTACCTCACAGCAGTTGGGAAACAAGGGCTAGACAGAAGGGAGATGGGGTTGCCCTATCCCTGACAACCTAATTTCCTTCCGCTAGGCCCTCTTCTTTTTTCTTTTTTAATAGATGTGAATTTTTTTTTTCTTTTGCATTTTGTTTATTGGGCATGTGAGTACACTATCACTGTCTTCAGACACACCAGAAGAGGGCATCATATCCCATAATAGATGGTTATGAGGTACCATGTGGTTGCTGAGAATTGAACTCAGGACCTCTAGAAAAGTAGTTAGTGTTCTGAACCACTTTGCCATCTTTCCAGCCCCTAGGCCCTCTTAAAGGGTCCACTGTTTGGTGTGGTGCTCAGCTGTGGTATTAGTAGTTAGGAATCAAGACAGAATTGCCTTGCATTTGAAGCCCACCTGGGCTACAGAGAGAGACCCTGTCAATCAAAACAATATAAAAAGGTTCCACCACTTCATAATGGCATCACTGACAGCAGCTAAGCTTTCAATTTATGCCCTTTGGGAAACTAATATTAAAGACTTCAAACAGTAGTAAGCTGGGCATGGTGATATGTGCCTAGAGCTCTAGCTCTCTGGGAGGATTACAAGTTCAAGGCCAGGCTTGGATATACAGTAGGACCTCTCAAAACCAAGAAACACACAGATGAATCATTGCATTACTCATTGACTAGCTGGCTTTCTACATTTTGTTTCTTTTTCCTTTGCACTTACTTTTCAGAGTACCTTTGGGTGTGGTTTACATACCTATAGATTATTGACATTGTCTACCATGCTGAGTGTTTATAAGGTTTTATATATCTAAGTTTTTGCTTTGTTATATACCTCCCCCTTTTAAAAAGTTACATTTTATTAGTTTAATGATGTGTTTGTAGTCAGAACCAACTTGGGGAGTTGGTTTTCTTTTACCACATAGATTTTAGGGAATCAAACTCAGGTTGTCATGTCAGGTCTGACAGCAGGAACCTTTACCTTCTGGGTCTTTTAGCCAGTCCCTCCCCCATATTTCAGTATTTATTACTTATAGTAGGGTTTTACATAGTCCAGGATGACCTTGAATCTACTATGTAGCTAAGGCTGGACCTGAATTTTTGATCTCTCTGCTTTTACCTTCCCAGTGCTGGTATTATAAGGATACCAATACTCTGGTTTTGTTTCAAATCATTTAAGTATCTGCTACCACACCCAGTCTGATTTTGTTTGTTTGTTTGTTTGTTTGCTTGTTTTTTTGTTTTTTGGGGCTTTTTTCGAGACAGGGTGTCTCTGTATAGCCCTGGCTGTCCTGGAACTCACTCTGTAGACCAGGCTGGCCTCGAATTTAGAAATCTGCCTGCCTCTGCCTCCCAAGTGCTGGGATTAAAGGCATGTGCCACCACTGCCCAGTGAGTCTGATAGTTTTATTGTTGATATTTTTTTCTTTTCTTGTGGTGCTTGGGATTGAGCCACCCCATGCCCAGTCCCTTGATGTGTCTTGCTTTGGAAAATTTATGTGTGCCAAGGCTTTGATATGAAGCCTTTAATGTGATCCTTAGAGCTGGCAAGATGGCCTAGCAGGTTAGAGTATTTGCCAGCTAAGCTAAGCCTGTTTGTCTGAATTTTTTGTGTCTGGATCCACATTGTGGAAGGAGAGAACTGACTTCTGCAAGTTGACTTCTGACCTTCACACTTCAGCTGTGATTGTGTGTACTCGTAGACATAGACACACAAATGCAAAAAAGGTTATTTGAAACATGATCCTCTTCAGCTAAGACCACTGCTTGCACAGTGATAATGTTGTGGGCTGATAACTAGTTTTTGGAGTTTTGTTCCTAGATTCTGCATCGTCACAGTTGGGCTTCGGAGTTCTGGAACTTTCCCAGAGCCAGGATATTGAGGAACATACAGTGCCATATGATGTCAACCAAGAGCATCTGCAGCTGGTGACCACTAACTCGGGTCCTACCCAGCTATCTGCTGTGGGTGAAGGTACTGGTATGAAATGTGGGTCTCACATGTGGAGTTGATTATAAGTTTTTTTCTCTCCCTCTAGGACAAGTTTTCTTTTTCTTTTTCTTTTTCTTTTTCTTTCTCTTTCTCTTTCTCTTTTTCTTTTTCTTTTTCTTTTTCTTTTTCTTTTTTTCTTCTAAGGTGTTTTGTCATTTGTTTGTTTTTGTGGGTTTTTTTTTGGTTTTTTTTTTTTTTGGTTTTTTTTTTTGAGACAGGGTTTCTCTGTATAGCCCTTGCTGTCCTGGAACTCACTCTGTAGACCAGGCTGGCCTATCTGGACCTTGTTATGTAGACCAGAATGGCCTTAACTCATAGAGATTCACCAGCTCTACCTCTGCAAGCTTAGAAATTTATTTTATTTATTTTATTTATATGACTTTTGGTTTTATGTATTTATGAGTACAGTATGTCTGTCTGGTGCCCACAGAGGTCAGAAGGGGGGATTAGATTGGAACTGTAGTACAGATGTGAGTCATTGTTGTGGGTGCTGGGAATGAAAGCCAGAGCAAGAAGTACTCTTAACTGCCGAGTTATGTTCCTCTCTTTTTGGGTGGGGCAGGGAGCTTTCACAAGACAGTGTTTCTCAGTGTAGCCCTGGCTGTCCTGGAACTCACTTTGTAGACCAGAGTCACCTTGAACTCTGGGATCTGCTTGCCTCTGCCTTTGACGTGCTGAGATTAAAGGTATGCACCACCATGTTGGGCTTCTCAATAAGTTACAAAGCAATCCAAATTAATGTATCATAAGTTTGCAGAGTAAGCAGTAAGAATTCATTGGATGACGGTTTGCAGATTGATATTTTTTCCTAAGTGTAAGTCACTGGTTACTTTCTTTTGGGGATGATATATTTTTTTAAAAAGATTTTTATTTTTATTTTTTGAAGATTTATTTATCGTATGTGAGTATACTGTAGCTGTCTTCAGACGCTCTAGAAGAGGGCATCAGATCTCATTACAGATGGTTGTGAGCCACCATGTGGTTCCTGGGAACTGAACTTAGGACCTCTGGAAGAGCAGTCAGTGCTCTTAACTGCTCAGCCATTTCTCTAGCCCCCTTATTTTTGTTTTTAATGATTTATTTATTTTATTTGCATTGGTTTTCCTGCCTGTATGTGTGAGAGTGATGGAACCCCTTGAACTGGAGATATATTCAGTTGTGAGCTGCCATGTGTCTGCTAGGAATTGAACCAGTGTTCTCCGGAAGAGCAGCCATGCTCTTAACCTCTGAGCTATCTCTTCAACCCCAGTACCTATATATTTTTAAAATTAATTTTAGGCTGGTGAGATGGCTCAGCGGTTAAAAACACTGACTGCTCTTCCAAAGGTCCTGATCCAAAGGTCCTGAGTTCAAATCCAAGCAACCACATGGTGACTCACAACCATCAGTAATGAGATCTGATGTCCTCTTCTGGGGTGTCTGAAGACAGCTACTGTGTACTCACATATGATAATAAATAAATCTTTAAAAAAAATTAATTTTATATATAAATGATGTCCGTGAGGCCAAAAGAAGGTGTTAGATACAGAGTCTGACTTACAGGTGGTTGGGTGTAAGCTACTTAATGTGTGCTGAGAATTGAATGCTGGTCCTCTTTCAGAGCTGCAAGCCCTCTTAACCTCTGAAACATTTTTCTAGGTGTGTGTGTGTGTGTGTGTTTCTGTTTCTGTTTCTGTTTGTCTACTGGTCTGTCTGTATTTTTATCTATGTTTCTCTCTATATGTGTAGATATATTTATTTAAGTAATCTTTAGTCTTTGAGAATTCCATATAATAGTTTTTGATTTTATTTATCCAGCTCATTCTAGGTTCTGCCCTACCCCCAACTTTATATTCTTTCCTTCCCTCCTTCCCTCTTCTTAAATAAAACAAGAACTCGTTCAGCTCTTTGTGATAGCTGACATGCGGCCTTCCATGGAGTGTGCTTTATATACTAGCTGTCATGGGACTAAAGAAAACTGACCTCACCTCTCCCAGTAGCCATGAGATGTCTATAGCTCCTTACCTTGGGGTAGAACTTCATGCCCGCCTTTCCCCTCCATGCTAAGATTTCTGTCTGGTTTGATGTCGTGTAGATCTTGTGCATACTTTCATAGTCCCTTTGAGCTCATGTATATGTTTGCCCTGTTGGTTTTGGAAAATACTGTTTCCATGAAGTTGTCTACCACTTTAATTTTTTTTACTCCCTCTTTTGTATAAATCCCTGAACTTTGAGGACAGAGATGTGATATAGACATCCCATTTAGTTCTGAGAATTCCAATGCTTCTTATCCTTTGCATGTTGCCCATGTTAATTGGCATCTACTACAGGAAGCAGCTTCTTTGATGAGGACTGAGTGATGCACTGATGTGTTGGTATAGCGATAAACCAGTAGGAGTCGTGTTATTGCCATTCAGCAGTGACTGAGTAGGGTTTTTCCCTGTGGCCCACGACCTGTCTAGCTTCAGGTTCTTGGGTCAGTGGCAGTTTTATCTCATGAAACAGGCCTTGAATCCATTTTTTAAAGAAAAAGTAGACGTTTACTCCCAGGCCGTCTGTGCCATTATTGCACCATCAGGCATAACTTTGCAGGCTGGATGTGTAAGTCGAAGGATCATGACTAGGTGGGACTGATGACCACTTCTCCTCTCGTAGCATGTATATGTAGCACCTTTCAGCACTGAGTATTAGCCACAGCTTCTAGCTGAGTATTAGCTAGAGTTCTCCATGTTCTTCTCTCTCTCTCTCTCTCTCTTTTTTTTTTTTTTTGATTTGGTTTTTTTCGAGACAGGGTTTCTCTGTATAGCCCTGGCTGTCCTGGAACTCACTCTGTAGACCAGGCTGGCCTCAAACTCAGAAATCCGCCTGCCTCTGCCTCTCAGAGTGCTGGGATTATAGGCGTGCGCCACCACCACCCAGTGAGTTCTCCATGTTCTGTGACTCTAGTATATAATGTCTTCAGCCAATAGGTCTTATCCTTAAAATCTTGAGGGCAATAGACTAATGTTTGAGAGGTCTGTGGGACCTCATTAGCCAACAACTCAAAAGGTGGTAACCCCCTCTTGGTACTGGGGGTTTTATTTGGTAGAGTATGGTATCTAGTTGGGATATTGTCCCTCTATAATATAACTCTTCTTCTTCTTCTCCTTCTCCTTCTTCTTCCTTCTTCCTCCTTCTTCCTCCTCCTCCCTCCTCCTCTCTCCTCCTTCTTCTTCTTCTTCTTTTTCTTTCTTTTCTTTTCTTTTTTTCTTTCTTTTTTTTTTTTTTTGGTTTTTTTTCGAGACAGGGTTTCACTGTGTAGCCCTGGCTGTCCTGGAACTCACTTTGTAGACCAGGCTGGCCTCGAACTCAGAAATCCGCCTGCCTCTGCCTCCCAAGTGCTGGGATTAAAGGTGTGCGCCACCACTGCCCGACAATATAATTCTTGATATTTTAAAATTAGACTATTTTCTGTTAACATTTTTTGCCTTTTGAGAATTATTTGGGCTGCCTCTGATACTTTGAAGAGTTAATATCTGCTTTGTGTCCCCCCTTCTTATATTTTAAGCAGTTAAATGTGAAGAACAGACCACTGAAGATATCTCCATGATAGAACAACCCAGCAAAGACATCCCTGTTACAGCACAGCCCAGTAAAGATATCCATGTGGTAGAAGAACAGAATCTACCACTTGTAAGGTTAGTCATGCACTCTTTAAAAGGTATCATTGGAATTTTACTGTGGGGCTATAGGAATTTCATTTTATTTATGGAAACAGTATTAGAAACTGCTGATTCCCGCTCTCACATTTTATAGATACTGGCATTTTTTTTTTTTTGTCCAGTAGAAATACTGATTATTTATACATATGGGTTGCTTATGCAGTCTTAACTGCGTGTGCTCTCATTTTAATTCAGCCTATTACTAAAGGTGCATTATTGCTTCTGTCATTATAATCCTTAATCTTTGGTTGACATCTGTCTGGGTAATCAGTCACTATCTGTAGCAGTAGTAGTCTGAAGAAGTAGTTTTGCTTCTCTGGCGCTAATAAAGATATAGATGAATGTTATATTGGAAAACCTATTTCTATTCATGAGCACCCATATTGCTTTGGATTGTTTTTTTTTGTTGTTGTTTTTTTTTTGTTTTTTGAGACAGTGTTTCTCTGTGTAGCCCTGGCTGTCCTGGACCTCACTCTGTAGACCAGGCTGGCTTGGAACTCAGAAATCCACCTGCCTCTGCCTCTCAAGTACTGGGATTAAAGGCGTGCACCACGACTGGCCGGCAGCTTTTTATTTTTTGAGATAGTGCTTTGCCATGTGACTCAGGCTAGCTTTGAAATTGAAAGAATCCTTCTGCCTCAACTTTCTTAGTGGTAGGATTGTAGGTTTGTGTCCCATCGTGATCCATTATGGCTTTTCTTTACAAATTCCTTATTTCAGCTTTATTATTATTATTATTATTTAAACAGGATCTCACTTTGTAGTCTTGGCAGTCTTCTGACTTAGTATGTAGTCCAGGTCGACCTTGAACTCATAATCCTTCCATCTCAGCCTTTGAAACACTGAGATTATAGGTATGAGCCACATGCCTGGCTTTCCTGTTAGTCTTGCTTTTTCCATTTTTCCTTGGGAATATTAGTGTAAGACTCTAGGAAGGGGCAAGAATATGCGTCTTACGTGGTTAAGCAATCTGTGTAAAGGAGTCCTGGAAAAGGTCAGCACGCAACAGGTATGTCTGTGGCACCAGTGAAGAGAAAAGCCACATCAAGTCTGTATAAGGACTTCTGTAGCAATTTTTTTTTTTAAAAAGATTTATTTATTTATTATATGTAAATACACTGTAGCTGTCTTCAGATATACCAGAAGAGGGCATTAGATCTCATTATGGATGGGATGGTTGTGAGCCACCATGTGGTTGCTGGGATTTGAACTCAGGACCTTTGGAAGAACAGTCAGTGCTCTTAACCTCTGAGCCATCTCTCCAGCCCCCTTCTGTAGCAATTCTTAATCACTTGTCAGAAGTGTTCAACAGACAGGAACTGAAAAGAGGTTTGGTTGTGGGAGTGAGGGAGACAGGCTTTGAAATGCCCACTGACTTTGCAGTATTATTTTACTTTTCATAGGTTATGTAGATTAGGGCTATTAGAATTTTTGAAATTGTTAGCTTTTTGTTGAAAGAGGGAAAGAAACATTTGAATTTAACAGCCTTCATCATTGTTGATACACATCTCCTAGGTCTGAAGACCTGCCTTCCAGTCCTCAAATTTCTATTGCTGCTGTGGAAACAAAGGAACAGGTACCTGCCCGAGAGCTGCTGGAAGCGGGGCCACAGGTGCAGACGTCATCGGAGCCTGAGGTTTCCTCAACTCAGGAAGATTTGTTTGACCAGAGTAGTAAAACAGGTACGAAGGGTGATTGTTTTCATAGCTCCTCTTCTCATTTGTTCTACATTTTTATTTTAGTTCTGAGGCTCCTGTTTAAGTTAAAAGTACTTTTAAAAATAGCTATGATATAGAATAGCTAATGATATGGAGGAAAAATATATTCCTAGCCAGTCAGTGATGAGGGCTGTCAGAGAATGTTTCCCAGTCAACATTTGATGTAGCTTTCCCCTTTTGGAAGTTGAGTTAAAATAGGAGTGCATCTAGTAAAGAGCTTGGTATCACGGACAGAGTTGCCATTTCTCCTTCTGTCTTGTGTACTGTGATTTTCTTACTCATTTGGGTAACAGTTTACTTATCTATTAGATGTTATAACAGGTGAATTAAGGTCTAGAAGAAAGGACACAAAGCTTAGATGTGTAGAATGGAATTTGTTGTACACTCCCAAAGTCTTCTTCCCCTACTCCACAGTCTCAGAAAGCCAGACGTTTAGTGAAAGGCAGGGAGGAACTAGGCTGTGCCCCTTGAGTTCTGTGCTGTGCTTGGTGTGTAAGACATCAGCAAGCACCCACCAAAGCTACCAGGGTGTAGATAAGTCCTTTCTTTATACCTAGGGCTAATATAGTTAATATTCAATCTGTCTAAGTTGATAGTCTCTATTCATGGAGTACCTAATAACGTGAGTCACTCTGGCTGCTCCTGTTTTATTAGTAGTACTTAGTATTTTCTGTCTCCTTCGAGGAGGCTCAAGTTCTAATCATGAAAATTGCTGCATTCATCATCAGGTGGCATGCGCATTGTTTTGACTTCTCCCATCTGCATCATGGCATGAGCTTTACCTCACCTTAGGTAGACCTTGGAATAAAAGGCTCGCTTGCTGTTTTATTATAGAAGCATCACAAGAAAGAAGAGCAGCCAAGCAGAGGTATAAGGATTCTGGTTTTTCCTCTCTGTAGTAGTTATTTTTATCATTGCTGTAACAACAACAACAACAGCTTAAAGCAGGAAGGTTTTGGGGCTGGGACAGAAGACTCAGTGGTTAAGAGCACTCACTGCTTTTGCAGAGGTTCAGTTCCTAGCACCCACATGGTGGCTCACAACCATCTGTAACCCCAGCTCCCTTGTCTCACTTCTGTAGGTTCCTACAGGCATAAAATAACATAAACTCTTGTATGCACACACACATATACATAAAAATAATAAAGACATGAGTAACTTTTTTAAAAACAAAAAGGACTTTTTTCTTTGGTCCCACAGGCTGAGAGTTTTAGTCTTCATATCGGGGAGACTGTGAGAAACTTGAGTGCCCACACTCAGGACGCAGAGATCCCTGTGCTTAGCTCTCTCTCCTTTTATTCAGCCTGGGATTCCAGCCCATGGGGCTGCTGCCTACATCCAGTGAGGGTGCTTCATCCTCAGCTAAGCCTTTCTGGAAATACCCTCATATACACTAAGAGCTGTGTTTCTATGTGATCTCAAAGCAGCCAAGCTGACAGAATTAATCACAGTTAGCTCCACCCTTTGTCAGCTTGACACAAGCACATCACTTTAGATCATAACATTTCACTTCTCACCTCTAAAATCTCATTTTCATCTCATAATGCAGCTGTACTTAGTTGTTTGAAATAACTCCAATATTGTCTAAAATTTAAAGTATTTTATGAGACCGTATCTCCTAACTATGAGGTTCTATAAAGCTGAAGACAAGGTCATATATTAAGAGAGGGATGGGGAGCAGAGCAAGCGTGGCATCCAGCAGAGCATGCGCCAAAACCTATAGCCCATGATTGGACTTGTGGTCTTGTCCTCTGGGCCCGAGCAGCCTTGGGTATTCTGTTCTCCCATCCTGATACCTTCAGCACAGATGACCTCTGTATTGGGTTAACTCCATTGCAGTTTCCCTTGGCAGATTTCCCATGGTTTTGGCATCTCTGAACCTTCCTGGATTCTCCATTGTGACTTAAGTTTCACCTTCTAAACTTCATGCAATGGCCTTGAAGGGCCTTGTTGCAGGGAGTTAACCCCTCCATACATTGCCTGCACTTAGCAGTTTTCTGAATTTTTGGTGCCCCTCTTGTTTTTCCATCTTTTATGCCTACAAAAGCAGTGCTGTGTACATGATGCTCCAGTTCTGCTGGCTCCAGGTACAGCCTGTCTCTCTTGGAGCCCACTTGCAGTGGCCTCTGTGCCTTTGGAGAAACACATCCTTTAGCAGCAGGGAACCCGTGTGGTAGCATTGTCAGTTTAGCCTCTTTTCCTTTCAAATGAGTGGGTGGGTTTCTTACCTGCTGTTGTCTCACTGAAGAACATGAAGAGGTCTGTTCCCTGTACATTCTATCTACATCTTTAAACTCACTGCACATTTTCATAGCTTTCTATTCTTCTACTGGTGATATGAATAGGAACAGTGAACAGAGTACTTTTCTGACATGCAGTTTCTTCTGTGTAGCAAAGTAGTTTATTACTTTTTCTGACTTCTCTAGTGACAGGTTGTTAACTTTGTAGTCCTGACTGTACTGGAACTTGCTATGTAGTTTCAGCTGGCCTCGAACTTATAGAGATCTACCTGCCTCTGCCTCTCAAATGCTGGTCCTAAAGGCATCATGCACCACCACATCCAAGTAATTCATTAGTTCTCAGGACCTGGGTAGAGTGCAAATCTCTTCTAGACTGTATCACGAGTGGTCTATATTCAGTTGTCGAATATCATGAGTGGTTGGTTGATGGCGCTGTTCTAGAATCTATTATGAGCGGCTCCATTTCTAGCAGAGTCCTTTTCACTCTCAAGCTTTGTGACCCAGGCTTCTACTGTGTGTACCTTTTTCTGCATCCTGGTTTTACAGACTAGCTTCTCACAGTGTTTTAAAGGCTTCATCTTGCATATGCAAATGATTCCATTTCTCATACAAACCAGCTCCAAAGGCTGTGATCCAAAAGTCAGGTTCATGACTTGCTGGGCCTCAATTCTTGGAACCAATTTTCAGGATTATTTTTCTCATTTTTGAAATAGAATGTCCGATAAGCATTAGTGAGAGCACAGACTTGCCCATGTTTTGGGCAAGATATGTTTTGAACCATTACCTTCTGCAAGCTTAGATTGTGGTAGAAAGGATGAAGGAACTCTTGATTAAAATACGACTGGATAGTGGACAATCACACCTTCAATCCCAGCTCTCAAGAGTCAAAGGCCGATCTCTGAATTTTAGTCCAGCCTGGTCTATACAGTGAAGTCCTGGGCAGCCAGGGCTACACAGAGAATCCCTGTCTTGAAAAATGGAAAAAGAAACCACCTGGCCTGAAATGGGGTTACTGTTGACTCAAAATTTGTGTCCTGGTGATGTCCCATTGCGTTGTGCTTCCACAGAAAGGACTTCTCCCCCTCAAGGGTGGCAGACTGTGGGTATTGCTGTTTTTGCAGCGCTGAGTAGGTTCTCCCATGCAGTGATGCCAGTCTGAGAAGTAAATACAACTCTTAACTTTTCTCCCCCACTAGCTTCTGATGGTTGTTCTACTCCTTCAAGGGAGGAAGGTGGGTGCTCTCCGGTTTCCACACCTGCTACCACCCTGCAGCTCCTGCAGCTCTCTGGTCAGAAGCCCCTTGTTCAGGAGAGCCTTTCCGCGTAAGTAAGCCTGAAAGCCTGGAGAGCCAGGTCGCCGGTCAGACCAGAGCTCCTTTCAAAGCTAAAAGCTGGAGTCCAGGCCTTAGGAATTCTGGGTGAGAACTTAGAGGAACTGTTTAAAGAACGTACATGGTTTTATGGTGGAAGTTAAAGGTGCCTTGCAGTTTATAAATGTGAACATGAGAACCAAGTGTTTGCCCCTCCCCTTTCTAGCGTTTTATTGTCACTTAACAATATAGGACAGAATGGAATTGCTAGGGCAAATCGTTTGTGTTTTGTTTTTGTTTTTAAGTAAAAATGTGCATATCCTTCATAATATGTAAAATGAGGTCATTTTTTTTTGTCTCATAAATATGAGTGTCCTGTTTAGTCATTATGTCTTGTCATTCACTTTGCCATTACTTTTTAAAAACTTAGTGTTTGAGAGCTGTCTTGAATCTCAGATTGCTGTTCAGGGGAAACGTTAAGTATGTATGCTGTTAAGTATGTCTGTTGGATGTTTTTGTTGAAGTCAAAGCACATGTCAAACCCTTAACCTGTGATTCTCTCTTTATATAAAGGAATTCCTCAGATCTTGTTGCTCCTTCCCCTGATGCTTTCCGATCCACCCCTTTTATCGTTCCTAGCAGTCCCACAGAGCAAGGAGGGAGAAAAGGTGAGCTGTCGTAATCTGTCTGTTCATCTCAGCCCAGGAGAGGAGTAGTGCTCTCCAGCCTTGCCAAATGCACGCTTCCTTGAGCTTCACTGCCCCTGAGATTCATGGACCTAGGATACACTGCTCGAGGTCCTTGCTTTTTAAGCATAGATCTTCTATTTTAATTTAGAAAAAAACACGCTTTAGTGAGAACTTTTTGTTTCTAAAATTGAACCCAAGTAAATTAAATAACAAATATAGATTTGTTATTAATTACCTATAGTACATTCCAGATACATGCTAGGATGTTTCTAAGTGAGAGAAAGCCAGTAGTTAGTTGTTTCTTAGGTCTTTATTTTTGTTATTATTAAAATAAACAAGGGTGACTTGAAGAAGCTGATAAAAATTTTAACTTAACTTGTCTTATGAGGGCATAGTATCCCCCTGACCCCCAAAGATTGGCTCATGGATCTAGGCTCTCCTCTGTAGCTGAGAATGCCCTCGGACATTGGATCCCCCAGTTTCTACCTCCCTTTACTATCAATCAATCAATCAATCAATCTTCCTCTACTATATACATGTATACATACATATATATCAATATATAATATATTTATAAATATATAAGTACATTTTTAAATATGTAAGTAAAATTGTAATACAATTATATTGTATAATACATAATTATAATGATGTGTGCCACTGTTTCTGGTTTTATGTGGTGTTGGGGATCTGTTCTTGGGCATCGAGCACAGTGGGCAAGCATTCTACCCATAGATTCCTAGCCTAGGAATTTCTAAATGTTTGTGTATTTCTAAACATCTGTCTTTTCCAAGTTTTTCCTGTAAATTTTATTAGTTACTTCTTTTTCCCCTGTTTTGTGTTTGAGGCAGAGGTCTGCCTGTGTCCCGGGCTGCCCTTCAGTTAGAGATCCTTTCCCGTCCCTTCCTCCTGAGTGCTAGGGTTTCAGCTTGGTAGCACCATACTTCAGTGCTCTTGTTATTCATATATCAATGAGGCTGCATACTTCTACATTATTATTAAACACATTGTTTATGCCAGGTACTGTCATTTTCTCAGTTATTTCTCTGTTTCGCCCTCTAGAGAATCCACACAGAAATCCTAAGTAGTAGTTATGGTTTTTTGTTTGTTTTTTGGAGACAAGGTCTCTCTGTATAGCCCTGGCTGTCCTGGATCTTACTCTGTAGACCACGCTGGCCTCTGAACTCAGAGATCCACTTGCCTCTGCCTCCCGAGTGCTGGGATTAAAGGCATGAGTTTTATCCCCATGTGGTTTATGAGGAAATAAAGTCACAAATCTCACAACTAGTAATAAAGTTAGGATCTGAATTTAGGCATTTATCTCTGAAACATTTGCTTTAACTTGTCACATGTTCTCCTGGGACAGCATGCTATCTGTGCTACTGAATTCTGGTGTATTGAGAAGTACTAGCATGCAGGGTTAGCCTCAGACTTCTCTCTGTGCTTGTCTGTCTGCTCAGTTGTAGGTACTGATAGCATTAGTGCAAATAGTTGTAGAGACCAATAGCATTCTAACTATGTGCATCATTGATGGCAGCTTTAGTCAGAATGATGGGATTTCATTCTATAAAACCCTACTTAGATTGTTAAATTAATTTCTTAATTTTGTCTGTCTGTAATTGGAACATAGAAAAAGAAGTATATTCAAAATGCTTTTTCTTCTCCTTGTTTATTATCAATCTCACTATATAAAATTTGGAAGAATTTTAAGAGAGTAATGTGAAGGAAATATGACCTCTGGCCACAGTTTAGATCTAATTACAGTTATTTTTTGGATGTGTTTTTCATAGCATTTTCTGTATATATGAAAAAAGTATTTTTATGTCCTTGGCATCATTATATATTTGATTCAGTCTTTTTTTCCCCCCATGTAACCCAGAAACCTGTGCACTCTTGTTTGTAAAGTCTGAAATGCGTTTTAGATCTATTTGTTTTGTCATCTATCTTAGATTATTAAAGTGAATCAGAGTCTGTAGCACTGGACTATAAAGTCTCATCAGTCTGGTATGTGAGGGTGAGGCCAAGCAAGCAGCTAGGGCGGGCATGAGTTTGGACTGTAGGCAGTTGGTACCATGAGTGTAAGCTCAAACAGCTACATGGAGTAAGTAGTTTGTGACTGGTTTGGTTGGGATCAAATTGTAAAAAGCCTGGTGAATTAAATCATTATCTAGGCTGGCATTGGGGACGGGCTTGATTGCCTTAAGGGAGGTAGTGTATCATGCAGAGACCATGGTTTTAAGCTCTATATATGTGGGCGTTTGCCTGCATGTGTGTTTGTGTACTACTTGTATGCATGGTGCCCTCTGAGGCCAAGATAGGATTGATTCCCTGGAACTGGAGTTGCAGATGGCTGAGTGCTGTCATGTGGCTGCTGAGAATTGAATTTGGGTCCTTTGAAAGGTCTGTAGCCTGTACTCTTAACCTGTGAGCTCTCTCCCAGCCCCAGGAACAGTGATAGTGTTTTCTGTGTATGTTTCCTCTTGAGCAGTTTGTGTTAGGGCCAGTGTCTTGGTTCTGAGATAAATCGGTGTTGATTGGCATTGGTGGCTCTGTCTTTGTACTGGTGTCAATCTCTGCACTTAGCAATACTTCCTGCAGGCACAGTGACTTCATACAGATGTGATAATCAACTTGGAGTGATGAGCTAGTTCATTGCCTTTCAAGGTCTGGGGCAGAGTATGTTGTAGTTAATTTAGGTGGAATTACATGCTGGGGAGATGGCTCAGCAGTTGACGTGCTTACTGTATAAACAGGAGGACTACTGTTGGGATCTTTAGGCCCATATAGATGCTAGGAGCGCATGGTAGCCTGCTCCTAAGTCTACCTTCAGAAGGCCAAGATGGGATTCAAGGAGCACGCTGGCTTAGCAGTACTGAGAAGAGTCTCCACATCCACATGTGCACACTACACCTACACACATGTAGACATTTATACACATGCAACCTACCACATACAGAAACACAGGGGAAAATGGATCTGGCTATTCCTACAGAAGTGTGAAATGAGCCAGGATAATCCAGGAGTGTTTAGAGGAGACGTAACTCATATTTCCTATGGGTGGGTGGGCATTCTCAGGTGGAAAACCATTCTAATCTATGTCTAAGATTAGATGTGGGCTGCTGACATGATTAAAATGCTTGACTGGGAAGCCTGGCTGGCAACCTGAGTTTGCTTCCTGGAGCCCACGGTGGAAGGAGAGAACCAGCTCTCCTGGAACCTGTTCCCTGAGTGCCATATGTGTGCACACGCGTGTACTTGTACACTCCCTCCTCCCACAGGCTGGGGCTGGTGGGACACAACCTACTGTTGTTTTAGTTCTCGGAAAATTAGGACATTGTGTTTTGGAATGGAAATTTCTGTAACGTAGTTGCTGTTGATGGTGAGTGATACTGGTGAGTGCTAATTTTGTAATTCATTTTTCTTGTATGGAACCAGATGAGCCCATGGATATGTCAGTGATACCTGAAGGAGGGGAGCCTTTCCAGAAGCTTCATGATGACGAAGCAATGGAGATAGAAAAACCTCTTCTCCCATCTCAGCCTGCTCTGTCACCGCAAGCGTCAACACCATTGTCTCGGAGCACACCGGTTTTCACTCCTGGCTCACTTCCCATCCCGTCCCAGCCCGAGTTCTCTCATGTGAGTTTTGCAGGAAGAGTTCCCATCTCCTGCTGCTTTTCCTTCCCTTCTTACTTTATGGGTCAGGGATTTGAGCTTAGGGATGCATAGTTTCTAGGCAAGTGATTTGCCACAGAATTACACATCAAGACCAATCTTTTAAAAAGTAATCTAAACCAGGTGGTGGGGGCAACACTTGCCTTTAATCCTAGCACTTGGGAGGCAGACACACTCTGTGAGTGTGAGGGACCGCCAGGGCTACACAGAGAAACCCTGTCTCCAAAAAAAACAAAAACAAAAAACAAAAAAACAAAAAGAAAAGAATTGTATTTTATCAGGCTTGTATGTGTTTTGCATATCGCTGCATGTGTAGATGGAGGTCAGAGGGTAGCTTTGGACATCAGCACTACATCCTTCCTTTGCTTGCTGGCTTCTTTGGTTTAGGTCAGTGGTTCTCAACCTTTCTAATGCTGCAAATCTTAAATGCAGCTTTTCTTTCTTTCTTTCTTTCTTTCTTTCTTTCTTTCTTTCTTTCTTTCTTTCTTTCTTTCTTTCTTTTTTAAGTTTCAATGCTTATTATAGAAAAGTAGAAAGAGAAAAGGAGATAGAGAAGTAAAGAGAGAAAGGTGATAGAGAGATGAGAGCTGGCCATGACCACATGGAAAGAGAGGAAAGAATGGAGAGAGAGGGGGATTAGAGAGATAAGAACAAGGATGAGAGAAAAAAACCAAGAGAGAGCGAGGAGGGGCAAGAAACCTTCTTTTATAGGGAGCTGGGTTACCTGGCTCTTGCCAGGTAACCATGGGGCAGGGGAAAAAGTTGGCTGTAGCCAGGTGACTGTAGTTGTGGAGGCCAGCCAGAACACTAGGGGCCTGGGGCGTGGCCATACATGACTGATGGCCACAGGATTATGGAGTTGAGGAATCAGGAGTCTGGGAGCATGGCTCAGTGGTTCTGTCCCTTGTAAAATGTTCTACTGGGTGTCCGGAGTGGCCTTGCTCAACCAGGCCACAGACTGCCTTACACTGTCCCCCATCTCCCCCTTTTACTTTTTTTTAAAGAGAAGGGGTCATTAGAGTGGCTGTGTCATTTTTAGGGAAAATTTTGGGTGGGGGGATTGGTATCAGTAGAAAACCAGAGTGCTAAGGAGGGTTGAGGGGGAAGGCAAGGGGTGATGGAATCAATGGGTAGTACAGTTTGAGGGTATTCAGGGCATGGGAAGGGGAGTTAAGAGGGTAGTAGAGGCAGAGAAAGGCAGAGAGAAGGAGAGAGTAGAGAAGCAGAGGCCGGCCATGACCACGTGGAGGGGGGGAGGGGAGGAGAGCCTAAGAGGGGGCAAGAGAGAGAGGCTGGGAGTGAGAGAGGTAAGAAGGGTAAGAACTTAAATACAGTTCCTCGTGTTGGAGTGACCCCCAACCATAAAATTATTTCCATTTTTATTTCATGACATTAATTTTGCTGTTATGAATTTTAATGTAAATATCTGATATGCACGATATATGATGTGTGACCCTGTGAAAGGGTGTGACTTCCAAACAGGTCACAACCTGTAGGTTGAGAACCACTAATCTAGTTCCTCATGCTGGTTGGGGACATTTTCTAAGAGCCTTTTTTAACCCTCTTACTCATTTTATAGTTTGAATGCTGTGGAATTATAGATTGGGAATACTTACCTTTAACGGTTTGGAAGGCATTTTGCTATTATCTTAGAATTTCTGGTGCTTCTATTGAGAGCAGTAAGCCACTCTGATCTTGTTTTGGGTCCTGTGACTTATTTTTTGTTACTCTAATCCTACAGGATTTTCTCTTTGTCCCAGTGATGGTACTCTGAACTCCCAGATGTCTCTGGATTGTTTCAAGTTGATAGCTCAGCAAACTATGACAGTAGGATTTCAGGGCTCATCCGAGTTACTGCATGGAGCAAAATTTCAGATTACTTTATCATAACTGATACTGTTTTGTGTATATACAACATTTCCTCTTTAGCGCATCAGTTGATGAACGTCACAGTTATTTTTCTTTTTCTGTCTCTGTGAATCATGCTGCCAAGAAGGTTGATGCACAGGCTTGTGTGAGGATGTGTTTTATTTCTTGTATGTAAAGTGTAGGTGTAGTTGCTGGGTTTTACCATTTATTTTGTTCCTCTGAATTACTAATTTCTGTAACTTTGTTTTTAATTCTTGAAGTCTTTTTTTTCCTCTGAATATTTTTGCCTTATGTCTATGCTTCTCTTTAGTAATAATAATTTTTGGCAAGGTTTCTCTTCCCCACGAGTCACTTCTCGGTAGGCTTTAATAGTGTATTTATTTAAGTGGTGCTAGGGGGTTGTATCCAAGCCTCAAACATGATGAGCAGATGCTCAGCTGCTGAGCACCTGTTCTTATTTGTTGACTTTTGAGACAGTCTTGCTTTGTAACCCAGGCTAGCCTTGCACTTGTCGTCTTCCAGCCTTGGTTTGCCAGCTGTTAGGATTACAGGTGTGTGCCACCAAACCAGTGTTGGGAGCTAAACTGACTGGGTGGGTGAATGGAGTGGATGTGCGGCTTTAACCACGCACCAATTCTGGTTCTTTTTTTTTTTTTTTTTTTTTTTTTTTGAGTTAGGGTCACATTGTAACTGAGGATGACATGGAACTTCTGATCATGTTGCCTGTACCTGCTGAGTGGTGCAATGTGTTCTTCATCACACAGTTTTGCTGAATGTTTTTGGTTTTTTTTTTTTTTTTTTTTGAGATAGGGTTTCTCTATGTAGCCCTGGCTGTCTTGGAACTCACTCTGTAGACTAGGCTGGCCTTGAACTCAAAAGCTGAATGTTTTTTTGAGACAGAGTTTCACTGTGTAGCTCTGGCTGCCCTAGGATTCAGTGTATAGACCAGGCTGGCCTCTGCCTCACAAGTGTGGGAATTAAAGGTGTGTGCCATTATGCCCAGCTTGTTGAGTGGTTTTATTAATTCTAGGATTTGAATCTAGAGCTTCAGAATGCTAGGCACGAACTCTTGCAACTAAATTATGTCTTATTTGATGTCTTTTACATATAATATTTTTGGTGATATGTGCTTACACATACATGTGTGATCTAATACATCGTGGAGGTTAGAGGACAATTTGAATGTATTGGTTCTCTCTTTCTACCTTTGGGTTTGGGAACCAAATGGTTATCAGGCTTGACAAGCTAGTGCCGTTACCTTAGTCTAAGACTAGTGTCTTAGTCTCTGTTCTACAGATGTGAAGAATAATATCACCATGACCATGGCAGATATTATAAGAGAAGTCATTTAACTGGGGGCTTGCTTACAGTTTCAGCAGTTTAGTTCCTTGTCACCATGGCGGGCAGCATGGCAGCATACTGGAACAGTAGCTGAGAGCTACATTCTGATCTGCAGTCAGAGAGAAAGACATTGGGCTTGATGTGAGCTATTAAAACCTCAAATCCCATCCCCCAGTGACATACTTTGTCTAAGGCCATACCTCCTAATCCTTCCAATCCTTTCAAATAGTGCATGTCCCTGGTGCCTAAGCAGTTAAATATAAAGTCTAGGGGGGGGGGGCATTCTTATTCATACCACCACACCTACTGAGCCATCTTACTGGCCCTTGTTGTCTTTTTCTTTTGCAAATTTTTGTTTGTTATACACTATTTTGTCTGCATGCCAGGAGAGGGCATCAGATCCCAGTATCCATGATTATGAACCAACATGTGGTTCCTGGGAATTGAACATAGGACTGCTGGAAGAACACTCAGCGCTCTTAACCTCTGAGCCATTTCTCTAGCCTTGCAAATTTTTATTTTATGTTCATTGTTATTTTTAATGTATATCTATTTGTATGAGGGTGTTCAGTTCCCCAGTGTTGGAGTTACATACAGAGAGTTGTGAGCTACTGTGTGGGTGCTGGGAATTGAACTCAGGAACTCTGGAAGAGCAGACCACTTAACCACTGAACCATCTCTCTAGTTTAAATGCGAGCTTTTCCTTTTTTTCTTTTTTTAAAAGATTTATTTATTATTATATCTAAGTACACTGTAGCTATCTTCAGACACACCAGAAGAGGGCGTTAGATCCCATATGGATGGTTGTGAGCCACCATGTGGTTGCTGGGATTTGAACTCAGGACCTTTGAAAGAACACTCAGTGCTCTTAACCGCTGAGCCATCTCTCCAACCCTAGAGCTTTTCTTTATTTGCTGATATTTAAGAGTGAAATATCAGAACTCTGGTTTAGTAGTTCTGAGGTGATGGTTAGGACTTATTGTTTTGGCATTCACTGAATACAATCTCCTGGGGCATTTTGTCGGGAGTGCCATAGTGTCAGAATCCTGATCATCTTGGGTTGGTCTGATTCCCTAGGAAAGTCTAATCTCATGCCTGCTGGGTACAGGGCTGGTTGTTACTATACAGAAGACTTGAAAGGATGAGGTTTGAGGTGAAGGTCACAGGGATGGGTTTCCCTCAGTATGTAGGTTGTCTTTAATCCCTCTGATTTCAGGATGGTGCCCTCATCTCCTGTCCTCCTGTCCAGGGCTTTGTGTTTTATTTTCTCCTGGGCAGAGGAAGGGCAGGGAAAGAGGATATGGGAATTGAACTGCTTCTTAAATAGACTTCCAGGCAGTCTTCCTCCTGTTTTTAGTAGCAACCTCACCATCATTTTAAAAATTATATCTGATGTTACTTCCAAGTCCTAAGTCCTTTTGCGGGGGCATGGTTGTAGTGTGGTGTTATCACCCTGGTAACTTCTTGGCTTTCTCTTATTTGGCCTAACAATTATCTTTGACTTGTCTGCCAAGTGGCAGACATATATGTCTGCCAGAATATATGTGTGTGCGTGCGTGCGTGCGTGCGTGCGTGTGTGTGTGTGTGTGTGTGTATTATATGTAAATATGTGTGTATATATATTCATGTGTACATAAGTGTGTATATATATATATATATATATATATATATATATATATATGTAGTTCTTTTCTGAGAATTATGTATGCTAGAAAAAATGCTTTACCATTGTTTGACAGGGTTTCAGAAATAAAGTAGATGTTGACTCTACCATTCTAATTTGAGTTCTCTCAAGTTTTCATTACGTGTCAAATTCCTAAATTTTCTTTTGAATTCTTATTTATTTTATTTATATGAGTACACTGTAGCTGTCTTCAGACATACCAGAAAAGAAAGGGCATCAGATCCTATTGCAGATGGTTGTGAGCCACCATGTGGTTGCTGGAAATTGATCTTTGGAAGAGAAGTCAGTGACTGCTCAGCCATCTCTCCAGCCCCCTGAATTTTTTTTTTTTAAGATTTATTTATTTTATTTATATGAGTACACTGTAGCTGTCTTCAGACACACTGGAAGAAGGTATTGGATCCCATTACAGATGGTTGTGAGCCATTATGTGGTTGTTGGGAATTGAATTCAGGACCTCTGGAAGAGCAGTCAGTATTCCTTTGAGCCATCTTTCCAGCCCCGTCTACATGTTATTTTTAAAGGTGGAAAGAGAGAGCTGACTCCTGAGGATTGCTTGGACTACCACATGTGCTATGGTATAGATAGATGCTCATATTCATGTGCTCTGTATATACATACATACACAAGCAGTAATAACAAATTAAAAATAATAAAATATGTCAATTTAAAGCAAAGCCGGGCAGCACATGCTTGTAATTATAGCACTGGATGGTGAGGCAGGAACAGCAGGTGTTCAAAGTCAGCCTGGGCTATGTGAGATCCTATTTTAACATTCACCCTGTTCCTACCCCTTAAAAAAAAAAAAAAAGAATGAAAGAAACAGCAGTTGTGGCAGCAGGATGGCTTGGGTAATGGTGGTTTTTGCCTCAAATGCCTGATAACCCGAGTTTGATCACCAGGGCAACAATGAAGAGAGAATTGACTCTCAAAAGTTACTCTCTGATCTCCAAATAGTATTTGTGCTTGAAAGAATCTCTCTGTATGTATGTGCGCACGCACACGTGCATGTGCACACACACTTTATTATTAATTAATTAATTAGAGGCAGTTTCTTACTGTGTATCCTTGGCTATCCTGGATCTCACTCTGTAGAGATCCGATTGTCTTTTCCTTCTGAATGCTGAGATTAAAGGTGTATGCCTCAGCATAGTTTGCATGGGTGTGTTTATCAATACACCCATGTAGCCCTAGATGGTATAGTCTTTGCTGTGTAGATCAGGCTGGACTGGAATTTACAGCAATCTGCCTATATTTGCCTTCCAAGCTCTGAGATTATTAGAATATTCATTTCAAGGTGCCCAAGGCTTTGTGTAGGTTTTGAATTTTTGGTTGTTTTTGCTGTTTTATTTTTTTCGAGACAGGGTCTCTGTGTGTATTCCTGGAATTTTCTATGTAGACCTCAAAACTCATAGAGATTCTTCTGCCTCTGCCTCAGGAGTGCTGGGCCAGCTGTGTATATGCTAGGCAAGCAGTCCACCAGCTGAGCAAGTAGAACATTAGCAACCCGTACTGAGAAATTGGGAGCTGCGTGTTTGATCACAGGAGGTGCTATCTGCTGTGGCTGTGTATTTTGCTTTTTCCCAGCAGTGCGTGACAATTACAGTTTTTTTTTTTTTTTCTCAAGACAGGGTTTCTGTGTTGCCCTGGCTGTCCTGGACTCACTCTGTAGACCAGGCTGGCCTTGAACTCAGAAATCCGCCTGCTTCTGCCTCCTAGAGTGCTGGGATTACAGGCATGCGCCACCACTGCCTGGCTAATTACAGTTGTTCCATGTGGTTGTTAGTGTTTGGTTTTGTGAGTGTTTAGAACCTTAGTCATTTTATGGCACTCTCTCTGTCTCTCTCTGTCTCTCTGTCTGTCTCTGTCTCTTTCTCTCTTTCTCCAGGGTTTTCTTTGTGAAACTCTGGCTGTCCTAGAACTCTCAGAGATTCTGCCTGCCTTTGTCTCATGAGCACTGTGACTAAAAGTGTGCACTACTACTGCCTGGCTTATTGTGGTTTTAATTACATTTCTCTGCTGACTAGTGATCTTCTATCTTTACATTTTTAAACATTTATTTATTTTTACTTTATGTGCATTGGCATTGTACACATGTATGTCCAGCATTTTGGCTGCAGGTATGTCATGTGAGGGTGGTAGATCCCCTGAAATTAGAGTTAGAGACAGTTGTGAGCTGCCATGTGGGTGCTGGCAAATGAACCTAGGTCCTCTGGAAGAGCAGCTCGTGTTCTTAACCACGCTCCAGCCATCTCTTCTGCCCTTATTTTTGCATTTTGACAGCTGCTTTATGGACGCTCATAGTGGTACAGTGAAGAACGAGTACATAGTCAACTTTGTGAGGTTAGACATGGCTCTGTAAGCGTACGTCAGGGGTTAATTATATAGTACAGACATAATTTTAATAGTTGGATGATGAAGTTTGGATCTTCCTGTACTTAATAAGCTAGTAATTTTATGTTTTTGTTTTGGAATATGTGTATTCTTTGCTAGGGATTTATAAGAAAAACACTGAATAGAGTGACTTGTGTAGCTGAAGGGATGCTTGTAAGGTTTGGGGTTCTGGAATTACAGTCTTAGCTAGAGTCCTTTAATTTTTGATTAATTGATTTAGAAATGTAGATGAATCTAAGATTTAGATATAAAAGAAACATGATATAGACAACTGATAGCTTGACTCTTTTCATTCTTTCTTAGGACATTTTCATTCCATCACCAAGTTTGGAAGAACCATCAAATGATATGAAGAAAGGTGGAGGTTTGCATAGCTCATCTCTCACTGTTGAGTGTTCTAAGACTTCAGAGAGCGAACCAAAGAATTTCACTGATGACCTTGGGCTCTCCATGACAGGGGATTCTTGCAAACTGGTACTTTCTACAAGTGAGTATAGTCAGAGCTCAAAGATGGAGAGTGTGGGTTCTTCCAGGACTGAGGAAGACGGAGAGAACACGCACATTGATGATACTGAACCCTCGTCTCCAGTTAACGATTCGAAACTTCCTGCTGAAAGTGAAAATGTCCTGGTGAATCCAGCACAGGACGAGCAGGTGGAAATGAGTCACAATGCAGATACAGCAAAAGGGGGTGAACCGGAGGACAGAGGTGATGGTGGTGCTCCAGCTGCTGGCTGGAAAGGCAGAGAGGACACGGGTGCCGAAGACGTTTGCATCGACCTCACTTGTGATTCTGGGAGTCAGGCCGTTCCTTCTCCAGCTACCCGCTCTGAGGCACTTTCCAGTGTTTTAGACCAGGAGGAAGCGATGGAAATTAAAGAACAGCATCCAGAGGAAGGCTTTTCGGGATCTGAAGTAGAAGAAGTTCCTGAGACTCCCTGTGGAAGTCACAGAGAGGAGCCTAAAGAAGAACAGATGGACAGCATCCCACTGCACCTTTCTCTGACCGAAACTCAGACTGAGGCATTGTGTCTGCAGAAGGAAGCCCCTAAAGAGGAATGCCCAGAAGCTATGGAAGTTGAAACCAGTGTGATTAGTATTGATTCCCCCCAGAAGCTGCCAGTCCTTGACCAGGAATTAGAACATAAGGATCCAGAAACTTGGGAAGAAGCTACTTCTGAGGACTCCAGTGTTGTTATCGTTGATGTGAAGGAGCCCTCTCCTAGAGTTGATGTTTCCTGTGAACCTTTGCAGGAAGTGGAGAAATGCTCAGACTCCCAGTCCTGGGAGGGTGTGGCTCCAGAGGCAGAACCATGTGCTGAAAATAGAGTAAATATTCCAGAGGAAAAGAGTGGAGAGCACGATGGAGAGTCAAAAGCAGAGACCACAGAGAAGGACTCTGAAACAGAAGACTCTCCACAACCTTCTTTACCTTCAGTGAGAGACGAACCTGTCAGGTCCGACCAGGAGGCCCAGCAGCCCCAAGTTCAAGAGAAAGAGAGCCCAGTGGTTGTAGATGCCCACGTGGCTGAAGACAAGCAGCTGGGATCAGAGGGCACATGCCAGCAGCTTGGGAAAGCCCCTGCCCGCGCCTCACAGAGTTTCTGTGAAAGTTCTAGTGGTGAGTGGTAGCAGATTTCATTTGGAGTCATCCACCTGGGTTCCTGTTTGGAAAGGGAGGAGGAGAGCCCGCATACTGTGTCAGGTTGAGCATTAGCTTGAAGGAACAGTGTTTGGGAAATTTTGAGATTAGGGGTTCTAGTTTTCTTTCATAGTTGTAATTATTTGTATGACCAGAGGTTATTTGAGCTTTATCAGCACCATAGTTCAAGAGTAGTCAGTGCATGTAATTAGGAATTGCACTTTCTTCTGCTTACTTAGGTCCTATCCCTGAGGCCCCTCCCCACTCATGTGAACTAGGCAGGCGGCACCAGTGAGTGATCGATCCTCCCATTCCCCCATCCATCCCTCCCTCTGTCCATCCATCCATCCATCCATCCATATCTTGTCTTTTTGGATTCAAGGTTTCATTTTTATGGTACAGACTGGCCTCACATTTTCTTTTTTTCCTGATACTTAACAACTTTATTTTAAAACAATGTTTTAAATTTATTTTCTGAAAATTCCATACATTTGTACAGTATATTTTGATTACATCCACCTACCATTACTTCCTTCCGTATGCCTCCTGGTACTTCCGACCTCATCTCCCTTCTGACTTCATGTTCTCCTTTCTACTGGCTTGTTATTAAAACTCAGCCCCCTGAGCCTGACCAGCGCTGTTCGTTGTGCATGGCTGTGAGGCCATTCTCGGGGGCATGGATAACCTCCCAGTTGCTATAGCTGCAAAGGAGATCTCTCCCTTAGCATCATCAACTGCTAATCGCCTTGTCCTCATTTGTGCTAGAATTTTGGCCGGCTCAATCTGTGCAGGTCCAGTGCAGGAAACCCTAGGTGCTGTGTGTTGCTGTGTGCAGCAACCATGCATGTGCAGAAGTCAGCGTTCCAGCTCTGCTCATCCACCAATTCTCACTCTTTG
Organism: Apodemus sylvaticus; assembly: GCF_947179515.1. Taxonomy (NCBI): domain Eukaryota; kingdom Metazoa; phylum Chordata; class Mammalia; order Rodentia; family Muridae; genus Apodemus; species Apodemus sylvaticus. The sequence continues at coordinate 103,853,871 of NC_067476.1, read as the reverse complement.
TGCCTAGTCTTCTGTCAAGTCCGCTAAGCCCTAATGGAGATGATTTGTCCTCAGCTGAGCATGCATGGCCACTGCTACTTGTAGCTTGGTAGCTAAGAGTCTCTAGGAGCTGCTGTGCGCTGCAGAAAGAAGCTTTTCTGATGGAAATGACTCTGTAGGGATACACATAAATATTTAGAAAGCAGGTCAACAGTCTGACCATCCAACAGAATGGCAGTAGGTTCCCAGCTGTGGCCTGTGATCTCCCTAGTCCTGGGCTTTTGACAAAGTTTAGAGTACCATGTTCTCCTGTCTCTGTATCTCAGATCCTGGGATTGTAGGTATCTGTCACCATGGGAAGGAATACCTTTTAGCTGTTTTTATAGTTGTGTGTAAAAGAACACTCTAAAATATTGAAATATTGTTTTTTTTATTAGTAAGGTGCTTATTTTTCCTTTTTTATATTTTTGAGACAGACTCTCACAGTGTAGACCAGGCTGGCCTTGAACTCACAGAGATCCGCAGGCCTCTGCCTCCAGAGTGCTGAGACTAGAGGTGTGTGCCACCACGGCCAGCAATATTGAGATATTGTTATGGTAATAGTATTCTTTATGAATTAACAGATTATTCTGTTAGTTGCTAGAACAAACTATTTCTTTCTTATAGACTCTGTCTTATTACAATTTATTTTTTTTGCCGGGCAGTGGTTGTGCATACCTTTAATCCCAGCACTGGGGAAGCAGAGGCAGGTGGATTTCTGAGTTCAAGGCCAGCCTGGTCTACAGAGTGAGGACAGGGTTACACAGAGAAACCCTGTCTCGAAAAAAATTATATTTTACTAATATTCATGTAGATTCTGAAAAATGCTGGAAAATGACTTTATTTCCCTCCCTTTCCATTCACCTCCTTGCCCAACTCCTCCACTCCCTTTCCCTGCCTCCTTCCTCTCCCCAACTCCTCCACTCCCTTTCCCTGCCTCCTTCCCATCCTCGTCCCTTCCCTCCTCCACCTTCTTCTCTCCTCCCCCTCCTCTTTCCTCTTTCCTCCTCTTTCCTTTGACTTCTCCTTCCTTCTTTCTTTCTCTCATTCTCTTTGCTTTTCCTTTTCCGCTCCCTTTCTCCATTTTGTTGAGAAACCACAGTAGCTGCTGCCTGTGGCAGGGAGCATCCTGACAATGGGCTTGCTCCTTTCCTTCTTCAGAAGTGATTCTATCTCTTTTTTTAAAAATAATTTTTATAATTAACTTTTTTGTTTTTTAAGATTTATTTATTTCATGTATGTGAGTACACTGTTGCTGTCCAGACACACCAGAAGAGGGCATCAGATCCCAGCACAGATGGTTGTGAGCCACCATGTGGTTGCTTGGATTTGAACTCAGGACCTCTGGAAGAGAGAGCAATCAGTGCTCTTAACCGCTGAGCCATCTCTCCAGCCCAGAAGTGATTCTCTTTTAGGGTTTGGGGATGTAGTTTGATGGTCTTCTTGTTTAGTATATGAAAAAAGTTATTTTATCTTATGTGATTTCAAGACCAGCCTGTTTTATAAGGAATTCCAAGGCAGCCAGGGCTATACAGAGAAACCCTGTCTTGCAAAGCAGCAACAGTAGCAACAACAAAAACAAAACAAATAAAAGGAATTAACAATGGGGTCTGGAAAGATGGTTCAGTGGTTGAGAGTGCTTGCTGCTCTTCTCCAGAGGGTCAGAGTTTGGCTGCCAGCACCTACTTTGGGCCACTCAGAATCCCTGTTGCTCCACCTTCGGGGCTCTGCTGCCCTCTTCTGGCCTCCACTGGCACCAGTCCCTGACATGAGGCACAGTACACACACATACAAATAGTACAATAAATAAAAAGATTTAGGTGGTTGAGTTAAGGCTAGGTCTGATTCTTTTTGCCGTAGACCGTCTTATGAAAAAGCCTCTGGGACTAAGACTGCCCGGTGTCCAGTTGAAGAGAAACAGTGGCCCTGCCAGCCGCAGGGTGGCTGCTCTCTACACCTACGCCTGGGCACACAAGTTAAAAATAAACACTTGTTAAAAAAAGAAAAGTTTTATTTCGAAATTAGGACATGAAGAATAATAGTTTCTGAGTTAGAGAATTAGTCTAAAAGAAGAATGTTATAAAATAAAAACTATTACATGTTTAAAATACAGTTTATGGGTTGGAGGTATAGCTCATGTTTAGGGCGCTTGCTTCCATTTCCTTAGGCCTAGGTTTGATCCCTTCTCAGTTAGGATTTCCATTGCTGTGGACAGACACCATGACCAAGGCAACTCTTACAAAGAAAACATTTAATTGGGGCTGGCTTATAGGTTCAGAGGTTCAGTCTGTTATCATGGTGGGAAGCATGAGACAGACACAGTGCTGGAGAAACCGAGAGTGTTCTACTCCTGGTCCCCAGACAGCCAGAAGAGACTGTTCAGCAGGCAGCAAGGAGGAGCCTGGGATTCTACACTGCGCACAGCTTATGCTTGGGAGACCTCAAAGCCCACCCCCTCAGTGACCCCCCCCCCCAACAAGGCCACACCTCCTAGTAGTTCCCCACCCTGTAGGCCAAGCATTGAAACATCATTAGTCTGTGGAGGCCAAACCTCTTCAAACCACCACAGATCCCCTCACTGTAAAAACAAACAGCACAGAATACAATTGTTTAGTTCCCAAAACTTAGGAGGATTAAAAAAGAGAAGAATGTGAAGACCTGATGATTGTTGAGTGAAAAAAGAATGAGGGCTAGGAACGTGGTTCATTTGGTAGAGCCTGTCCAACATGATAAAGCCCTGGGTTCTTTTTTCAACACTGAATAAATTTGGTGAGGTGGCTACACCTGTAATCCCAGCATCTAGGAGGCAGACACAGAAGAAAGCCAAGGTCATTCTTGGCTATGGAGGTAGTTTGACTCCAGCCTGGGCTACATGACGCTCCTGTCTCAAAAGTTAAATAATGGGCTGGTGAGATGGTTCACTAAGTAAAAGCTGCCTCAGTCCAAGCCTGACAATCTGAGTTCCATTTCAGGGACTCACTGGTAATAGAGAATTGACTTCTAGAAGTTATTTTCTGCCCTTCACATGTGTGCCATGACACTCAAGGCAACCCCCTCTTCCCAATTACGCACACTAAATAAAGAAATGAATGCATTACAAGATTTAGTAAAGCAAGCACGTGAGTGAGCCTTCCTGGACTGTTGGAGACCTTGTCTTAAAAGTAAACACTCAAGCCCGGCGGTGGTGGCGCACGCCTGTAATCCCAGCACTCTGGGACATAGAGGCAGGTGGATTTCTGAGTTCGAGGCCAGCCTGGTCTACAAAGTGAGTTCCAGGACAGCCAGGGCTATACAGAGAAACCCTGTCTCAGAAAAAAAAAAAACCAAAAACCAAAACCAAAACAAAACAAAAAACCCACAAAAAACAAAAGTAAACACTCAAACAGAAAAAGAGGTATCAAGTGGGTGAGTTGGGGCTGGGGGTGGAGCTTAGTGTCGGAGTACTTGACCGCATATTTAAGACACGAATGTTTGATGCCTAGCACTGCAAAACATGCAGTAAAAAATAATTAAGTCCCAGCTTTTTGTTTTGTTTTTTTTTTTTGTTTGTTTGGGTTTTTTTTTGTTTTTTTTGTTTTTTGGTTTTTTTTGAGACTGGGTCTCTATGTAATTCTGGCTCTCCAGGAATTCACTATGTAAACTATGCTGGCCTTGAACTTAATTCATTATATTTTTACCAAAATTAGGACACTTATTTCTTCCATTTAAATATATTTTATTTCTTTTTTTTTCCTGTTTCCTCCCCTCACCTATGTGTGTGTGCGTGAGTGAGTGAGAGAGAGACAGGTTCTCTCTGTAGCTTCCACAGCAGCTGTGCGCTTGGCTTTGGTTACAGATCTGTCTACCTGTCTTGTGGACTTTTGGGTCTCTTCTAGCCCAGCCTGACTTGAACTTCATGTCCCTGAGCTGACATTAGTTTGGTCCCCTGTCCCTCTCCCTGTTCCCAGTGTGGATACTGCTACGTGTGTTAAAACAGTTCATGTGTCCTGCAAGTCCTTGACTCTGAGCTCCAGCCCTAACAGTCTGTTTGATTAAAAAAAACCCAAAACGTGCTGAAGTATGAAAATCACTCCAGTTGTTCAAGAGAGGGAAGGAAGCCAGTCTGAATACCTCCACTGATGCCTCTGGTCACTGCTGACAGTTTGGCAGCCTCACATACACCTGCCCGTGGAGGATGTCTCTAACAAGGCGGCACTGGACAGCTCTTGCACAGCTAACAATAGGTTCCTGCAGCTGGTGATGCGAAAAGCCTCAACTGCAGTCTTTTTCTTTTTGATTTTTCCTTTTTGAGACAGTCTTATTTAGGTCTTGTTGGTTCATTACTTAACTCTGTAGCCCAGGCTAGCCTCGACAGTCTCGTGCCTAAGCTTCCCGAGTGTTGGGATAAAAGCATGGCCTCCTTTAGTCTGCCTTATATTTTTGATTAGATGGCTTGTCACCCATTGTTACATGTGAACAGTGAAGTACACATGAAGACCATTGCTGCTTTACAGCATAGCACTTTAGGAGAGATCTTCCTTGTATTGAGTTTTTTAAGACAGGGCTTTTGAATTTCAGACTTGTCCTGCCTCACGAGCCCTCTTCTGTTCTTGGGAGTCCTTTTTCTCTTCTTTAGTAAGCTGTCTTTGTTTCTAACATTTATGAATTCTCAGGAAAAAAATGAAAAACTTTAATACTAATTGGAAAATTTTTTAGGGTGGGTGTGGTGGCTCATACCTTAGCAGAGACAGGTGGATCAATGAATGTTGAAGGTCATCCTGATTTACATACTGAATTACAGGCCAGGGTGGGCTGCCTGTGAGACCCTACCCCCAACCCCCTCCTAATCATAAAGAGTTTTAAGTAATGAGTCCTGTGAATTTCTTAGTAATAAGACAATTTTTTTAAACAGCTGTTTTGATATTGGTGGTGTTTTCTTTTCCTCTTTATTGTATTTCACCGATATACTGACATGCAATAGGGTAGCCTATGATAATCTGGTAAAGAAGAATAGATTTGATAATTTAAATAATGGGCTAAATATGAGTGAACTGAAATGTGGAAAATTCTGGTTAACTTAAAGGATAAAATATGGACTAGAGAGATGGCTCAGCGGTTAAGAGCCCTGACTGCTCTTCCAGAGTTCAGTTCCCATCAACCACATGGTGTCTCACACCCATCTATAATGGGATCTGGCACCCTCTTCTGGTGTATCTGAAGACAGTGACAATGTATTCACATATGAAATAAATCTTAAAAAACAAAAGATAAAATAAGTGTTTTGCAGAATGTGGTGATAATCTAACTATTAATGATTCAGATGACTGGTAAGTACAGAGAAATGGAAAAGCATTTAAAGGACATTGAATAATTAAGAAGGACACTGGAAGCGGTTAACTGCATGCTGACTGAAGAGTTAGATTTAATTAATTTTTTTTTAGATTTATTTTATTTTATGTGTATGAGTGTTTTGCCTATGTGTATGTATATGCACCATGTGCATGCCTGGTACTCACTGAAGTCAAAGAGGTCATCCATAACCACCTAGAGCTGTGGTTATGGATGGTTATAAGCCATCATGTTCGTTATTGGGATAAAATCTGAGTTCTCTGCAAGGTCTTCTTAACTGCTGAGCCATGCCCCTAGCCCAGAGAGTTAGGACTTTTTCTTGTATTGAAAACCTCAGAGGGTTATAGGAATGAATACTTATACAAGAAGAACATTCATGAAGAAAATTTTGTTTTAATACTTGCGCTAATTTAATTGTGAGAGGTCTGTATGTTTTTGTTTGAGTAAATGCATGTGCATGCTGATTTCCTAGAAAATTAAACTGTTAGATCTTCTAGTAGTAGGAATTACCAAATGTTGTTGAACACCTGAGCTTATTCCTGGGAATGAATTATCTTAATTGCTTGGCCATGTCTCTAGCCCTGTGTACTGCTTGGCTGGTTTTGAGTCAACTTGTCACAAGCTGGAGTTATCAGAGATAGGAGCCTCAGTTGAGGAAATGCCTCCTTGAGATTCAGCTGTAAGATATTTTCTTAATTAGTAATCAAAGAGGGAGGGCCCAGCTCATTGTGGTTTGTGCCATCCCTGGGCTAGTGGTCCTGGGTTCTGTAAGAAAGCAAGCTGAACAAGGCAGGGAAGCAAGCCATTAAGCAGCACTCCTCCACGGCCTCTGTATCAGCTCCTGCCTCCAGGTTCCTGCCCTGTGTGAAGTCCTGTCCTGACTTCCTTTGGTGATGAACAGCAATGTGGAAGTGTAAGCTGAATAAACCTTTTCCTCCACCAAAAACAAAAACAAAAAAAAAAACCAAACCAAAAAAACCTCAACAACAACAAAAAAGAAAACCTCAGAGGGTTTTGACTGGAAGCCAGCTTTTTCAAGTGCATGTTATCTAGCAACTTTTCTGGTTACACTGTACTAAGAAGTGGGGCTGGTGAGAGAGGATGAGGAAATGGTTGGTAGGCTGGATAGTCCAAGGACAGGGACGTTGAAGACTGGATGGAAGCCTGGGAAATGCTTCACCTCTCTATTAAGTTATATTGATGAAATCAGATGGTCTTATACTGTTTGTAATAAGTTTTACCTAGTATTGTGCAAAGGAATTTGCACCAAGAAGCAACAGTTCCCACTAATAAGATGCTTGCATGATAAATGTCTTCGTTCATTTGTCTACCTGCTTCTGCCCTTTATATGCTAGAGTGAAGGTATGAGCTACCACTCCTGACTAAAATGCAGTTTTATGTCTTCAAAAATTTTTAGTGTTTGTAATAATTTAGTAGCACCCAACTAAATATGCACATTGGGGATGTGCAAATCCCTTCTTGGGGATTTGCCAGGTGCAGAAACTGGGTTTTGGCTGTTGTCATTCTACACTCTAGAATGTGTGCTATTCAGTACAACTGAAGGAAAACCTCAGATTTGCCTGTTAGAATCAGTGACCATTTTGAAGTCCTTTTTGACCTATGAGATAGATCCTTTGTCACCTTTCAGAGAGGACCATATGTCAGACTTTGCTTTGGAAGTCTTGGAGAACACAATGCTAGGTAGCACTTACCAAATGACGCCTGTCTAGACTCAACAGTGTCCAGTTCGCTGCTCCTAAGTGTGTCTACATCTGCTTAGTGTGGAAGCAGGTGATGAACCAGTGTTGCTCAGTTCTCTTTCCTCTGGTGCCTCTGGTGGTGTCTTTTTTAATCAGCGCTGCTAGTGATGGCTATCGAGCTTCTGTCTTTCTAGTAGCAGGGACCTGGTTTGGATGGCTGTGAAGCTGATAGGACTAAGAAATTGAGAAAAGAGCAAATAAGTTTTTTTGGTAGTTTCTCATTTTTGTGTAATGTATACTTCTGTGTGGGTTTTTTTTTTATAATTGTGTTCTCATTTTTGTTTGTTTGTTTATTTCAGAAACCCCATTTCATTTCACTTTGCCTAAAGAAGGTGATATTATCCCACCATTGACTGGCGCAACCCCACCTCTTATTGGGCACCTAAAATTGGAGCCCAATAGTCATAGTACTCCTATTGGTGAGTGATTAAAATTGAAGATATCTAAGGCATTAAAATAAAAGCTACTTAGAAAAAGAAAAGAAGAAAAAAAATAAAAACTACTTAAAGACCCTTTAAGATACCATTCCTTATGCAAGTGGTGCTTCTCCATCTGAGGAGTTGGCCGACTCGGGGGGGCTGCTGTGTGGTTTGGAGGATCAGGGTTTGACCTCACTGCCAAGAGATGAGAGGAGGTGAGATGACTGAGAAAGAAGGTGGAGGGAAGGAGGGAAGAGCATCAAGTCTGCCTTACCACTGGTTGGACTGGAACTGAGCTGGGATCTGGAACTGTTTTGCAAGAAAGAGACAAGGAGTATGGAGAAGTGCTGTGCTCAGTGTGCTTGCCTGGTCTGGCTGCTCATAGGGCAAGAAAACTTAGGTCCTCCGTCTGTGGAGCAGCGGGTGCATGTCTACATTAACCTATTTTTTTCTCTAGTCAGTGCTGGGAGGTTACAGTGATGCCGCCTGGAGTCTCCTGTTTCCTATGCCTGATGCTGGCAGATGTGGGTTGGCTGAGGGCTCATGCAGCATCCTTTGTCCAGATGCAGAAGTGGAACTGAATCCTCTTAAGACCAGGTGTCAGTACTAGTTGGTAGCTGTTGATACTTACAACAGGATCTATCCTAGGGACCCTCTTTAATCTTGCAGAGCGGTGGAGCCAAACAGGCAAATTGATCATTTCAAATTGCTGTTTTTCATGTTTGTATTTTAGTGTTCTTTCTTTCTTCCTCCCTGCCTGGTTTCTTTCAGGGATTAGCAACTATCCAGTAAACACCATAGCAACCAGTGATGTCATGTCTGAAAGCATGGTAGAGATCAATGATCCTCTTCTTGGGAATGAAAAAGGGGACTCTGAGTCTGCCCCAGAAATGGACGGAAAACTGTCTCTGAAAATGAAACTGGTTAGTCCTGAGACAGAGGCCAGTGAGGAATCTTTGCAGTTTAGCCTGGAAAGTAAGTTTTATGTTTTTATTTGGTAATTCATTACTCCAAGTTATCCACATAAGGGAGGGGTCATCAATGCCTGTGGATACGATAAATGTCCATGGCACCTGCATGCACGAGCACATATCCTACCCCCATACACATAATTTAAAGAGTCTAGAGTAGAAAATGTAGGATTTACACTGTAAACTTATGGACACTTTTCCAAATGAGTGCAAGTTGTTTGGTTAGAATAAAAAAGGATGTCAGATGCCCTGAAACTGGTGTTACAGATGGTTGTGAATTTCCATGTGGATGCTGGAATCAAAGCTGGGTCCTGCTCTTAACTGCTGAAACTCTCCAGGCACCCCGCCCCTGCCTCCAAGCCCCAAAATAATTTTTGTAAAAGAGTTTGTGAAAAAGCAGAAAGGGGCTAGGCAGTGGTGGTGCATGCCTTTGATCCCAGTACTTGAGAGGCAGAGGCAGGTGGATTTCTGAGTTCGAGGCCAGCCTGGTCTACAGAGTGAGTTCCAGGACAGCTAGGGCTACACAGAGAAACCCTGTCTCAGGAAAACAAAAACAACAACCAACCAAACCAAAAACCAACCAACCAACCAAAAAGCAGAAAGGGGAACTCAGTGAGCTTGTGAGGAGGAGAATTACAGGAAGATAACAGTGTCAGACGGTAGGGTTGAGATCCAGTAGGATAAGTCAGACAATGGTAGTCTGAGGGCTATGGGGCGGCGCCTAGGAAGGGGAGTTAGGCGAACACGAGGCCTTAGCATGTCAGAGAGAAGCGACTGACTGTTCATCTATCTCACCCTTGTGCTGTTTGCTCAAGGCTGCCAGGTGTCTGTAGTCTTCTCTGGTCTAAGCTGAGGTATTGAAGTGTTGGTAAACTGGCATGTGGTGTTGAGCTCACTGAGAAGCTGGTTCTGAAGGTGGAGTCACCCCCTCCCTAGAGCAGATCCAAGCACGTTCATGTCATTGTCTTCTGAAACTCCCTGTCTTACTTGGGAGGCAGAGGCAGGCAGATCTTTTGAGTTCGAGGCCAGCCTGGTTTACAGAGTAAATTTCAGGACAGCCAGGGCTACATAGAAAGACCCTGTCTCAAAACAAACAAACAAACAAACAAACAAGTAAAATGCAAAAAACCCTGTCCTGGGGCAGGCTGGCATCCGACGTATGTAAAAGGGCGAGAACATCTAAGGTGTTATAGGCTAAGGGTGTTATAGACATTGCAGCCTTAGAAATTGCTTAGGAGAGTTACTATTGCTCTTCCCATCATCAAAGTGCCCGCAGTGGGAAAGAGAAGAAGCAGGCTTGTCATGGAGAGAGTGCTGTGTTCTGTCTGGCTGGGCTCAGTGGAGACTCTGGTTAGCTCCTTCAGTGGGACTCTGCTGGCTGTGTGCTGATTGGATGATGGTTTTCTATCTGGTGCTATTTACTTTCTCTTTTTCTTGCTGTATACTTAGTAAAATCACTCATTTGAAACTGAAGACATGGCTGTTAATAGATCATTCCCCAGACCAGATGGAACACAGGGCTTATTAATTTGAACCTAGAATGTCAATGGGAATTAAAGTATTACATGCTCTCACCCTTACTGTTGTTTTTGAGATGAAATAAGAGCTTATCTAGAG